>NC_091977.1:443541939-443886284 GCF_044704955.1 Pristiophorus japonicus | reverse complement strand
CCCCCTCTTCCCCCTCCTCCCTCCTCCCTCCCTCCTCTTCCCCCTCCTCCTCCTCTTCCCCCTCCTCCCTCCTCTTCCCCCTCCCTCCCTCCTCTTCCCCCTCCTCCCTCCCTCCTCTTCCCCCTCCTCCTCCTCTCCCTCCCCCTCTCCCCTCTCCCTCTCCCTCCCCCTCTCCCCTCTCCCTCCCCCTTCTCCTCTCCCGTCCCCCTCCTCTCCCCCCTCTCCCTTCTCCTCTCCCATCCCCCTCCTCTCCCCCCTCTCCCTTCTCCTCTCCCGTCCCCCTCCTCTCCCCCCTCCTCTCCATCCTCCTCTCCCTTCTCCCCTCCTCTCCATCCCCCTCTCCCTTCTCCTCTCCCTCCCCATCCTCTCCCCCCTCCCCCTCCTCCTCTCCAGCCACCTCCCACCCTCCTCCCCCTCTCTCCCCCCACCCCTCGCTGTCAGAAACACAGAGAGACACTGACAGAGGCAGAGACATTGACAGAGAGAGAAACACTGACAGAGGCAGAGAGAGAGACATTGACACAGAGAGAGACACTGGGGGGAGCCCATCCCAGCATGCTGTTGGAAGGCTCCCGGTGCTGTAGTCAGTGAGTACAAAGTTAATTTTTTATTATTGATTGATTTTTTATTGTTTTTTAAATTTTATTTTTTAGTTTTTTTGATTGATTTATTGGTTGATTTATTGATGTATTTATTATTTATTATTGATGATGGCTCTTTATTTGTAAAAGTGAAGTGTTTAATGTTTGTAAACCCCCCTTCCCCCACCCCCCTCCATCTCTCGTTCCCTACGCCTGATTTATAAGTGTAGGCAAGGTTTTTCTAAGCGTACAAAAATCTACACTTACTCCATTCTAAGTGAGTTTGGAGTAAGTTTTCGCTGCCTGAACTTGCAAAACAGGCGTAAGTGGCTGGACACGCCCCCTTTTGAGAAAAAAGTCTGTTCTAAAATGGAACTATTTTAACTCACTAGAACTGGAGCAAACTAAATGCCAAGAATTGCAATTTCTAAGATGCTCCATTCTAAACTAGTTGCTCCAAAAAAATAGGAGTAACTCAGGCCGAAACTTGAACCCAAAATGTTCCATCCTGCCATACTTAAGATGAGTGAAGTGTTATGTCAGTGGATGGGTGGATTCCTGCTACCTTGAAGGTGTGAAGCAAGCATTATTAATTTGACTAAATACTCTAAACAGATGGAATAAATGTATTCCTTTAATCGAACACAACATTGCTCAGGTCATTGATTGTGTGTCCCATCTTTGGAGGATGAGACATTCAAAATCAATTCAGAAGCAAAATGAAACATCGAAGAATATTCCAACTCATTGTATTCTGCCCAAAGGTAGACAGAGTTTTCATCATTTTCAAAGTATACTTGGTTATCCCCTCAAACGGAACCTGCTAGAATTAGTATGCAAAGTGTAATTAATATCTGCTAACCCAGAGATGTATTGCACACTCCACAAATAGCTGAACAAGCTTTCATCATTTATTCCCACTTAGTGGCTACTTAATGGTTTAAAAGCATTGTTAAAGGTGTACAGAATTGGCTGGTTTTCAACCCCCTAAAATACAAGCAACAAAGATAATTGGCTCCCCCTAATCCAACTCATGACGCCAGACAAGAGACCCGAGTTGTTCCCACTTCTACCCATTCAACGTTGTGTCTACAAGTTGTTCTTGGCATCCAGATCGCAGAATAGGAGGGGAACCTGAGCCAAAGAAATTCTTGGTTTTAGAAATCACTCCACTCAGCCATGCCTCCTCCTTTATAATGGGTCATGTTTGGATTGTACAGAAGTCCTGCCCAATTATGTCCTGTCAGAAAATTCAGGTATACCGGTAGAGAACCTCTGTCCTGATGAAACTTCAAGGGCCATAGCTTCCATTGTAAATGTTGATTATAAATGTTGGCATAAAAACATGACGGGAAGTAATGCTCGTGGACAGCAAGTGCATATATACAAACTTTTAATAATAATCTGACAAATCTTCCAGTGATTCAGATGTTTTATTAAAAAGGGGTGTTATGTCAATTAATTTTATCAAGGATACGATGGTCGGAATTTTCCCACTGCTGTGTATGCAGGATTGGAGGCAGCTCGGGAGTAAAAGTAGAAGTAAATCGGAATGTGTCGGGAATCCGCCGTCATCCCGCTTCCTCGCACCTTTAACTTGGGCACGTTTCCAGCGCGGCACGAACCCGGATGGAAGAGGCGGGTGACCTAATTTAAATCATTATTACCTTGTTGTCAGACCCTTAACAATGTTTTTAACCAGACCTTTAGTATTTCACTGCATGACCAGGGGAATCACTCAGCTCGGGAACCATGATTGTCAACCTGAGGCAGAAGTTCAGTGGCCATTGATCAAGGTTATTACTGTACAGCAAGGAAAGCACAATAAATACTGACACCAACTTACTTTCCTAAGGGAAATGCTGTTGCTGAGTACATTTTAAGCACAGATTTCGGTTTCTAGAAATTGCAACGTCTTTTCTGAAAATTCAGAAACCACTCTCACCTTGTTGCTACTACCTATCACACTGTTGACAGATTGCTTCTCTGATATCTACTTGACCTGCCATCTGTTATATCAGCATGGGTGCTGTTTATACTGTTTCACCTTGGTCCTCAGAATTGGACCACAATGAGCCCCAACACCAGCAGCACCAGGCACACCAGCAGCAGCAACACCACCAACCTTCTCCTCAACCACCTGATGCTCCAGAGGACAAAGGGCACCAGTGCAGGGCTGCACTGTGCCAAAGGGGATACTCCCAACACCGGATACACAGGCAGAGGATGAGCTTCCTCGACATGACTGAGCAGCAGTGCCAAAGGAGGCTCAGGCTATCGCGTCAGGTCATTGCAGACATTTGCAGCTTGCTGGAGCAACACCTGTAGCCCAGCGGACCTGGTGAACATACCTTACCAGTGGCTGTAAAAGTCACCAATGCCCTCTACTTCTTTGCCTCAGGCTCCTTCCAGCGATTTTCAGCAGACATTTGTGGCAAGTCACCGATTCGCTGTTTGACAAGTCAGCCAATTATATCAACTTTGCCACTGATGAAGCCAGTGCAACAGAGCAGGTGCTCGGCTTCGCGGCTCTGGCTAGCTTCCCACGGGTGCAGGGCACCATCGACTGCACATGTGTGACTGTCAGGGCACCCCATCATCACCCAGGCGTCAATGTCAACTGCACGGTCTTCCACTCCCTCAATGTGCAGCTCGTCTTCAATCATAGGAAGATCATCATGCCTGTGTGCACCAAATTCCCTTGCAGCTGCTATGACTCATTTATCCTGCACCAGTCCACACTCCCTCAGCTCTTTACTCCTCAAAACAGACTTTCCGGCTGGCTGCTTGGAGACAAGAGCTATCCATTGGCTCATGACACCCTTGAGGAGGCCAAGTATTGAGGCTAAGGAGAGATTATAATGAAAGCCACATGTCCACCAGATGCATCATAGAGCAAACAATAGGCATGCTGAAAATATACTTCAGATGCCTTGACAGATCTAGAAAAGCCCTTCAGGTTGTACAATCCAGGATCTCCAGACTCATCGTCATCTGCTGTGTGCTACACAAAATAGCCCAGCAGCCAGAATTAGCACTGCATGAGGAGCAAGGCTCTGAGTGCACAGCCTCTTCTGAGGAGGAGGAGGAGCATCAGCTGGAAGGTAAGGAGGAGGAACAGGAGAATCCAAACATATTGCTGCCCAGGAGGCCAGGGATGGTCTCATCATGGCCAGATTTACTTATGTTCTTGCATTACACACATTAGGCTGCCACATGCTGTGCCAGGTATCCTCTCTGCCCCCCCTGCCCCAACAACACCAGAAAGCATCACTGCAATAACCAAGCCATCCCTTTCACACCATTATGTCTCACCATTTAGGGCGTGTAGTCAAGTGGCAACATCCAAAGTAGCAGGTCGTTCATCAAATCCGCATTGCTGATTGACGTCGCGATCTACTTAATTAGCTTTTTCTGCCGAACGCAGGCAATGGTTGTGCTACTGACCTGTCAAAAAAGACGGCCAATGAGGCCCGCGCCGGGAGTGGGCAGAAGCGAGGCAGCTGCCATGTTATTGCTGAAACCACCCTCAACAACCAGTGCTAAGATGCTGAAATTCGCAGTCCCTGTCTTTATATTCTGCTTTAAAGCAGTTGGTGCGTTTGCCAACTTTTCCAGTCTTTGATAGACTTAAATATGCACAAAGAAACAAAATTGATCTCATAAAATATTTAGAAGTTCATTGTTTCCCAGTTTTTAACAATAAAAAGCTACCTCATAACCCCAAATTGATTTCTTAATTGAATTTTCAGCACTTCGATTAAGGAAAAATAAATCCATGCTCGATGCGTAGACTATTGCGATTTGGTTGGAAGTGTACGTTTCTGGGTAAAGGTTTGCAGCTGGAGCCTAGGCTTTTGAGAGAGGTTGAAGTACTAAAGTAAACATTTTAAGGAAGTCATTAAAAGACACAAAGACAATTCCTTGTTATTCCAGAAGTATGTAACCTTGCTTGCATTTTTTATTTTGGATATTATAAATTTCAGGAACTGAAAAAAATGGTGGGCCAAAATATTTTGAAAAAACTATTTTAAGTGATTCAATTGGTTCATCAACAAACTACCAGCTCCTGGAAAATTGCCCGAGAGTTTGCGGAGGCACTGCCATGGCAGGGTCACGCCCCGCAGTTAGCGCCCCAAGTTGACATGCAACCGGCGATGATGCAACCCCTCACCGGCCCGTGCTGACAGCTTACCGCCCCGTGGGGGAAATTGCACCACGGCTCGTGAGGCTGGTGTTGACATCCGTTCATGGGGCAGGACTTGAAGGGGAGGGGGGGGCGGTGCTAGCACCCCGTGCCGCCACCTTAAGTGGTTTTGCCGACTCTCGGCTGCACTGACAGCTTCCTAGCGTGGTCCAGGTCGCCATCCTGCAGTCCGGCACTCCGTTTTGGGTGTCGGGCTGCAGGCTCGGTCCCACACTGCTCTGGTGGCCTAATGGAGGTCATCAGAGGCCTTGCAGAGTGCGTAGCAGCCCTTCCCTTTAAGCGATGGGGAGGGGCGTTGAGGTGCGTTTGCTTCAGTTGGCTCCAGTGGGTTCTAGTTTTGCCTGCCTGCACCTTCTTGTTTGTTACTGCTCCCCCGCTGTTGGGGCCAAATGGCTGATCTCCAAATTCGCTTCCTCTTCCTGGATATTTGGCTCCGACCCTCCCCTGCACACTGCTGCACAATTTTCCCAGTCCCTTGCTCAGCAACAGACCCCTAATTTTAAAATAAATCAGGTAAATCTTCCTTGATGGACAGTTGCTAAATGCTTGACAGAAACAATGCACCTGAAGTGGGGTGAACCTGAGGGAAAAAATTGAGGAAATCAAAGTGAAGCTGCAGGCTTGAGAGCCGCAGCCAGAAGGCCCAGTGTACCTCCAGGAGTGAAACTTATATTGTAGTATTTGACTGGATTGTCTTCAAGATGTCCCCTAGAATCCCTGCAGAACTTCTGGTGCCAAAGCTAGCCCTGGCATGAACTTTCAATGAGCACCCCTCCAGTAAGTGCTAATTTAAAGGAGGTTGAGGTGAGTTCCAGGACATCCCTGAGCAGTGCATTGGGGAGCTGATGTAATGGGTCTCCAGTGAATCTTCCTTTTTCCTTTGCCTAGGGAAGCTGATCACCTAAGAAAAAAGGAAAATATGCACTCTTTTCTCCCAGCCCCAGTTCGGTTCTTCTCCCTCAGGGTTTTAGGAACTGAGGTGTGAAGAGCTGAGGGAGGGTGGACTGGTGCAGCATGAGAGACTCATGACAGCTGCCTGGGAATCTGGCACACACATGCATGACCATCTTTTTATGGTTATTAATGTGTCTCTACTTATCTGAGGCCTAGTGCTGTGCTTGAACTGCTGTGACCTTAGTCTCTTTATTGTAACCCAGAGTGAAGCAGCAATGTGGTGACCAGCCTTTTTTCAGCTGCTGCCTGGGCCTCTCACAGTTGCACCCTCTAGTGGTACAGCATAGTATATACAGAGTATACATATATGACAACATCATCCGCCCCCCGCCCCCTGCCAAAGTCTTTGATGCGAGTTAGTTACAGGTTGAGGCGATCCGGAACTCTGCGCTCCCTGGTTGATCATCTGAGTGTCAACTTCTGGCATGGGTGGTGTCATGTATGTAACCAGCATACTACTGTAACCCTTATATAATTGTAACCCTCATGTAACCACTACATACTGTACATACTTACTAGAAATGCACACCTTGACCACAGGGGGTGTACTTGTGGGAGACACTCCTTACCTGGAGATTCAGGTATATAAGGGGAGGTCCCTCGCAGGGCCAGCACTCCTTGGTCCAGGTAATAAAGGTGAAGGTCACAGAGTGACTGTGTGTGCAGTACGTGCCTTGTGTGATTATGTTTAAGAGTTAAGGACTCAACACCTGGCGACGGGAAACGGGAATCACTGAACCCAGAGGATGGCCACCGGTAGCTCAGAGGAAGGTTACTGTGTGGGTGAAGACTGGGACTATTTCGTGGAGAGACTCCAGTAGACCTTTGTCACGAAGGACTGGCTGGGAGAGGATGCGGCGGACAAGCGGCGGGCGCAGCTACTAACAAGCTGCGGGACAAAAACGTACGCGCTGATGAAGGACCTGCTCGCGCCCCACAAACCGGCCGACAAGTCTTTTGAAGAGCTCAGCCAGCTGATCAGCGATCACTTAAAACCGGCGAGCAGCATACACATGGCCCGGCACCGGTTCTACACACACCGATGTCGGGAAGGGCAAAACATCTCGGACTTCGTGACAGACTTGCGGCAATTAGCCAGCCTCTGTAAGTTCTCAGACATCTGCAGGGGGTGATGTTAAGGGATTTTTTCATTGAGGGCATTAGTCATGCCGGAATCTTTAGGAAGCTTAAAGAGACCAAGGACTTAACTCTAGAAGGGGCAGCATTGATAGCTCAAACTTTCATAGCCGGGGAAGAAGCGACCAAGCTAATTCACGCGAGTAGTCCTGGGTCCAACGTGGCGATGGACCAAGGAATTAACATGATAAACGCGGCTCAAGATCTCGCAGTCAGGCAAAGGCATTTTGAAACTACAGCAGTCAGACAAAGGCATTTTGTAACTGCCCAAGCTGAAACCAACTCTAAGGTGGGCCCCCGGCAGGGACAATGGAGAGGGGAGCGGCAATTCACACCATCAAGGGGACCACATTAACACCCACCATTAGAGTGTTTAGAAACAACGAAGGGAACAATCGGAGAGGAATGCCTGCTAACAGTCCTTTTGTGAACAACGATCTCAGCCAATGCTGGAGATGTGGGGGCAGACATTATGTGAAAAGCTGCAAATTTCAGCAGTTCGTCTGTAGGAATTGTAATGCCAGAGGACATTTGGCTAGGGTTTGCAAACAGCCGGTAGCGAGGCTAATCTATGAAACAGAGGAATCAGGCGAGGGGCTTTCAGTGCAGGACAATGCCTGGGGTAAAGCCATGGATGCTGAAGTTAAGCAGGTTCATGTGGTTGACGTCCACAGCTCATACACCAAAACACCACCCATGATGATGAAAGTTTTATGGAATGGCATCCCGGTGCACATGGAGCTGGACACGGGAGCTAGCCAGTCCCTCATGAGTGCACAACAATTTGAGAAACTATGGCCACACAGAGCTAGCAGGCCCAAACTGGAACGAATTAATACGCAGCTGCGGACATACACCCAACAGATCGCTCCAGTGCTAGACAGTGCAAACTTGGTGGTAACACACAGTGGGTCACAGAACCGGCTGCCACTCTGTGTATGCCCGGTTGGAGTTCAATCTGCGGCGGCGATATTCCAGAGAAACATGGAAAGCTTACTGAAGTCGATCCCGCACACCGTGGTCTTCCAGGACGACATCTTGGTCACAGGTCAGAACACAGTCGAGGATCTGTAGAACCTAGAGGGTGTTCTTAGTCGACTCAACCGCGTGGGGCTCACGTTAAAATGCTCAAAGTGCTTTTTCCTGGCACCTGAAGTGGAGTTCCTGGGAAGAAGGATTGCTGCGGGGGGTATCAGGCCCTGCAACACGAAGATGGAGGCAATCGAGAACGCACCGAGGCCACAGAACGTGACGGAGCTGTGGTCGTTTCTGGGACACCTGAACTACTTTAGTAACTTCTTACCAGGCCTCAGCACACTGTTAGAACCACTGCATGTCTTACTACGAAAAGGGGACGAATGGGTTTGGGGCAAAAGCCAAGAAAATGCCTTTATAACAGAGAGAAAATTGTTATGCTCAAACAAATTGCTTGTGTTGTATGATCCATGTAAGCATTTGGTACTAGCATGAGATGCGTCGTCATATGACATCGGGTCTGTATTGCAACAAGCTAATGATTTCGAAAAAATGCAACTGGTTGCTTATGCATCCAGGAAACTGTCTAAGGCCAAGAGAGCGTACAACATGATTGAGAAAGGAGCATTAGCATGTGTCGATGGGGTAAAGACAATGCATCAATACCTGTTTGGGCTAAAATTCAAATTGGAAACTTACCATAAGACACTTATATCCCTGTTCTCCGAGAGGAAAGGGATAAATACCAACACATCGGCCCGCATCCAGAGATGTCCGCTCACATTATTCGCATACAACTACACCATCCGCCACAGGCCAGGCACAGAAAACTGTGCCGATGCTCTCAGTAGGTTGCCATTGCCCACCACGGGGGTGGAAATGGCGCAGCCCGCAGATCTAGCCATGGTTATGGAAGCATTTGAGAGTGAGCAATCACCCGTTACTGCCCGACAGATCAAAACCTGGACAAGCCAGGACCCCTTATTGTCCCTCGTCAAAAGCTGTGTGCTTCACAGGAGCTGGTCCAATGTCCCAGTGGAAATGTAGGAAGAGATAAAGCCGTTCCAGCGGTGCAAAGATGAAAGGTCTATACAGGCAGACTGCCTTCTGTGGGGCAATCGAGTGGTGCTCCCCAAGAAGGGAGAGACACCTTCATCAATGAACTCCACAGTACCCACCCAGGCATCGTAATGATGAAAGCGATAGCCAGATCCCACATATGGTGGCCCGGTATCGATGCAGATTTAGAGTCCTGCATTCACAGATGTAATACATGCTCGCAGTTAAGCAATGTACCCAGGGAGGCGCCGCTAAGTTTATGGTCTTGGCCCTCCAAACCGTGGTCCAGGGTACACGTCGACTATGCAGGCCCGTTCTTGGGTAAAATCTTCCTTGTGGTTGTAGACGCGTACTCCAAGTGGATTGAATGTGAGATAATGTCGGCTAGCTCATCCACTGCCACTACTGAAAGCCTGCGGTCCATGTTTGCCACACACGGCCTACCCGATGTCCTGGTGTGTGACAACGGGCCATGTTTTACCAGTGCTGAGTTCAAAGAATTCATGACCCATAACGGGATCAAACATGTCACATCTGCCCAGTTTAAACCAGCGTTCAATGGTCAGGCAGAGAGAACAGTGCAAACCCTCAAGCAAGGCTTGAAGAGGGTAACTGAAGGGTCACTGCAGACTCGCCTATCCCGAGTCCTGCTGAGCTACCGCACAAGGCCCCACTCACTCACTGGAATCCCAGCTGCTGAACTGCTCATGAAAAGAGCACTTAAGACAAGGCTCTCATTAGTTCACCCTGATCTACATGAACAGGTAGAGAGCAGATGGCTTCAACAAAGTGCATACCATGACAGCGCAAATGTGTCACGCGAGATTGAAATCAATAAACCTGTATTTGTATTAAATTATGGACATGGTCCCAAGTGGCTTCCCGGCATTGTCATGGCCAACGAGGGGAGCAGGGTGTTTCGGGTCAAGCTTTCAAATGGACTCATTCACCGGAAACACTTGGACCAAATCAAACTCAGATTCACGGACTATCCTGAGAAACCCACCTTGGACCCTACCTTTTTTGATCCCCCAACATACACACCAGTGGCAACTCGCACCACCTGACCACAAAGCAAAACCCATCATCCACAGCAGCACAGCAGGGCCCAACACACCAGGCAGCCCAGCAAGGTCAGCTGCACAGCAGCCCAGCGAGGGCCCAACAAATGATTCAACAGCACCAGCTTTCACACCGAGACGATCAACCAGGGCAAGAAGGGCCCCAGATCGACTCACATTGTAAATAGTTATACTATTGATTTTGCGGGGGGAGTGTTGTTGTATATATATACTTGTATTTACTCTGTACAGCCACCAGAGGGCTCATCCCATGGTTTCCCAAGGGATCGCATAATCCCTTGGGAGCACAGGTATTTAAGGAGGCTTCACAGGTTGGAGAGGCACTCTGGAGACCTGCAATAAAAGACTAAGGTCAAACTTTACTTTGACCTCACAGTGTTCAGTCTAAGTCTTTCTCCATAGACAACTAGAACCAACTAGAGAGCTGGCCATCCTTGACTGGGTGTTGTGTAATAAGAGAGGATTAATTAGCAATCTTGCTGTTCAAGACCCATTCGGGAAGAGTGACCATAATATAGTAGAATTCTTCATTAAGATGGAGAGTGACATCGTTAATTCAGAGACTTAAAGAAAGGTAACTTCGATGATTTGAGACGCGAATTGGCCACGATACTCAAAATGTTGATGGTGGATAGGCAATGGCAGACATTTAAAGATCACATGGATGAACTTCAACAATTGTACATCCCTGTATGGTGTAAAAATAAAACGGGAAAGGTGGCTCAACCATGGCTAACAGGGGAAATTAGGGATTGTGTTAAATCCAAAGAAGAGGCTTATAAATTAGCCAGGAAAAGCAACAAACCTGAGGACTGGGAGAAAATTAGAATTCATCAGAGGAGGACAAAGGGTTTAATTAGGAGGGGGAAATAGAGTATGAGAGGAAGCTTGCGGGGAACATAAAAACTGACTGCAAAAGCTTCTATAGATATGTGAAGAGAAACGATTGGTGAAGACAAATGTAGGCCCCTTGCAGTCAGAATCAGGTGAATTTATAATGGGGAACACAGAAATGGCAAACCAATTGAACAAATACTTTGGTTCTGTCTTCACGAAGGAAGACACAAATAACCTTCCGGAAATACTAGTGGACCGAGGGTCCAGTGAGAAGGAGGAACTGAAGGAAATCCTTATTAGTCAGGAGATTTTATTCAGGAAATTGATGGGATTGAACGCCAATAAATCCCCAGGGCCTGATAGTTTGCATCCCAGAGTACTTAAGGATGTGGCCCGAGAAATAGTGGATGCATTGGCAGTCATTTTCCAACATTCTATATCTCTGGACCAGTTCCTATGGATTGGAGTGTAGCTAATGTAACACCCCTTCTTAAAAAAGGGGGAGAGAGAACACAGGGAATTTTAGACTGATTAGCCTGACATTGGTAGTGGGGAAAATGTTGGAATCAATTATTAAAGATGTAATTGCAATGCAGTTGGAAAGCAGTGACAGGATCGATCCAAGTCAGAATGGATTTATGAAAGGGAAATCATGTTTGACAAATCTTCTGGAATTTTTTGAGGATTTAACTAGTAGAGTGGACAAGGGAGAACCAGTGGATGTGGTGTATTTGGATTTTAAAGGACTTTTGACAAGGTCCCACACAAGAGATTAGTATGCAAAATTAAAGCACATGGTATTGGGGGTAATGTATTGACATGGATGGAGAACTGGTTGGCAAACAGGAAGCAAAGAGTAGGAATAAATGTGTAATTTTCAGAATGGCAGGCAGTGACTGGTGGGTTACGGCAAGGATCAGTGCTGGGACCCCAGCTATTTACAATATATATTAATGATTTAGATGAAGGAATTGAATGTAAAATCTCCAAGTTTTGCAGATGACACTAAGCTGGGTGGCAGTCTGAGCTGTGAGGAGGATGCTAAGAGGCTGCAGGGTGACTTGGACAGGTTAGGTTAGTGGGCAAATGCATGGCAGATGCAGTATAATGTAGATAAGTGTGAGGTTATCCACTTTGGTGGCAAAAACAGGAAGGCAGAATATTACCTGAATGGTGACAGATTAGGAAAAGGGGAGGTGCAACGAGACCTGGATGTCATGGTACATCAGTCATTGAAAGTTGGCATGCAGGTACAGCAGGCAGTAAAGAAAGCAAATGGTATGTTGGCCTTCATAGCTAGTGGATTTTAATATAGGAGCAGTGAGGTCTTAGTACAGTTGTACAGGGCCTTGGTGAGGCCACACCTTGAATAATGTGTACAGTTTTGGTCTCCTAATCTAAGGAAGGACATTCTTGCTATTGAGGGAGTGCAGCGAAGTTTCACAAGACTGATTCCCAGGATGGCAGGACTAACATATGAGGAGAGACTGGATCGACTGGGCCTTTATTCACTGGAGTTTAGAAGGATGAGAGGGGATCTCATAGAAACATATAAAATTCTGACAGGATTGGACAGGTTAGATGCAGGAAGAATGTTCCTGATGTTGGGGAAGTCCAGAACCAGGAGTCACAGTCTAAGGATAAGGGGTAAGCCATTTAGGACCGAGATGAGGAGAAACTTCTTCACCCAGAGAGTGGTGAACCTGTGGAATTCTCTACCACAGAAAGTTGTTGAGGCCAGTTCATTAGATATATTCAGAAGGGATTTAGATGTGGTCCTTACAGCTAAAAGGATCAAGGGGTATGGAGAGAAAGCAGGAATGAAGTACTTAAGTTGCATGATCAGCCATGATCATATTGAATGGTGGTGCAGGCTCAAAGGGCCGAATAGCCTAGTCCTGCACCTATTTTCTATGTTTCTATGTTTCTATGAGTGCTATGTAGGTCATGCACAAATTTCTCTTTGCCTTTCTTCGGCATAACAACACGATTACCCCACAGTAAACAATCTGACTGAATGGATAGTTCGTCTTTGTGACGGTTGTAACGTTTGGTCTGATCACCCATTTGCTTGGGTATGGCAGACCAATCACCACTAAGGACATAACGTTTCACAACTGATAATATTGGGTCCTGGCTGGTCCAGGTCTTAACTTGTTGAGCCATGACAAGGGTTCCTTCACTTTCAAAAGCATCCATGACTAACAGTAGGTCTGCAGATTGTGGCGTCTCCAACTCCAGCGTGGGCAACGGCAGACGGCTCAGTGCATCGGCACAATTCTCGGTGCCAGGTCTATGGGGAATGACATAATTATAGGCAGATAATGTCAGCGCCCACCTCTGGATGTGGGACGATGCATTGATATTGATATCTTTGTTTTCTGAAAACAATGAAATGAGTGGCTTGTGATCTGTTTCCAGTTCAAACCAAAAACCAAACAAGTACTGCTGTATCTTTTTAATCCCATACACACAGGCTAATGCTTCTTTTTCTACCATGCTGTAGGCTCTTTCCACCTTTGACAAACTTTTAGAGGCATACACAACAGGTTGTAGTTTACCCGACTCATGAGTTTGTTGGTACACGCAACCAACTCCATATGATGAAGCATCACAGGCACATACTAGACACTTACACAGATCATAATGTACCAGCAGCTTGTTAGAGCAAAGCAGATTGGTAGCTTTCTCAAAAGCTCTGTCTTGAGACGCACCCCAAACCCAGTTGTCGTCTTTTCTTAGCAGCATGTGCAGTGTCTCAAATAAAGTGCTCAATCTAGATAGGAAATTACCGAAGTAGTTGAGTAGACCAAGGAATGAACATAGCTCTGTCACATTCTGAGGCTTGGGTACATTTTTGATGGCCTTGGTTTTCGAGTCCGTAGACCTGATGCCATCAACAGTAATTTTCCTCCCCAGGAATTCGATTCTGGTGCCACAAAGACTTCAAATGTTTCAGTCTGAGTCCCACTTTGTCCAGACGATGCAGAACCTCTTCCAGGTTGTTCAGATGTTCGGCGGTGTCACGACCTGTGACCAGGATGTCATCTTGGAACAAGACGGTTCTAGTGACAGACTTCAGTAGACTCTCCATGTTCCTCTGAAATATGTCTGTAGCCGAGCGAATTCTGGAAGGACACCTGTTGTAGATAAACAGTCCTTTATGAGTGTTGATGCACGTAAGTTTCCTCGATGTCTCAACCAGCTCCTGTGTCATGTAGGCTGATGTCAGATCCAGTTTAGTGAACGACTTCCCCCCGGCTAGCATTGCAAACAGGTCATCAGACTTCGGTAACGGGTATTGGTCCTGTTTTGAAACTCGTAGTCTCCACAAATCCTGACAGTGCCATCATTCTTCAACACACGAACAAAGGGGCTGGCCCATTCCTTAAATTCGACTCATGATATGACCTCTTCACGCTGGATCCTGTCCAGTTCGATTTTAACCTTCTCCCTCATCATGTCCGGAACCGCCCGAGCTTTATGATGGACGGGTCTTGCATCTGAGTCCACGTGGATCTGCACCTTGGCTCCCGTGAATTTGCTGATGCTTGGTTCAAACAGTGATAGGAACTTGCTCAGCACTTGGGCACATGGAGTATCATCCTCCGACAACAACGCTTTGATAGCGTTCCAATTCCATTTGATTTTTTCTAGTCAATTCCTGCCGAACAGCGTTGGGCCATTGCCTGGAACAATCCATAACGGTAAATCATGAGCCGCACCATGATACGACACCTTGACTACTGCACTGCCAATCACCGTTATGAGTTCTTTAGTGTACATACGCAACTTGGCATTGACTGGACTCAGCTTAGGCCTCACAGCCTAAGTATCCCACAGCTTGTCGAATGTTCTCTGGCTCATTATTGATTGACTCGCACCCATGTCCAATTCCATCGGTACCGGCATACCGTTAAGTTTCACATTAATCATTATTGGTTGGCTCGTTTTTAGGAACGAATACAGTCCATACATTTTCTCCTCTGGTATCTTGGATTGCATATCCGGATCCGCGCTAAACTGGTCATCATCCTCCACATGGTGTGTCGCAGCATGCTTGGTACTGAGGGAATGAGCAGCCATGATCTTATTGAATGGTGGTGCAGGCTCGAAGGGCCCTACTCCTGCACCTATTTTCTATGTTTCTATGTTTCTATGAACCCAAGAAAACATCTAAGGCAAGACCCACATTTGTAACAGAGTCTTATCCTCAATGCTACTCCCTGTAGCAAAATGCAGGAAAGCTACTCAAGATAGTACATTGCACGAAACCCAAACAAACTTCATAAATTTGCATAGATGTGGATGCTGACTCCATAGCTTCAGATAATGTCACCATTATCGTTTTAAGTTGAATGTTCAGCCATGAACTCATTGAATGGCGGTGCAGGCTAGAAGGGCCGAATGGCCTACTCCTGCACCTATTTTCTATGTTTATTTTCTATGTTAAGGAGCAGTATGTAGATGAGGAAAAGGAAGGGGGTTCAAAGATGAACTCATGAAGGACTTTAGGTGATGGTATAGGAATGGGTAAAGAAGCCTTTGCCAGAGATCCGCTGGCCATGATTGGAGGAAAGAATCGACAAGTGAAGGTTGTTGGATAATGGAGGAGAGGCATTGGAAGAGGTTTGTGTGTTGAAGGCTTCAAAGACATAAAGGAGGATGAGGAGGGACAATGCACTATGGTCACAGTCATGGAGAACATTTTTATGACTTTGTAAGTAAGTTTTTAAAAGCCTCACTAAAAATAAATATTGCCATATATTATGTGATTGCTTTTAGTTTGGAATTTACAATGTTACAACAGTTTTATAACATCTGTCATCACTTACAGTATTATTGTTTGTAGAAGTTTAATCATGCATTATTATTTTAGCTGTGAACATGAAGAACCTAAGGCTATGTAAACATGTATTTCCCTATGCTTATTAATTTTTGTATTTACCCTAAATTGTTATGTAAAAGATTTTCTCTGATACCAAAGTATCAATACGAATCTTCATTTTATTGTTGAACAAATTTAAGAATGAATTTTTGAACAAACAGTCCACGTAAAACTAATTAACTAGACTGAAGAGGTGGCATTGAAGTAAAATACAGCAATAGATAAAGCAGCTGTCATTTGTGTAAGTCGGTTGACATGTAACAGGGCCTGAAAATGTTTATAATTTTTCAGTTTAGCTCTTATATTGTCATAAACCCATAGGAGAGGCACTAAAAACTATTTGCAGAATTTATTTTAATTGAAGTGCACACCTGTCTTTAGGCACTGAAAAGGCACCATTTTAGGAACAGGAAATACACATTCATTATAAGCTAGAAATGTGCCATACACCATATTGGTATAGACAAAAAATAAGCATCTCGAACCCATGCCTGAAACAGAAATGAGGCCCTTCGCAAAGGCAAATAAGGGGTCTAATATCTGCTTAATGCCCTCTGTGCAGAATTGAGTTGCCCCAAATGTGACCAGCACTGGGCTGGCTCCATTCATGAACCACAACTGCATATGACCAAACCAGTGGTCCTTAAAGCGAGTGGGAAACTGGTGGTACCTCCAGCACAATGGCAACCAAGTGGCATAATGCAGAATGTCATTGCTTTCTCACCCAACCCAAGCCCATCTGTTTTTGGGGGTTAAAATTACCCCCCTTATGTCTGGAGGTTGCTGCAGTTTCAGATGAAGCTGCCACATGCTCCATTGATGGCTGCAATTAAAAAAAGATTTCCAGAATCACACTTGTCAGTTGCCACACATCCTCGGAGACTGAGCTCAGAGCCTAATATAGATGTGATGCTTCTCAAACATCCTTTTCAGGCGAGTGCACATGAAATCAAGGTCCCATTACTCTGAAACCAGGGCAGCCTTCTCTTCATATTCCAATCACCTTAAATCTGTGCTCTCTGGTTCTCAACCCTTCTGCCAATGGGACCAGTTTCTCTTTATCTACTCTGTCTAGACCCCTCATGCTTTTGAACACCTCTATCAAATCTCCTCTCAACCTTCTCTGCTCAACAGAGAACAACCCCAGCTTCTCCAGCCTATCCACGTAACTGAAGTCCCTCATCCCTGGAACCATTCTTGTAAATCTTTTCTGCACCCTCCCTAAGGCCTTCACGTGCTTCCTAAAGTAATGCGCCCAGAATTGGACACGATACTCCAGTTGAGGCCAAACCAGTGTTTTATAAAGGTTCATCATAACTTCCTTGCTTTTGTACTCTATGCATTTATTTATGAAGCCCAGGATCTCAAATGCTTTTTAACCGCTCAACGTGCCCTGCCACCTTCAACGATTTGTACACATAAGCCATTTAGGACCGAGATGAGGAGAAACTTCTTCACTCAGAGAATTGTGAACCTGTCGAATTCTCTACCACAGAAAGTTGTTGAGGCCAGTTTGTTAGATATATTCAAAACAGAGTTAGATGTGGCCCTTATGGCTAAAGGGATCAAGGGGTATGGAGAGTAAGCAGGAATGGGGTGCTGAAGTTGCATGATCAGCCATGATCATATTGAATAGTGGTGCAGGCTCGAAGGGCCGAATGGCCTGCTCCTGCACCTATTTTCGATGTTTCTATGTTACCCCCAGATCTCTCTGTTCATGCATTCCCTTTATAATTATACCCTTTGCAAGATTCTAAATCTCTGTTATTAAATTGACAGCAAAGACCGATTCTTTTAAAACAATTTGGAATAAATTAAACACACACACATGCACGTCTATCAGAGAAACAGCAGTTGTCAGTTATTCTACTTAGTTACAAAAAATACAATGATGTTACAATAATGATTTATAAAAAGGTATACTTCACTTCTCTCTGGCAAAGCACATGGCATTCGTCCTTGCTTCTGCTGTGGAGGGAGGTTCCTGCTTTGCCATGTGCTAAGGAGAAGAGAAAGGGCAATCTTTGTGCTTGGGTTATTATACCCCTTAAGTCCATTGTTTCTCAGAAAGCCCCAGGATTGGGTCTTGGTTCCTCATACATGTGTCTGTCTGGAGGACCGGTGCCATTCCTTGATTAGGTTAATGGCTTTCCAATTAACACCTTTTCTAGTTTGGTGAGTTTCAAAGCCATGTTTCCTTTGTTCCTTGAGCTCTGTCCAGCCAGAAGAGACATTAACTTGGGGAAGGTATCCATTTTGTCTCTTCAAACTTGTCTTTTTGTATAATCTCATTTATATATATACAGATTCAATTTTATCATTACTGAACACTTTTATTCTTACACCTTTAGTTTATATTGCCTTTTCTCGTTCCTCCTACCAAAATGTATCACTTTGCACTTTTCTGCGGTAAATTTCATCTGCCACGTGTCCGCCTATTCCACCAGCCTGTCTATGTCTTCTTGAAGTCTATCACTATCCTCCTCACTGTTCACTATACTTCCATGTTTTGTGTCAACTACAAATTTTTAAATTGTGCCCTGTGCACCCAAATATAGGTCATTAATAAATATCAAGAAAAGATAAATTTTGACAACTGCAAGTTCCCCTCCGAGTTACACACCATCCTGACTTGGAAATATATCACGGATTCTTCATTGTGGCTGAGTCAAAATCCTGGAACTCCCTACCTAACAGCACTGTGGGAGTACCTTCACCGCACGGACTGCAGCAGTTCAAGAAGGCGTCTCACCACCATCTTCTCAAGGGCAATTTGGGATAGGTAACAAATGCTGGCCTTGCCAGCGATGCTCACATCCTATGAATTAATAATAAAAAACAGAGGAAAGAATGGAAGAGAATCATCATCATAGGCAGTCCCTCGGAATTGAGGAAGACTTGCTTCTACTCTTAAAATGAGCCCTTAGGTGGCTGAACAGTCCAATACGAGAGCCACAGTCCCTCTCACAGGTGGGATAGATAGTCGTTGAGGATATGGGAGGGTGGGACAGATTTGCCGCACGCTCTTTCCGCTGCCTGTGCTTGATTTTTGCATGCACGCGGCGATAAGGCTCGAGGTGCTCAGCGCCCTCCTGGATGCACTTCCTCCACTTAGGGTGGTCTTTGGCCAGGTACTCCCAGGTGTCGGTGGAAATGTTGCACTTTATCAGGGAGGCTTTGAGGGTGTCCTTGTTGTTATGTCTCAAATAAAGCAATGTGACTGAGTATTGTAGACTTGAATAAGAGTGACCTTAGTCTCTTTATTCTGACTCCAGAGTGCCTGCACAGCATGGGAGGCCTGCTTATATGCAGTGCTCCCAAGGGATGCTGGGATCCCTTGGGACTCCAACAGATGCGCCCTCTGGTGGCGGTAGAATGCTGATTACAAGGTGTTGCATACATAACATCCCTCCCCCTCAAAGTCAATAGTACACTTATTTACAGGGTGAGATGATCTAGGACTTTCCGCTCCCTAGTCAATCGTCTCGGAACAAACACAGGTGCAGGTGAGTTGGTTGGGCCTTCGCTGGTCTGCTGCGCAGCTGGTCTTGCTGAGCTGCTGGGGATGATGAGTTCAACTTCGTGGTCAACCTTGATGTCGGTTGGCACTTGTGTGTGTATCGGAGGGTCGAAGTTGGTGCTGTCCTCGTCAGGTTGCTCGTGGCTGTCTGTGAATCGCAGTTTGGTTTGGTCCACAGGTTAGTCCATTTGCAAATTTGACCTTAAACACCCTACTCCCTTCTTTGGCTACAACAGTGCCAGCAAGCCATTTGGGACCATGTCCATAGTTGAGCATAAATACAGGGTCATTGACTTCAATATAGTGTGACAAATTTGCGCAATCATGGTACATGCTTTGTTGATGCCGCCTGCCCTCGAAATGGAGATCAGGGTGGACTCAAGAGAGCCTTGTTTTGAGCACCCTTTTCATGAGCAGTTCGGCAGGGGGAACCCCGGTGAGCGAGTGGGGTCTAGTGCGGTAGCTGAGCAGGACTCGGGACAGGCGGGTCTGCAGGGAGCCTTCCGACACGTGTTTCAAGCTTTGCTTGATGGTTTGAACTGCCCATTCTGCCTGGCTGTTAGATGCGGGTTTGAACGGAGCAGATGTGACGTACTTGATCCCATTGCGGGTCATGAATTCCTTGAATTCATCGCTGGTGAAGCACAGTCCATTGTCGCTGACAAGGACATCAGGCAGGCTGTGCGTGGCAAACATGGCTCGTAGGCTTTTGATGGTGGCACTGGACGTGCTCACAGACATTATTACACACTCAATCCATTTTGAATAAGCATCCACAACAACCAAAAACATTTTGCCTAGAAATGGGCCAGCCAAGTCAACGTGGATCCTCGACCATGGTTTGGAGGGTCAGGACCAAAAACTTAGCGGTTCCTCCTGTGCATTGCTTAGTTGAGAGAAAATGTTGCATTGGCGCATGCAAGTCTCCAAATCTGAGTTGATGCCGGGCCACCACACATAGGATCTGGCTATAGCTTTCATCATTACTATGCTGGGTGAGTACTGTGTAGGTCACGTATGAACGTATCCCTGCCTTTCTTAGGCAAAACCATGCAATTACCCCACAAAAGACAGTCCGCCTGCATGGACATTTTGTCTTTGTGCCACTGGAACGGCTTGATCTCTTCATGCATCTCCGCTGGGATGCTGGACCAGCTCCCATGGGGGACACAGTTTTTTACAAGGGACAGTAAATGATCCTGGCTGGTCCAGGTCCTGATCTGGCAGGCCGTAACGGGTGACTTTTCATTTTCAAATGCATCCATCACCAAGAGCGAATCTTCAGGCTGTGCCATTTTCACCCCGATGGTGGGTAATGGTCGCCGACTGAGAGCATCAGTGCAGTTCTCTGTGCCTGATCTGTGGCGAATTACATAGTTATATACAGACAGTGTGAGCGCCCATCTTTGCATGCGAGCGGAGGCATTGGTATAAATACCTTTGCTCTCTGAGAATAGCGATATGAGCGGCTTATGGTCAGTTTCTAACTTGAACTTAAGCCCAAACAGATACTGGTGCATTTTTTTCACCCCATAACCACATGACAGAGCTTCTTTTTCAATCATGCTTTGGCCCTTTCGGCCTTGGATAAACTCCTGGATGCATAAGCGACCGGTTGCAATGTTCCTGATTCATTTGCTTGTTGTAACACACACCTGACCCCGTACAAAGATGCATCGCAAGCTAGCACTAAACGTTTACATGGGTCATACAGAACAAGCAACTTGTTGGAACATAACAGATTTCTGGCTTTCTCAAAAGCCGTCTCTTATGATTTCCCCCATACCCAGTCATCCCCCTTGTGTAGCAACACATGTAGAGGTTCTAGCAAGGTGCTTAACCCGGGTAGGAAATTACCAAAATAATTGAGGAGTCCCAGGAACGACACGTACTGTGGTCTCGGCGCATTCTTGATGGCCTCCGTCTTGGCGCAGTGGGTCTGATGCCATTTGCCGCGATTTTTCTCCCTAAGAACTCGACCTCTGGCACCAGAAAAACACACTTCAAGCTTTTCAACCTGAGTCCCACATGATCTAGCCGACTTAGAACCTCTTCCAAGTATTCAATGGTGTCCTGACCTGTGATCAATATTTCGTCCTGGAAAACCACGGTGCGCGGAACCGACTTTAGCAGACTTTCCATGTTCCTTTGAAAAATAGCCACGGCCGATCGAATCCCAAACAGGCATCTATTGTAGATGAACAGACCTTTGTGCGTGTTGATGCAGGTGAGGCCTTTCAAAGATTCCTCCAGCTCCTGCGTCATGTAGGTCGAGGTCAGGTCCAACTTGGTGAACATTTTCCCCCCTGCCAGCGTCGCAAATAAGTCGTCTGCCTTGGGTAGCGGGTATTGGTCCTGCAGCGAAAAATGGGTAATCGTTACTTTATCGTCCCCACGAATTCTTACCATGCCATTGCCCTTGAGAACTGGAACAATTGGATTGGCCCACTCATTGAACTCAACCAGCACGATGATGCCCTCTTATTGCAGCCTGTCCAACTCAATCTCCACTTTTTCTCGCATCATGTATGGCACCGCACATGCCTTGTGATGGAAGCATCGTGTACCGGGAACCTAGTGGATCTGCACCTTCGCCCCAGAAAAATTAACGATGCCTGGCTCAAGCAATGACGGGAACTTGCTCAAAACCTGAGCACAAGAAGCATCATCGACGGACGAAAGCGCTCGGATGTCGTCTCAGTTCCAGCAGATTTTTCCCAGCCAGCTTCTGCCGAATAGCATGGGGCCATCTCCTGGTACAATCCTTAGTGGTAGTTTGTGCACCAGTACATCATAGGAGACTTTTACTGCTGCACTGTCAATTACAGGGATCAGCTCTTGAGTGTAAGTTCTCAGCTTGGTATGAATAGGGCTCAGCTTGGGCCTTTGTGTCTTGTTGCATCACAGCTTCTCGAAGGCATTTCTCATGATAGACTGACTCGCACCCGTGTCCAATTCCATGGATACTGGAATTCCGTTCAGTTCAACTTTTAACATGATCAGTGGACATTTTGTGGTGAAGGTGTGTACCCCGTAGACTTCTGCCTCCTCTGTTTGAGTCTCTAGTTCAGTTTGATCAGCCATGGATCGGTCTTCCTCTGCAACGTGATGGTTTGCATGGTTTGCAGCACATCTACACATTCGCTGGAGGTGTCCCATTGTTCCACAGCTTTTGCATGCATAGTGTTTGAAGCGGCATTGATGGGCTCGATGATCACATCCAAACCGTGAACAAAGTGTAAATTGCCTCGCATTCACACTTGATGGCGGATTCTGAGTCATCTGAGATCGTGCAGCTGCAGACGTGTACGTTCTGCCATATGCATTCCTGCCTGAAAACAATGTTACTTTGTGTACAGTACTTGCCAATGCATCTTTATGCTGCAAAATTTGTTTGATGTTATCGCTGGTGGACATAAATGCCTGGGCTATCATAATGGCTTCGTTCAGGTTCGGTGTTTCAACAGTCAATAGTTTGTGAAGGATAACCTCATGGCCAATGCCAAGCAAAAAAAGTCTCTTAGCATTTGCTCCAGGAATCCTGCAAGGTGCCTTACTTCGGCGATGTAGCTCGCCACTTTCGGGCCGTCAGACCGTTGACATGTGTAAAATCGATACCTTGCCATCACAATGCTCTCCTTCTGATTTAGGTGCTCCCGGACAAGCGTGCACAGTTCTTCATACGATTTGGTTGTTGGTTTCACTGGAGCAAGAAGATTCTTCATGAGGCCATAGGTTGTTGCCCCGCAGCCGGTGAGGTGGATCGCCCTTCTCTTGGCAGCATTCTCATTCCCTTCCAGCTTGTTGGCCATGAAGTATATGGTCGAGTCGCTCCACGAAGGCTTCCCAATCATCACCTTCTGAGAATTTCTCCAGGATGCCAACTGTTCTCTGCATTTTCATGTGATGGTTCGTTATCTATTACTCGTCGCCAGTTGTTATGTCTCAAATAAAGCAATGTGACTGAGTACTGTAGACTTGAGTAAGTGTGACCTTAGGCTCTTTATTCTGACTCCAGAGTGCCTGCACAGCATGGTAGGCCTGCTTATATGCAGTGCTCCCAAGGGATGTTGGGATCCCTTGGGACTCCAACAGATGCGCCCTCTGGTGATGGTAGAATGCTGGTTACAAGATGTTGCATACGTAACACTTGTAATGTTTCCTCTGCCCACCTTTGGCTCATTTGATATTCCCCGATGAGACATGCAAAGATTTATTTGTTTATTCTGTAGTAATTCAGGGGAACAAATTTAAACCTCTGGCTCACTGCAAAGGACACTGTAGCAGATCTGCTCACATTTTTATTAAATTTAACTGTCTAAAATGTTATGAGTGTATTGAGTTTTGCTGATTTTCTTTTCATAACGCGCTCATTAGTGTGTGGGAACAGTGTGTCCATGTTTTCATTACTCATCACTTAATGCTCCTACTGGAGAAACGCCTAATAGGAACACCAGGATAAATTCAAGAAGAAACACTTCATACAGGGAATTTTAACACCCGGACATGAAGCCAGCTGGGCAAGCGGGAGGCCTGCTCAGGTATGGCAGAGGGAGATCTGGGCAATTTTAACAGCCGGTCATCATTAGCATCCAGCCGTCCAACTGCCTACCCGAAATAGGTAGAAAGTGGCAGCTGGCTGGCCAGGTGCTAATGATGGTAGATGAGTGAGCAACCAGGAGGCTGCCTGCTGGCACTCAAGTAAGTCATAGATGGGAAGGGGGAGCCTGGGGAAGGAGAATCGCAGATTTTCCTTATGTGCCCGGAGGAATACTCCAGCTTCTCCTGGCCCCATAAAGGAAAGTTCAACATTTATCTTTCAGGTCTCTTCTTCCTCTTCTATGGGGAGCGGGCAGGGAAGTGGAGCTGAGCCCAAGATCAGATCAGCCTTGATCTTAATGAATGGCGGGACAAGCTCGAGGGCCCAAATGGCCGACTCCTGCTCTTATTTCTTATGTTCTTATGTTCCTGCAGGCCAAGTTTCGCTGAACGGGGCAATTGATGGACTTTGATGAAGCTCTTACGCATTTTATAGGAGAACACTTTTAGGCAGCTTCAGAACTCTTATGGGCAAACTGCACTTCTTCATGGCAGCCAGAAAGAGAGGGACACAAAGAGAAAGAATTTGCATTTATATAGCACTGTCGCAAATCTTCAGGATGGCCCCGTGCTTCATAACCAATGAATTACTATTAAAGTGCAATCATATTTGTTATGTAGGCAAACACAGCAGCCAATTTGCGCACAGCAGGGTATCACAAACAGTGAACAAGATGAATGAATAAACTTTTTTTGGAGCTGTTGGTTGAGGGAGAAATATTAGGAAGGATACCAATATTTATTAAATAGTGTCATGAGACCTCAAGTCCTTGGACTTTCAAAAGGCTTTTGACAAGGTCCCACACAAGAGATTGGTGGGAAAAATTAAAGCACATGGTATTGGGGGTAATGTATTGACCTGGATAGAGAACTGGTTGGCAGACAGGAAGCAAAGAGTAGGAATAAACAAGTCATTTTCAGAATGGCAGGCAGTGACTAGTGGGGTACTGCAAAGTTCAGTGCTGGGACCCCAGCTATTTACAATATACATTAATGATTTGGATGAAGGAATTGAAAGTAATATCTCCAAGTTTGCAGATGACACTAAGTTGGCTGGCAGTGTGAACTGTGAGGAGGATGCTAAGAGGCTGCAGGGTGACTTGGACAGGTTAGGTGAGTGGGCAAGTGCATGGCAGATGCAGTATAATGCAGATAAATGTGAGGTTATCCACTTTGGTGGCAAAAACAGGCGGAATATTATCTGAATGGTGACAGGGGAAGTGCAACGAGACCTGGGTGTCATGGTACATCAGTCACTGAAAGTTGGCATGCAGGTACAGCAGACAGTGAAGAAGGCAAATGGCATGTTGGACTTCATAGTGAGAGGATTTGAGTATAGGAGCAGGGAGGTCTTACTGCAGTTGCACAGGGCCTTGGTGAGGCCACACCTTGAATATTGTGTTCAGTTTTGGTCTCCTAATCTGAGGAAGGACATTCTTGCTATTGAGGGAGTGCAGTGAAGGTTCACCAGACTGATTCCCAGGATGGTAGGACTGACATATGAAGGAAGACTGGATTGACTAGGCTTATATCCATTGGAATTTAGAAGAATGAGAGGGGATCTCATAGAAACATATACATTTCTGAGGGGATTGGACAGGTTAGATGCAGGACGAATATTCCCGATGTTGGGGAAGTCCAGAACCAGGAGTCACAGTCTAAGGATAAGGGGTAAGTCATTTAGGACCGAGATGAGGAGAAACTTCTTCACTCAGAATTGGGAACCTGTGGAATTCTCTACCACAGAAAGTTGTTGAGGCCAGTTCGTTAGATATATTTAAAAGGGAGTTAGATGTGGCCCTTACAGCTAAAGGGATCAAGGGGTATGGAGAGAAAGCAGGAATGGGGTACTGAAGTTACATGATCAGCCATGATCATATTGAATGGTGGTGCAGGCTTGAAGGGCCGAATGGCCTGCTGATGCACCTATTTTCTATGTTTCTATGTCCTGGACTGAGGCTTGAGTCCACTTACCTTCTGACTCAGAACTGAGTCAATTTAAGATAAACAGAAAGGCAGAGAGAGGGAAATGGAAAGAATTAGAGTCGGATAGAATTGCTAGAATTTTGCCGACCTCGGCAGGTCGTGACCCCACTGCTGGCTCCATCCTGCTTTTAAAAATTACGTTTTTTTTATTCATTCATTGGTCATGGGCATTGCTGGCAAGGCCAGCATTTATTGCCCATCCCTAATTTCCGATGAGAACTTACCTTAATGGAGCCTATTAAGCCCGCCTAGCGCGTTACCCAGCCCAATTAGATGGAGCAAGTCTGGTGACGTCATTCATGACATGTTTTCAGCTGGGCCCATGACTACATTAGATTTGAAATGTAATCTAACATAGTGCTCTCAGTGCATTGCCGCATTGGAGTGCTGCACAGACACAGAGGGCTGTGGACTAAGGTATAAGCCGCACCATGTTGATGGAATAGATGGCATTATATCAGTGGTGAAAGGGGTTCTTCCAATGAGGTGACATTGGATGGAGACTTTGCTGGAAAGACTTGCAGCCTGCTGAAAGCTGAATCTGTGCTGAGAATGCAGTCAGCAACAGCTTCTTCCTGAGGAGTGTGATCAGCTGTCAGGTGGGAGCATTTATAGCACATTTGATGCTGTCAAGTAATTAGCTGGAGCAATGGCCACTTGACTCCCACTTCAGGTTTACAGATGTGCTTCCTGAGTATCGTGGTCCTCGTGTGCATCCAGTTAAATTTAATAGATAAGGTTAAAACTACTCTTGAGGGACCGAGAACAAGCTAATATTTGTTTATAAATAATAAAACAGAAAATGCTGGAAGTACTCAGCAGGTCAGGCAGCATCTGTGGAGAGAGAAAGAGTTAACATTTCAGGTCTATGACCCTTCATCAGAATATTTGTTTAAATTGGGTCGCCTGCCTCTGCCAGTCGGGTCGGGTCCACACCGATAGGCGTGCCTGGGAATGGCATGTGGAAACAAGATGACAGAGGGGTCATAGAATCATAGGGCTAGACTTTCCACTATGATCGCTATTGCCCAGAAATGGGTGATATTTCCAGCCTTGGTAAGTAGCTCTCTTTTCTCTATTTCTTTTCAAGTAGATTTTAAACTAGATAAGGTTAACTAGAGGGATGGCAGTGCAGCTCAGTCCCATGGAGTGCACATCCTGTGGTATGTGGGAAGTCCTGGATGCTTCGCGCAGCCTAGACAACCATGTGTGCAGCAGGTGTCTTCAGCTTCAACTGCTCGAGCTCCGCGTTTCAGAGCTTGAGCAGCGACTGGAGTCACTACGGTGCATCCACGAGGCTGAGAGCTCCGTGGATAGCACGTTTCAGAAATTGCTCACCCCACAGTTTAAAGGCGTGCAGGCAGAGGGGAAGGGAGGTGACCACCAGACATAGTAAATGTGCTCGGCAGTTAGTGCAGGAGCCCCCCCGGTGAGTCTATCTCGCTTTCAAACCAATATTCACTTCTGAGTATCGGTAAGGACAATGGTGCCTCTGGGGAGTGCAGCTAGAGCCAAATCCAAGGCACCACGGGTGGCTCAGCTGCACAGGGGGGAAGGATGAAGAACAAAAGAGCCCTAGTGATAGGGAATTCTATAGTTAGGCGTTTCTGCTGCAGTCGACATGATTCCCGAATGATTTTGTACCTTCCTGGTGCCAGGACCAAGGAAGTCACAGAGCGGACACAGGTCATCCTGCAGGGGAGGGAGGCTAAACAGTTAGAGGTTGTGATCCAAATCGGGACCAACGACATAGATAAAATGAGGGATAAGGTCCTACAGGAAGAATTCAGGGAGTTAGGAAGAAATTTAAAGGGTAGGACCTCAAAGGTAGTAATCTCCGGGTATAAGAATAGATAGATAGAGAGGATGAACACGTGGCTGGAAAGTTGGTGTAGAGGGAGGGCATTGGGACCGCTTCTGGGGGAGATGGGACCTGTACAAATCGGGGGGTTGCACCTCAACAGCGCCGGAACCAGTATCCTCGCAGGGAGTTTTACTAGTGCTGTTAGGGAGAGTTTAAATTAGCATGGCAGGGGGATGGGAACCTGAGAATAAATTCAAAAGGGAAGGAAGTAAAGCAGAAATTGGATAGTAAGAATTTAGAAAGCGAATCTGTAAGACAGAGGAAACAGGGCTCAGTATGTAGTAAGCAAGGAGGTCTTCCTGTGCTGAAGGAAATCCTTATTAGTCAGGAAATTGTGTTAGGGAAATTGATGGGATTGAAGGCCGATAAATCCCCAGGGCCTGATAGTCTGAATCCCAGCGTACTTAAGGAAGTGGCCCTAGAAATAGTGGATGCATTGGTGATCATTTTCCAACAGTCAATCGACTCTGGATCGGTTCCTATGGACTGGAGGGTAGCTAATGTAAAACCACTTTGTAAAAACGGAGGGAGAGAGAAAACGGGTAATTATAGACCGGTTAGCCTGACAACAGTAGTGGGGAAAATGTTGGAATCAATCATTAAGGATGAAATAGCAGTGCATTTGGAAAGCAGTGGCAGGATCGGACCAAGTCAGCATGCATTTATGAAAGGGAAATCATGCTTCACAAATCTTCTAGAATTTTTTGAGGATGTAACTTGTCGAGTGGACAAGGGAGAACCAGTGGATGTGGTGTATATGGACTGACAAGGTCCCACATGAGAATGTTGTGCAAAATTAAAGCACGTGATATTGGGGTAATGTATTGATGTGGATAGAGAATTGGTTGGCAGACAGGAAGCAAAGAGTAGGAATAAACGGGTCATGCAGTGGCAGCAGGCGGTGAAGAAGGCAAATGGCATGTTGGCCTTCATAGCTAGGGGATTTGAGTATAGGAGCAGGGAGGTCTTGCTGCAACTATACAGGGCCTTGGTGAGGCCTTACCTGGAATATTGTGTTCAGTTTTGGTTTCCTAATCTGAGGAAGGACGTTCTTACCATTGAAGGAGTGCAGCGAAGGTTCAGCAGACTGATTCCCAGGATGGCAGGAATGACATATGAGGAGAGAATGGATCGACCTGGCCTCTATTCACTGGAGTTTAAAGAATGAGAGGGAATCTCATAGAAACATATAAAATTCTGACGGGACTGGACAGGTTAGATGCAGGAAGAATGCTCCCGATGTTGGGGAAGTCCAGAACCAGGGGTCACAGTCTAAGGATAAGGGGTAAGCCATTTAGGACCAAGATGAGGAGAATATTCTTCACTCAGAGAGTTGTTAACCTATGGAATTCTCTTCCGCAGAAAGTTGTTGATGCCAGTTCGTTAGATATATTCAAGAGGGAGTTGGATATGGTCCTTATTGCTAAAGGGATCAAGGGGTCTGGAGAGAAAGCAGGAAAGGGATACTTAGGTGAATGATCTTATTGAATGGTGGTGCAGGCTCGAAGGGCGGAATGGCCTACTCCTGCACCTATTTTCTATGTTTCTATATTTCTATGAATGGTATATACGGCAAATCATAATAAGGTGGATGAGCTAAGAGCACTTGGGAGTATGGCATTATAGCCATCACAGAAACATGGCTGAAAGAGGGACAGGTTTGGCAGATCAATATTCCGGCGAAAGGATTTTTAGACAAGATAGAGCGGGGGGTAAAAAGTAGGTGGAAGGGTTGCGATACTGATTAAAGAAACTATTACAGCAGTGAGGAGGAATGATATGTTAGAGGGATCATCAAATGAGACCATATGGATCTTATTTAAAAATAAAAAAGGTGCGATCACATTGCTGGGCGTATATTATAGACCCCCAAACAGTGGGAGGGAGATCGAGGAGCAAATATTTCAGCAAATTGCTGTGAAGTCCAAATACCATAGGGTAGTAATAATAGGGGATTTTAACTATCCAAATATTGATTGGGACAAATTTAGTGTGAAGGGTATAAAGGATGCGGAATTCTTGAAATGCATTCAAGAGAACTTTTTTAGTCAGTATGTAGCAAGCCCAACACGAGAGGGGGCGGTCTTGGATTTAATTTTGGGGAATGAAGCTGGGCAGGTTGAAGGGGTATTAGTGTGAGAGCATTTGGGTGCCAGTGACCATAATTCAGTCAGGTTCAAGTTGGTTATGGATCAGGACCAGAATAGGTCTGGAATAAAAGTTCCGAATTGAGAAAAAGCTAATTTTGCTAAGTTAAGGAGTGATTTGGCCATAGTGGACTGGAAACAGCTACTTGTGGGTAAATCAGTATCGGATAAATAGGAGGCATTAAAGGAGGAGATCCGGAAGGCTCAGGCCAAACATGTGCCCTTCGAGAAAACTGCTGGGAAAAATAATTCGAGAGCCCCCTGGATGTCTGGGGACTTACAGGGGAGGATTAAGAAAAAAAGGGACGCTTATGTCATATACCAACGGCTAAATACTTTAGAATCTTTAGAGGAATATAGGAAGTTAAGAGACAAAATTAAAAAGGATATTAGGAATGCTGAGAGAGGGCATGAGAAATTCTTGGCCAGTAAAATTAATGAAAACCCTAAGATGTTTTATAAATATATTAAGAGTAAGAGGGTAGCTAAAGAAAGAGTAGGGCCTATTAGAGACCATGAGGGTAATCTTTGTGTGGAGGCAGAAGTTGTTGGTCGGGTTCTTAATGAACACTTTGCATCTGCTTTCACAAAGGAAAGGGGTAATGCAGATACTGCTATCGAGGAGGAGTGTGATATTCTGGATGAAATAAATATAGTGAGAGAGGAAGTATTAAGGGGTTTAGGGCTTTGAAAGTAGATAATTCCCCAGGCCCGGATGAAATGCATCCCAGGCTGTTGAGCGAAGTAAAAGAGGAAATAGCAGAGGTCTTGACCATCATTTTCCAGTCCTCTTTGGATCTGGGCATAGTGCCGGAGGATTGGAGGACTGCTAATATATTACCCTTGTTTAAGAAGGGAAAAAGGGATAGGCTGAGTAATTACAGGTCTGTCAGCCTAACCTCAGTGGTGGGAAAATTATTGGAAAAAATCCTGAAAGACAGGATAAATCTGCATTTGGAAAGGCAAGGATTAATTAGGGAAGTCAGCATGGATTTGTTAAGGGAAGATCGTGTTTGACAAACCTGATTTAATTTTTTGAAGAGGTAATCAAGAGGGTTGATGAGGGTAGTGCATACGATATAGTATATATGGACTTTAGTAAGGGTTTTGATAAGGTCCCACATGGTTGACTGGTCATGAAGGTTAAAGCCCATGGGATACAGGGCAAAGTGGCAAGTTGTATCTAAAATTAGCTTAGAGGAATGAAGCAAAGGTTAATGATTGATTGTTGTTTTTGTGACTGGAAGGATGTTTTCAGTGGGGTTCCACCCGGCTCAGTACTGGGTCCCTTGCTTTTTATTTATCAACAATTTGGATTTGAACATAGGGACTGTGATTAAGAAGTTTGCAGATGACACTAAAATTGGCTGTGTGGTTGCTAATGAAGAGGAAAGTCATAGGCTGCAGGAAGATATCAATCTACTGGTCAGGTGGGCAGAGCAGTGGCAAATGGAATTTAATTCAGAGAAGTGTAAGGTGATGCACTTTGGGAGGGCTAATAAGGAAAGGGTATGCACATTAAGCGGTAGGCCACTTAATAGTGTGGATGAACAAAGGGACCTTGGAGTGCTTCTCCACAGATCCCTGAAAGTAGCCAGCGAGGTGGATAAGGTGGTTAAGAAGGCATACGGAATGCTTGCCTTTGTTGGCCAAGGCATAGAATATAAGAGCAGGGAGGTTATGCTTAAATTGTATAATATTTTGGTTAGGCCACAGCTGAAGTACTGCGTGCAGTTCTGGTCACTGTATTATAGGAAGGACCTGATTGCACTAGAGAGGGTGCAGAGGAGATTTACTAGGATGCTGCCTGGAATGGAGAATCTTAGTTATGAGGACAGATTGCATAGGTTGGGTTTGTTCTCATTGGAACAGAGGAGGTTGAGAGGAGACCTCATTGAGGTTTACAAAATATTGAGGGTCCTGGACATAGTGGATAGTAAGGGTCTATTTCCATTGGTGGAGGGGTCTATTATGAGGGGGCATAGTTTTAAGGTGGTTGGTGGGAGGTTTAGAGGGGATTTGAGGGGGGCTTCTTTACGCAGAGAGTAGTGAGGATCTGGAACCTGCTGCCTGGAAGAGTGGTGGATGCAGAAACCCCACCACTTTTAAGAGATGGCTGGATTGGCACTTGAAGTGCAATAACCTGCAGGGTTACAGACCTAGAACTGGTAATTGGGATTAGACTGGATGACCTTTGGTTGGACGGCACAGATATAATGGTAAGTACTGCAGAAAATAGAATACAGTCAGGCTGATCTCCTGGACTAGTTTCAATAACCTGGATGGGTCGGAGAGGAATTTTCCCAGATTTTTTCTCCCTAAATTGGCCTGGGTTTTTATATGGTTTTTGTCTCTCCCAGGAGATGACATGGCTCCGGTTGGGGTGGACTGTAGAATGTTTCAGTATAAGGGGTGTCGCAGTTTTGTGGGGCGGACTGGTTGGGCTGGGTGCTCTTTGCCTTTCCGTCATTGTTCATAGCTATAAGTAACCTTTCGGGCTGCTGACCATGGGCTATGCGGCTCTTTGTCGGCCGGAGCGGACATGCTGGGCCAAAATGGCCTTCTACTGAACTGTAAATTTCTATGTTTCTATGTTTCTAGTGCTTTTTTTATTTTTCAGGATCGCTGGGATATCGACCATTTTAAAAATTGCTAGTCTCGCCTTCTTAATTTGGGCAATAGCTTTAGCAACGTGAAATGGGCCTTAGTGATGTATTCAGTCGTGCAAGGCTGGATTCCATAGCAACGGCCGTTCTGCGCATGCACATTTGTTTTTAGCAAAATTCTTTTCACACGATTCGGAAGTTCAAGGGTCATCTGCGCATGCTCAGAAGACTGAAAGAGAGGGAGAGAGAGAAGGAGAGAGAAGGAAACTGTCCATGGAGGGTAAAAAATGTCGAGCAATAGTAGTATGCAGCAGGAGGAGCTGTCAAGGAGAAGGAAGGTGAAAGCCTTCTCTGATGAGGCCAACGAGGCCCTCGTTAATGACGTTGAAAATAGGTGGGGTCAATTAATCTGGGGTGGGCATGGGAAACCTTCCCCCCAAACATATCAAAAAATATAGGGTGATATCGCCACCATTCGGCATTTCTACCACTTTAGTTTAGAAGGAGAATTTTTGTGTATTGTGAGCAAGTCTTTAACTTGGGCACCGTCTCCTTTTTGGTTATGCTGGTGGATGGGGCACGGCTGAGCACTGAGGGGTCTGGTCACCTTTACCCAGACTGTGTGAGTCTCTCCGGCTGCTGTCACTCATACAGTGACCCAGTCTGGACTGGGGAAGAGCTACCCTGGCTCACTGTCCGCCCTGAGACACTTTGGGATATTAACTCCAGTCATACAGATGTCTTCGAGCACAGCCCATGGACACGGTGCCCCCTCCCCTCATGGTTCTGTCATTGCCAAGCTCTCCAGGGGTCCTGATTTCCCACCCCACCGGAGACCTCTATTGATTCAAATAAACTGCCTACCTCCCCTCAGGCCGCGAATGGCATGGCCCGTGGATGAGGACTTTCATGGCGATTTTACACGAGATGTTTGGTGTCAAGCATTAGTTCATAAACATGATCTTAATAAATATTTTCTCTGAACGTAGATGTTATAACCATGCATCCATTGTGGATACAAACCGTATTAGCTTATAACGTTAATGTTATGGATGAATAGAATATGGGGTGACTAATTGTGGATTACAATATCTGTTGTATTTCCATAATAGTACCTAGTCAATTAGCTTATGCCATGCTCTTGTCATGTTTGTAGAGGAAGATATCTGAGAACCATGCCGAGCAGAGGCGGACCAGAGGAGGGCCTGCTGAGCTGCATCCTCTGACTGACCAAGAAGAACGTGCCGCAGCACTAATGGGCACCCATAATCGTTCTGCCACTCGTGGTGTATAGGGTATTGGTGAGGCCGCACCTGGAGTACTGCGTGCAGTTTTGGTCACCTTTCTTAAGAAAGGATATACTAGCTTTGGAGGGGGTACAGAGACGATTCACTAGGCTGATTCTGGAGATGAGGGGGTTACCTTATGATGATAGATTGAGTAGACTGGGTCTTTACTCGTTGGAGTTCAGAAGGATGAGGGGTGATCTTATAGAAACATTTAAAATAATGAAAGGGATAGACAAGATAGAGGCAGAGACGTTGTTTCCACTGGTCGGGGAGACTAGAACTAGGGGGCACAGCCTCAAAATACGGGGAAGCCAATTTAAAACCGAGTTGAGAAGGAATTTCTTCTCCCAGAGGGTTGTGAATGTGTGGAATTCTCTGCCCAAGGAAGCAGTTGAGGCTAGCTCATTGAATGTATTCAAATCACAGATAGATAGATTGTTAACCAATAAGGGAATTAAGGGATATGGGGAGCGGGTGGGTAAGTGGAGCTTAGTCCACGGCCAGATCAGCCATGGTCTTGTTTAATGGCGGAGCAGGCTCAAGGGGCTAGATGGCCTACTCCTGTTCCTAATTCTTATGTTCTTATGCTATGGTGCAGATTCCGTTGTTGCGCCACGTGAGTAATGTGTAAAGCAGTGGTAAACCAGTGGTAATTTAAAATAATTTAATGGCATTTCATTATAATATATGACTGATGTAATGTTATGCATGCAGCTTCTGTACTCTTCTGTACTCTCATATTAATCATACGTAGCATCTCTCGTTCACATTTATTGCAGTAGTGTTGCTCCTCGTACATATGTCTGCGCAGCGCAAGCATTCTCATGTCTCCCCTTCTCTTCTAATACCCTCAATTATGTTTTGCAACTCCCCAGGCTCCCCAGTCGCAAAGGGAGGCCACCGCACCAGCACCTGTATTGCTGCAGGTCATGCTCACCACGGGTGACGAACACGAAAGTGAGGAGGAGGAAGAAGCAGAGCCTGTGTTGTGATCTGTGGTACCTGCAGCCGCGTCATCCTCAATGGATGAAGTAGCGAGGCCAAGCGGCTTGCAGCAGGCCACTCCAAGGTGTCCAGTGCCCACGCCAACCCCGTGGAGGTTGAGTCGGCGAGGTAGGCATGCGCTGCGACAGGCAGATGCCAATGAGGACATGGTGTCACTGTCGAGGGTGAGCGCCGACATGGGTCGAGAGCCCCTCCAGGTGCTTGGTGGGTTTACCGGCAACATTGCCACACTATCTGCGAGAATAACGGAGGGCATGGAGCAGATAGTTGCGGTAATGGGGCGAACAATCGACTCTGTCGATGCCTTGCGGCATGCGATAGTTTTGGGATATGGCACTGCACCCCAAGGTGCCGTACCACCAACCACCATGACAGATGTGAGACAGGAGGAAGAATTTCCTTCTGACTCGGAAGGCGTTTCTTCGCAAACGTCTTCTCTTCGATCCACTGAGGACATTCTGCCGACGTCACCCTCCCCCCTCTGCACCGCACCCCCCCCCCCCCACCCCACAGCAGCAGCCTTTGAGGTGTTCTGCTGAAAGACATCTTGGTCCCATTACTTGGGGAGTATGTGGGAAACAGGGGGTTACGACAAGGGGTGGTCAAGGTACAGGAGGGAAACGTGGCCGCAGGTAGGGAGGGGTGGGTGCTGTATATTATTGTTGTTATTAGAAAAAAATTGTTCATTGTTGACTATTGGGGATGGTGGAGGGTGTTGTTATATTGTTCTGTTAAAAATTTTGTTGACTGTTGGGGGTTGGGGGGATGTTATATATGTTAAAAAGTTAAAAATTGGCATGTTAAATTATTAAACATTCTTATTTAAGTTCACAATTGTTTTGAAGTGTCTTCTAATAACGTAAGGTAAAATATCAATAAAATGATTGGAAACAATGGCCATGGCCAGGCAAGGATGAAACGTTACGCAACTATAACTGTCACCAACGTAACTTCACGCAAAGCATTCTCATTTATAGGCTGCTGATGCGAGTCTTGCAGTTGCGTAACTACCACGGGGCTTTTTCAGTGTTATGGGGGAGGGGCGTGAGGGCATGGGTTCCATCATCAGACTGATTGTTCTCCCTGAGGTCCTCGTCCTCCTCGTCCATCTCCCCTCTCTCCCGAGGTGCACCGGCGGTCCCATCTGGCAACTGCTGTCCTCTCCTGATAGCTAGGTTATGCAATATACAGCACACCACAATAAACTCAGCGACCTGCTCAGGGTGGTATTGTAGGTTGCCTCCTGAGTGGTCCAGGCATTTGAAGCGCAGCTTCAGAACTCCAATTGTCTTGTCGACGATATTACTTGTGGCTATAGGGCGTTCGTTGTCGTGCTTCTCCGCTTCCGTCTGGGCCTTACCCCGGAGAGAGCGGGGGGGGGGAGGGGGAGGTCATGAGCCAGCTGGCAAAGCCATGGGCTAGATTTTACACTTTTGTGCAGATCGCCCCAAAATGGGTGTTATTTCCGGCGTGGGCGGTATAACTGGGTTTTCAGATCGCCGGCTTTTCGGACATTATCAAAGCCCCTAGTCTCTATTTTTTAAATTGGGCGTTACCGCGAGCGATATGAATGGGTGGTAGCATTAACTCTCTCTGACCTTCTGCCATAAAGGGCCCAAGTTTCGAGCCGCACTAGAACGGCACAGTCCCGACCTGGACGCCCGTTTTTCGCGCCACAAAGTGCACCTAAAGAAAACCTCCGTATTCTCCACCTCCCTGCAGGTCCTCTGGCCCTCGGCGCGGTGCAGCAGGAGCTGTAGTGGGCGGAGCCAGGTCCCTGCGCTGAAAACAGTGTCGGGACCTCTGCACATGTGCGCTACAGTGGGCGCGCAAGTGCAGTAGCTCCAGGCGCCCGAAACTGTGTGAGAGGGGCCCGAAGAACGCAGCCCCTAGCCCTGGCCAAATGGCCTCACTGGGGCTGCGTGAATAAGGCTCGTCCCACGGCCAGCTCCTGCTTCCTCCCGACCCGACTCGACACCCGCTTCCCACCCCCCGCCCCCGCCCCCGGACCGGACCCGACACCCGCTCCCCCCCCACCCCCAGACCGGACCCGACACCCGATCCTCCCCGCACCCCCCCCCCCGGCCCCCGGACCGGACCCGACACCCGCTCCCCCCCCACCACCGGACTGGATCCGACCTGACCTCCCTCCCCCCGACCTGACCTCCCTCTCCGTCCCTCCCTCCGCCCGACCCGAACTGAACCGACCTCCCTCCCACCACCCCCTCGACCCGACCCAACGCCACCTACCTGTAAATCTGGTGCTGGGGGCGGGCCCTGCCCGAAGTCTCGGGCCCAGCCCATTCAGCCTCCCTCCCCCTTCTCCTTCCCCCCCATCCCCCCAATCTCCTCCCCCCCCGTCTCCTTCTCCCCTCCCCCAATCTCCTTCTCCCCCCCCGCAATCTCCTTCTCCCCCCCAATCTCCTTCTCCCCCGCCAATCTCCTTCTCCCCCCCCATCTCCTTCTCCCCCCCATCTCCTTTCCCCCCATCTCCTTTCTCCCCCTTCTCCCCTTTCTCCCCCTTCTCCCCTTTCTCCCCCTCCCCCCTTCTCCCCCCTCCCCCCTCCCCCTTCTCCCCCCCTTTTCCCCCCCTCCCCCTTCTCCCCCTCTCCCCCTTCTCCCCGCCTCCCCCTCCCCCTTCTCCCCCCTTTCCCCCCCTCCCCCTTCTCCCCATCCCTCCCCCCCTCCCCCATCCCTCCCCCTTCTCCCCCTTCCCTCCCTCTGCTCCCCCCGTCTCTCCCTATACCCCCCTCCTCCCCCTCCCCTCGCTGTCAGAAACACAGACACTGACAGACAGAGAATGAGAGACACACAGACAGACAGAGAGATAGAGACACTGACAGAGACACACTGAGGAGGGCATCCCAGCACACTGTTGGGGGCTCCCGGTGCTGCAGTCAGTAAGTAGAAAATGTTTTATTTATTGATTTAAAAAAAAAATTATTTCTTATTAATTTTTTTTAGATTGATTTATTGGTTGATTTATTGATGTATTTATCATTTATTATTGATGATGGCTCTTTATTTGTAAAACTGAAGTGTTTAATGTTTGCAAACTTCCCTTTAAACATCCCCCTCCCACCATTCCCTACGCCTGATTTGTAACCTATGCCTGATTTTCTAAAGTGTAGACACGGTTTTTTCGAGCGTACAAAAATCTTCACTTACTCCATTCTAAGTTAGTTTGGAGTAAATTTTCACTCACGAAACTTTGAAATCAGGCGTAGGTGGCCGGACACGCCCCCTTTTGAAAAAAAAATTCTGTTCCAAAGTGAAACTGTTCGAACTGACTAGAACTGGAGCAAACTAAATGACGAGAATTCCGATTTCTAAGATACTCCGTTCTACACCAGTTGCTCCTAAAAATCAGGAGCAAATCATGTGGAAACTTGGGGCCATAGTGTTACCGTCCTTAGCAACAGCATGGCAATGCTCGATTCCCACGATTCAGTAGGTCAAGAGTCATCATGACATGCGCAGAAGAGGAGACAGAGAGAGAGGGAGCTGAGAGGCACTGAAGGCATGTGTGCATATGGTGTGGCTGCTTTGGGAAGAGGAAGGGAGAGTTTAGACCTTTAGAGCAAACAGGGAAACAAAAATTAGCTGTTACCAGCCAAATATTTGCCCGAATTTGGACTATAATGGAGGGAGAGGGGGAAGCGTCACAGCATGCTGTGGAGACTGACGCAGGAAAGGAGCACATTGGAAGGCGCAAAACAGCGAGGAGGTTCTCGGATGAGGCAAATGCCTCCCTCCTGCAGGAGGTCGAGTCACACTGGGGTGATTTGACACAGGGAGGGCGTGGGAAGCCCATCCCAAATGCCTACCGGAGGATATGGACCAAGATAGCAGAGGTGGTCTCGTCAGTGACCAACGAGGTGCGTGAGGGCAACCAATGCCGCAAATGATGGAACGACCTTGTGGGATCCGCAAGAGTAAGTATTACATTTATTTACATGTACTTATGTATTTATATAATTTGATTTGTAACAGTCATGAGTGACTATCAGCAGATGTGAGGTCTTTCACTTTTACCGGGAATGTTGTACACAAAGCCTGCAGTCTGGTACACGTCTTTAGGTAAAGAATGATAATTATCATGATAATCATGATTACATCTGTCGGTTATGTGTTTTTAAGTCTCTGTGACAGTACCTAACAATGATATCATGCAATGATCTCATGCCATGTGGTCCTGTCAATTTACAGAAGAAGCTATCGATGATGCGGTCCGTGCAGAGGCAAACGGGTGGCGGGCCACCAGTTGTCAGCGACATCATTGACATGGAGGAGCGAGTGCTCACACTCGTGGGGAAGCATCACCGGACAGCCACGGTCGCATCTGCAGACCCTGAAGTGAAGCGACGTGAGTAAAGTTGACACCATTGTGTGATCTAAAGTCAATAGATGCCACACCCACTCATCCGAACAATCATATATGATAGCTGATTTCTAACATTGTCCTAGAAATAATGCTGGCCTAATGAAAATCATTGCAATGCACAATGTGTTGATGGTCATGAAATGTGATGTCTGTGATGATCTTGATAGCAATGGTACTTTTGTCGGCATATACTGTGTGTAGCGCTGAAATCACCTTGTGACCTTAGCACCCTCTTCTCCTCTAGTAATCGAATTTGTGTTTTGCAGTTCAGACGGCAGCGCGGCCCCAGGCAAGACCACAGAGGCCAGAAGGTGGGCGCGCGGGGCCGGACTCGCCAGACTATCCTACATTTGCTGAGGAGCTCCGATTCTCGCCCGTCAATCCTCTGGTTCTGTTCTCTACAGATGACAGTGCGAACTTTGAGGAACCTGCATCACCACGCTCCAGAAGCCATTCCACTCCAAGGCTATCTAGTGCTCCTCCGGTCATTCCCGCCTCCACTCTGGAGGTACCAGGCCTGAGCACCTCGCCACAGGCCACCCCATTTGTCCCCAGGACAGTGCTGACCCTGTGGAGGTTTCGTGGACATGGCAGGTCTGGTCCACGAGCGCGACATGAGAGCGGAAGACTGTAGACATTGGTGACCAGCTCCTCGAAGCATTGGGGGGCATATCCCGATAGCTTGCCACCATGACTGAGTACATTCCGGGGATGGCGGAGGCCCTGGAGGCAATAGCCAGGAACACTGCTGGCACAGGCCTCCCAGCGGTCCCAGAGCGCGGCACTCTACCCTTAGGTTCCGCACCATCACGTCGAATGACAGATGAGAGGCAGGACCAAGATTTTGCTTCTGGATCAGAGAATGTTTCCCCCTCTGCACCCCCTGCTCCCGTACCCATCCAACCACCGCCTCTGCCTTCATCCGCCCCCCCCCCCCAATAGCAAGAACATCCTTCCTCAGATTAGGAGACCAAAACTGAACACAATATTGAGGGAGTGCAGCGAAGGTTCACCAGACTGATTCCCGGGATGGCTGGACTGGCATATGAGGAGAGACTCAATCAACTGGGCCTTTATACATTGGAGTTTAGAAGGATGAGAGGGGATCTCATAGAAACATAGAAGATTCTGCCGGGACGGGACAGGTTAGATGCAAGTAGAAATTCCAGATGTTGGGGAAGTCCAGAACCAGTGGACACAATCTTAGGATAAGATGTAGGCCATTTAGGACTAAGATGAGGAGAAACTTCTTCACTCAGAGAGTTGTTAACCTGTGGAATTCCCTGCCGCAGAGAGTTGTTGATGCCAGTTCATTGGATACATTCAAGAGGGACTTCGATATGGCCCTTACGGCTAAGGGGATCAAAGGATATGGAGAGAAAGCAGGAAAGGGGTACTGAGGGAGTGATCAGCCATGATCTTATTGAATGGTGGTGCAGGCTCGAAGGGCCGAATGGCCTACTCCTGCACCTATTTTCTATGTTTCTATGTTTCTATGGACACCATTGATGTCTGAGCTGCACACACACAGCAGTGTGTCAGCGTTGTCACTCACAGCATGGTTCTTTCAGGCAAATCATTCAGATATCAGCTCCTCACGTAAGAGTCTTGCAGCTATGTAGCCACCATGGGCCCTTTCCTGCGGTCTGGAGGGGGTCGTGGACATGGTTGCCTCGATAGCCTGATTGTCTGGCCCTAGGTCAGCATCCAGCCCCTCGTCATCCTCTTCCTCTCTCTTCTGAGGTGGAGCATCAGTGCCTTCTGGCAATTCTTGTTCCCTCCTGATAGCCAGGTTGTGCAGCATGGAGCACACGACCACAAATTTAGCTAATTGCTCAGGGTTGTATTGTAGCTCCTCTCCTGCGTGGACCAGACATCTCATCGATAGAGCTGCTTAAGCACAGTTACAGTTTTCTGGACCACATTGCATGTGTCTCTGTGACTCTGTTGTATCGCTTCTCGCCCTCAGTGTGGGTATCATGCAGGTGGTCATCAGCTAGGTGGCTAAGCCATATCGGTTATCACCAAGCATCCAGCATTGTCCTTATGGCTGACTCTAAAACATGTCAGAGACAGTGCTCTCATGCAGGATGTGAGCCTCATTGAAGCTGCCCAGACATTTGGCATTCACTGCCATTATGAACTGGTTGTGGTCGACAACTGGTTGGACCTTCAGAGAATTAAATCCTTTTCTGTTATGAAAAAGCTCTGGCTCCTGAGAAGGTGCCCACTTGGCGATGTGTATTGCTCCCTGCACACTGGGGAATGTAGCAATGCGGTAGAATGCTCCAGCCCTGCCAGTCTGAGCCTCCGTGGTCATGGGGAAGCTGATAAAGTCCATCCTTCGCGCGTATAGGGCCTCCGTGACCTGTCTAATGCAGTGATGGGTGGTACGTCTCGACTGCGGAGGCCTAAAAAGAACTGGATGCGTAGAAAGACATTGCCAGGGTGACCTTAACCTTGACCGACAGTGATGTCCTGAAGGCAGGCTGCATATGTGTCCTGATGAGCTCACATATTTCATTGATCACCACCTTGTGGAAGCGCAGTCTCCGAAGGCAGGTGTGCTTGGACATGTCGAGGTAAGACCTCTTTCCCCTGTATCTGCGGGGTGTGTATGGTCTGGCGCTCCTCCTCATATTTGCACGTCTTAAATTGGGCACATAATGATGTGCATCATACATTGAGCCATCTGCACTCTGCAGCATCTGCATATTAATCGATGCAAGTGGAGAAATGGCTGGCTCAATTGCAATGAAAGTATAATAGCGATTGATCAGAAGCAATAATTTCCTCACTAAAATACACCTAGAGTATACCCCCAATAGTACAGAGTCTGAAAATATGTCTGTTGAGATGGTCACTTCATCTGAGAAGAACTCCAGAGTCAATCAAAACTCCCCCGAAGTTGAAGCAGTCTTTTGAATGAAGCGACCTACTGTAAAGTCCTGTCCCCTCAGTACAGATTCACACAAGGCATGTCGTGAAGTCAAGGTCACTCTGGACCTGCACCTTTATTTCACAGCTCTGGAATGCTGCACTTGCCTGAGACCTGCCCTTATATGCCTGTCTCTTGCAAGTGCACCCCTGGTGGTAAGGTGTGCTGGTGGTTACAGGTCATATCTTATTACAGTCATGAAGAGCATGTTAGGATACAGTTATATATAATAATGTAACATACATGACATCACCCTCCCCCAAGGTCTTATTGTCTTTATAGGTTCAGTCTCTCAGGTGGCCTACGCTCTCACATGGAGCGTCTGAGTTGTGGTTAAGTTGTTTGCCTTGGTGTCTGTTTTTCTTTGGGTGTGGTTGCTGGTATCTCGCCTGGGCTGTCTGTTTCGATTGGTGTGATTGTTGTTGACTTGTCTGGGCTGTCTGTTGGGATTGCCCTTTCCTCAGGTTGTTCCTTCTGTCTCTCCACCAGGCGTGGAGCGAGTTCTACATTGTAGTCTGCCTCTGGATCCACAGTGTTGTTGGTAAATCTGCTTTTGACTTGGTCCACATGCCTCCGGCAGGTTTTGCCATTGTCCATTTGTACTACCAGTAGCCTGTTTCCTTCCTTGCCCATTACTGTCCCTGCAAGCCATTTGGGACCCCTGCCATAGTTTAGTACAAACACTTTGTCCCCTATCTCATTCCATCTCCCCTCGAATTTCTGTCATGGTACTCAGTCAGCTTACGGCGCTTTGCCTCAACGATTTTGTGCATGTCTGGGAGGATTAATGAGAGCCTTGTTTTTAAAGTCCTTTTCATCAACAGTTGCGGGGGGGGGGGATCCCAGTCAATGAGTGCAGACGAGATCTGTATGCCAGCAGCAGTCGCGACAGGCGACCCTGCAGCGTGGGACCTTGGATTTTAAGCATGCCTTGTTTAATGATTTGCACTGCTCTCTCTGCCTGGCCGTTGGAGGCTGGCTTGAATGGTGCCGTCTTGACGTGATTTATGCCGTGGTCAATTATAAAGTCTTGGAATTCTGCACTGGTGAAGCACGGACCATTGTCACTGACCAATATGTCAGGGATTCCGTGAGTTGCAAACATGGTTGCGAGGCTCTCCACAGTGGTGGAGGTTGCGCTCGAGTTTAAAATGGTGCATTCGATCCACTTTGAAAATGCATCTACAACTACGAGGAACATTTTGCACATGAATGGGCCCGCATAGTCTCCGTGCACCCGTGACCACGGTTTGGTAGACCAGGGCCAGGGGCTCAGTGGAGCCTCCCTGGGGGCATTGCTGAGTTGGGCACAAATGGTGCACCTTCGGACGCAGAACTCCAGGTCCGCGTCAATACCAGGCCACCAGACGTGGGATCTGGCTATGGCCTTCATGAGAACGATCCCCGGGTGCACGCGGTGGAGCTCCCGGACAAATGCCTTTCTGCCTTGCAGAGGCATGACTACTCGGCTGCCCCACATCAGGCAGTTAGTTTATAGTGATAGATCATGCATGTGCCTGTGAAAGGGTTTTAATTCCTCGGGGCAGGCATCGCGAGCCTCTGCCCAGTCACCGGTTAGGACACATCTTTTTACTAAGGATAACGTGGGGTCACTGGCCGTCCAGGCTCTGATTTGGCGAGCCGTCATGGGCGAACCTGTGGACTCAAAGACATTGATTGCCATGACTATCTCACAGTCCTGTTCATCAGACCCTTCCGTGGTCGCCGGGGTAGCCTGCTGAGCGAGTCGGCACAGTTGTCTGTGCCTGGTCTGTGCCTTATGGTATAGTCGTAGGACGCCAGCATGAGTGCCCACCGTTGAATTCGCGCCGAGGCGTTGGTGTTTATTGCCTTGCTCTCGGATATGAGGGATGTGAGGGGCTTGTGGTCGGTTTCTAATGCGAACTTGGCCCTGAAAAGGTATTGGTGCATCTTTTTGACACCTTACACGCACGTGAGCGCCTCCTTCTCTACCATTCCGTACCCGCGCTCCGCCCGCGAAAGTGACCTGGAGGCATAAGCTATGGGTTGTAATTTGCCTGCACTATTGACATGTTGCAAAACGCATCCGACCCCATACGCTGACGCATCGCATGTGAGAACTAGCTTTTTACCTGGGTCAAAGAAAGTCAAAACACTGTTGGAACACAGAAGGTTGCGTGCCTTATTGAAGGCGCGTTCCTGGGCGTCACCCCAAAACCAATCACACCCCTTTCTGAGTAGCACGTAGAGAGGCTCCAGCAGCATGCTTAAGTTCTGCATAAAGTTCCCAAAGTAATTGAGTAGCCTGAGAAAGGCGCGCAGTTCTGAGACATTCCGGGGCCTGGGTGCCAGGCGAATTGCTTCTGTTTTGGACTCTGTTGGGCAGATTCCATCAGCGGCAAACCTTCTGCCCAAAAATTCAACCTCGGGTGCGAGAAACAGGCACTTGGATTTCTTGACTCGTAGGCCTACCCGATCCAACCGCTTTCGTACTTCCTCCAAATTACCGGAGATGGGAGTCGGTGTCCCTGCCCGTGATAAGTATGTCATCTTGAAATACAACTGTCCCCGGGATGCAGACTCTCCATGTTGCGCTGGAATATGGCAGCTGCCGACCTGATGCCGAATGGGCATCGATTGTACATGAAAAGGCCTCGATGTGTGTTGATGGTGTTGAGTAGCTTGGATTCCTCGGTCAATTCTTGCGTCATATACGTAGATGTGAGGTCTAATTTTGAGAAAAGTTTACCTCCAGCCAATGTGGCAAATAAGTCCTACGCTCTGGGCATCAGGTACTGGTCCTGTAGGGAGACTCTGTTTATGGTAGATTTGTAGTCCTCACAGATTCGTACGGATCCATCAGGCTTCATGACTGGGACGATGGGACTTGCCTAGTCGCTAAATTCCACAGGTGATATAATGCCTTCCCGCAGAAGCCTGTCTAGTTCGTGTTCAATCTTTTCCCTCATCACATAGGGTTCAGCTCTGGCCTTGTGATGGACCGGTCTTGCATCCTGTGTGATGTAGATTTTGACTTAGGCCCCTTTGAAAGTGCCCACATCTGGCTGAAAGAGATGTTCAAATCGCTTTATAACTGTTGAGCAGGAGGTCCGTTCCTCTAATGACATGGCATGGACATCATCCCATTTCCAGTTTAGTTTTTCCAGCCAGCTTCTCCCCAGCAGTGCTGGGGGGTCTCCGGGGACAATCCACAGGGGAAGTCGGTTCACTGTCCCTTTGTGTGTGACAGAGAGCATGGCGCTGCCGAGGACTGGTACGATTTCTTTGGTATAGGTCCTTAGTGTGATGTCGACCCTTGTGAGTTTTGGTCTGTCTCTTTTATGCGGCCACAGTTGTTCAAATTGTTGAGCGCCCATGAGATTGACTCGTCCCGTATCCAGCTCCACGTTGACAGATATCCCGTTGAGTAGGACCCTCATCATTATAGGAGGCATCCTGTTGTAGGAGCAGCGGCCATTGATCGTGTTGACCCGCTGTACACCGGTGTCCCTGGTACTATCCCCACCATCTTCTGGTCCGCTTTCCATCCCATCCGATTCGTATACCAGCCGAGCTGCTGTTTATTTGCACATGCGGGCCAAATGCCTTGTATATTCACAATTTCTGCAAACAGCCTGCTGAAATCAACATCCCCTTGCCGAGTTCCATTGTTCAAAGAGTTTCCAAAGAATGAGCTGCATCTGGCTGATCTCTTTTGAGCTTCTCTCAGTTTGTAGTTGATTGCTTGCATTGTGGGTTGATGAGGTGTGAACGGCTGTTTCTGTTGCCCTTGATGGCTTCTGCCTGCTGTCGAGAGCCTGTTCTCCCGGTTTTGTCTGTGTGTGGGGGTAGCAGCTTGTTTAGTGCTGTGAACTTCTTGTTCCAATATTTCGTTAGTTGTCGTACCTGCATTGTAAATCAACCTCGTTTCTTCTTCCCCTACCAAGAATGTCTGTGCAACGAGTGCTGCTGCCTTTAAGGTCAGGTTCTTCGTCTCTATGAGCTTTCAGAATATGCCTGCATGGCCTATTCCTTCAATGAAAAAGTCTCTCAGCATTTCTCTCCTCAGTTCATCGGAGAACTCACATAAACTAGCCAACCTCCGATGTTCCGCCACGAAGTCGGGTATGCTCTGGCCCACACAGCGTTTGTAGTTGTAGAACCTGTGTCTGGCCATGTGTAGGCTGCTCGCTGGCTTCAGGTGGTCTCTTACCCGTGTGCTCAATTCTTCAAATGACTTGCTTGCTGGTTTCTCGGGTGCCAACAGATCCTTCATTAAAGCGTATGTTTTCGAGCCACAGCTGGTCAAGAGATGGGCTCTTCTCTTGTCTGCCTTTCATTGCCTAACCATTCTTTGGTTACAAAGCTTTGCTGGAGCCTTTCTATAAAGTCCTCCCAATTGTCTCCCGCATTGTACTTTTCATCTGATCCGTTGTTCGCCATTCTGTGGATTCTGTAATCCCGTAACCCGTCGCCACTGTAAAGTCCTGTCCCCTCAGTTCAGATTCACACAAGGCATGTAGTGAAGTCAAGGTCACTCTGGACCTGCACCTTTATTTCACAGCTCTGGAATGCTGCACTTGCCTGAGACCTGCCCTTAAATACCTGTCTCTTGCAAGTGCACCCCTGGTGGTAAGGTGTGCTGGTGGTTACAGGTCATATCTTATTACAGTTAGGATACAATTATATATAATAATGTATGATACATGACACCTACGATTTTAAAAATGGCACCCACATCACTGCTTTAGTTCAGAACAGTTCCACTTTTTCCGGGCTGTTTTTTGGATGAGTGATTTTGTAGGCGATATCTGTGCGAGGTGGTGAAAGTGATGCTCAGCGATCTCCTGGACTTTAGTTTTGGAAAATGTGATCTTTACGACAAAAATAGTGGGCAGGCGCTATTATTGAATCTCGGCGTTAATTCCGTGCGGAAACTAACGCTGGGTGATATTATGGGCGTTGATTTCGCTCATTCTGATGATTCCACCCAAAAAAAGTGGGCGGGTGGTATTTTTTTTACCCGGCGTTATGCACATGGGGAAAGTAACACTCGGCGATAAGTTTCCGGAAAATGCCCGTTAGTTTCCATTTTGTGGCTAAATGGCCGGTTTATGGACGTTATACGTCATTTCAGCAGTAAAATGGACATTAAGTGGCCGTTAAGCATGCAAAAAATGTGGAAAATCTAGCCCATGGACTATATACAGCAGGCACCTCTAAACACTGGAGAAGTACCACCAATGCTGCCTCCGCAAGATCCTGCAAATCCATTAGCAGGATAGGCGCACCAGCATCAGTGTTCTCGCTCAGGCTAATATCCCCAGCATCAAAGCACTGACTACGCTCGATCAGTTCCACTGGATGGGCCACATCATCCACATGCCTGAACTGAGATCCCAAAACAAGCACTAAAGTCGGAGCTCCGACACGGCAAGCAAGCCCCAGGTGGGCAGAGGAAACGCTTCAAGGACACCCTCAAAGCCTTCTTGAAAAAATGTAACGCCCCACCAACACCTGAGAATCCCTGGCTCAAGACCGTCCAATGCGGAGGAAAGGCATCCGGGAAGGTGATGAACACCTCGAGTCTCTTCGCCGAGAGCAAGCTGAAGCCAAGCGTCGACAGCGGAAGTCGCGGGTGGCAACCCAGGCATCCTACCCACTCGTTCCTTCAACCACCGTTTACCCCACCTGTGACAGAGACTGTAGGTCCCGCATTGGACTCTTCAGTCACCTGAGAACTCATTTCTAGTGTGGAAGCAAGACTTCCTCGACTCCAAGGGACTGCCTATGATGATGATGATGATTGGATAAGGAGATAAGGAACTTACGGCAAAGGATACAAGCCATGACTTTGTGGAATGCTTGTGACTTCGCCTTCTTTCGTTTACCCCCATGCATATAATCTCAATAGCTCTCTCCTCACAAGGGGTCAATGGTCACAACTTAAGTGACCTCCCACCCTCATCTGTGGCTCTTGTTATGTGCAACCTTCTCCTGCAAGCAGATATAAAGGGTCACATGTTAGAAAGAGGAATGTGGAAGATGAGTTCCACTCAAATGCCCATGCATCTTTTGTAAGTGTATGACCATGTAGCATTCTGATACCTTGTGCTGGCAGTATACTTGGTGAATAATACTTGTCATATTTAATGATCCACAAGGGATAGACATTACACAGAGCACTGGTTTAACATGAGCATGCCTGGGCATAAAGGAAATAGTGAAACAGTTGCCAATGTGCAGTAAATTGTCATTCTGTGATGCTGCATAAAATTCAGCTTGAAGTTGCAGTTAAGATATATTGTTACACATAACAGTAAAATCAAGCCAGATATCAGCATGCTTATATTGCCAATCTTCCATAACTAGCCAACAATTTTTCCCTCACTTGCTCCCAGGTTTCAGATCAACTTGAGACACCACTTTGCCTTTCTGCTACCTCCATTCATGACGCTCGGATACTGCTTTTGATTGCAAGATGGTTCTTCCTTCCAAATAGAATCCTACAGCAGGACCTCCACAGCCATTTCACTAAATTGTGCAGTTCAATTATCTTCAGCCATTTTTCTCCCTCCACTGCAACAGGTGAATATTTATGGAGGTGAGCTTCTTATCCCCTCAGGTGAGCTTTCTGGTCCACAATACCAATATGGACCCAATATTCGATTATATATAAATATACACCACTGATAAAAAAAAATCGTTGTGCTTTTTGTCCAATTCCATGTGTTATATTCTGTCAGGTAACTTATTACACATGCCAACTTAATGGAACCAATGTGTTGGTTTGCAGTGGAGACAGATCGTTTTTCATCAAGTCTGATAAGACGTTAAAATGAGTTGTTTACAAAGAAGCAGACACAGGCACAGACTCACATTGTAAAACAAAGCTTAATTTATCACTATAAATGGGCGGAAAAGAAAAAGGGACCAACAAACTAACACCTGTATTTAGCATAACAGTGACATTGAAATGACACTTGCATATTAATAGATGCAGCATAGCTTTCTAAAAATTACAATTAGTTTATATTTAGCCATGAAAGATTAGCAACTGCACAATTAGAACTGAACGATGACCAAATTAACTATATCTAGCAAAATCTATTTCATAATACGAGGGTTAAGTTTTCTAGTATGCAGGGATTTTTGTCTAATAATCGCCAGCACACTGGCTGTGATTTTCTGAGATATGCTGATGGTCAGGGAGTTTTCTTACTGTCTCTCTCATTGACTGGAATTTTCCAGGATGATAACAGGTGGCAGGTTGGGCAGGAAAGTTGATATTTTTGAGAGTGGGTCGGGAAAGTGGGATTAGGTTGGATAGCACTTTGTCGGCTGGCATGGGCACAATGGGACGAAATGGCCTGACTGCTGTGCTGTATATTTCTATGATTCTATAGGCTAGACTTTCGACACATCATCTGTATGTATCACCATTTATCACTCATTTAGCGCCCATATAAGCGCTGATTTCAGGTTATCGCCCATATTTGCTGAAAAATGGCAACTAGTGCCCAATTATCGGCTATTTATCACCGGTGCACCTTTCGGCATACATAAATAAGCTGCATCACCCGGCCTATTAAAGAAATCGTATGACGTCATCCTCGTGCAAGGCCGAGAATACTGTTTATAATGGAAACTAGCGCCCGATTATGGCCAATTATTGCCGAGCGCTAATTTTGGCATTTCACCCATAATTCGCTGAAATGATCGCTGGCCCAAAAAGATGCTGAAGAAAATCTGCAATCACCTGACCTTAACTCGGCACTATGGACGCCATTTTGTAACTCGGAGGATCTTTAATAAAAGGCTGCTTGAAGTACTTGTCAGGAGAAGCAATTTGTGAGTGACTTTGAGGGCGTTCTTGACTCTTGCCAATCATCTAATCACAGTTGTATTTGTTGAGGACAAATTAAAGGCATTTACAGTGATTTGTAGTGAAGGGGTCTCTAATTTCTCAACCAGTATTGATTACTACTCACATGCTGCAGAATAGAGATGGGAGAAGTTCCATTGAAGAGCATTATGTGCCCAATCAAAGAGGTGGCAGACTGCTGAGAAGGAGAAGATGCTACACCCAACGCATTTACAGGGATAAGCGATCATACCTGGACTTGTCCGATAACACGTGTATTAGAAGGCTGCGAGTTTGCAGATGACACTAAGCTGGGTGGCGGTGTGAGCTGTGAGCAAGATGCTAAGAGGCTGCAGGATGACTTGGACAGGTTAGGTGAGTGGGCAAACGCATGGCAGATGCAGTATAATGTGGATAAATGTGAGGTTATCCACTTTGGAGGCAAAAACATGAAGGCAGAATATTATCTGAATGGCGGCAGATTAGGAAAAGGGGAGGTACAACGAGACCTGGGTGTCATGGTACATCAGTCATTGAAAGTTGGCATGCAGGAACAGCAGGCAGTGAAGAAGGCAAATGGCATGTTAGCCTTCATAGCTAGGGGATTTGAGTACAGGAGCAGGGAGGTCTTACTACAGTTGTACAGGGCCTAGGTGAGGCCTCACCTGGAATATTGTGTTCAGTTTTGTTCTCCTAATCTGAGGAAGGACATTCTTGCTATTCAGCGAGTGAGGCGAAGGTTCACCAGACTGATTCCTGGGATGGCAGGACTGACATATGAGGAGAGACTGGATCGACTGGGCCTGTATTCACTGGCATTCAGAAGAATGAGAGAGGATCTCATAGAAACGTATAAAATTCTGACGGGACTGGACAGGTTAGATGCAGGAAGAATGTTCCCGATGTTGGGGAAGTCCAGAACCATGGGTCACAGTTTAAGGATAAGGGGTAAGCCACTTAGGACCGAGATGAGGAGAAACTTCTTCACTGAGAGAATTGTGAGCCTGTGGAATTCTCTACCGCAGAGAGTTGTTGATGCCAGTTGAGTAGGTATATTCAAGAGGGAGTTAGATATGACCCTTATGGCTAAAGGGATCAAGGGGTATGGAGAGAAAGCAGGAAAGGGGTACTGAGGTGATGATCAGCCATGATCTTATTGAATGGTGGTGCAGGCTCGAAGTTCCGAATGGCCTACTCCTGTACCTATTTTCTATGTTTCCATGTTTCCTATGTTTCTATGATTCCAAAAGGAGGTCATCAGCAAAATATGTCAGCTAGTTAAGGGAGATCTGCAGCCTACCAGCACCATCAGGAGAGCACTGCCCGTTGAGGTTAAGGTTACTGAGGCACTTTCCTTCGATGCATTGGGCTCCTTTGCGGTATCTCTCAGCACACCACACATTGCTCCATTCGACAGGTGACTGAAGCCCTTTACGCATGCAGGATGGACTTTATAAACTTCCCTATGACCAGGAAGGCACAGAGTGAGAGGGCTTTGGAGTTCTCGAGAATAGCAAACTTCGCCAAGGTGCAGAGAGCAATAGACTGTACTCACATCGCCCTGTGAGCCACTTTACAGGATGCATAGGTGTTTCGGAACTGAAAGGGATTCCACTCCCTCAGTGTGAGCTCATTGTCAACCACAAGCAAATAATCATGGCAGTAAATGCAAATTTTCCAGGAAGCATCCATGATGCGCACATCTTGCGTGAAAGCACTGTCTCTGATCTGTTTAAGAGTCAGCCACAAGGTCACGGTTGGATGCTGGGGGATAAAGGAAATGGGGCTAGATTTTCCACTTTTTTTGCATGCTTAACGCACACTTTACATCCATTTTAATGCTGAAATGATGTATAACGCCCATATATCGGCCATTTAGCCACAAAATGGAAACTGACGGGCATTTTACGGACACTTATTGCAGAGCGCTACTTTCCCCATGTGCGTAACGCCAGGAAAAAATAATACCGCCCGCCCACCTTTTTTGGCCGGAATCTTCTGAATGGGTGAAATCCATGGAATTAACGCCAAGATTCAATAATATCTGCCCGCCCACTTTTTTTTGTCGTAAAGATCACATTTGCCGAAAGTAACGCCCAGGAGATCGCCCAGTGTCACTTTCACCACCTCGTACACATATCGCCCACAATATCGCTCGCCCAAAAAACTGCCTGGAAAAAGTAGAACTGTTCTGAACTGGTGTGGGTGCCATTTTTAAAATTGCAGGTCGCTTCATTCAAAAGGCTGCTTCAACTTCGGGGGAGTTTGGATTGACTCTGGAGTTCTTCTCAGGTGAAGTGACCATCTCAAAGGACATATTTTCAGACTCTGGACTATTGGGGATTTACTGTAGATGTATTTTAGTGAGGAAATTATTGCTTCTGATCAATCACTATTGTACTCTCATTGCAATGGGGCCAACTGTTTCTCAGCCTGCATCGAATAATACGCAGATGCTGCAGAGTGCAGATGGCTCAATGTGTGAAGCACATCATTATGTCCCCAATTTAAAATGCGCCAGAATGAGGAGGAGGGCCAGACTATACACACCTTGCACGTACAGGGAAAAGAGGTCTTACCTCGACGTGTCCAAGCACACCTGCCTTCAGAGACTGCGCTTCCACAAGGTGGTGATCAATGAAATATGTGATTTCATCAGACCACATATGCAGCGTGCCATCAGTGACATCAGTGTCGGTCGAGGTCAAGGTCACCGTGGCACTGTCTTTCTACGTGTCCAGTTCCTTTCAGGCCTCCGTGGTCGAGATTTCCTCTCTGTCTCACCGTGCTACCCATCGCTGCATTAGACAGGTCACGGAGGCCCTGTACGCGCGAAGGATGGACTTTATCAGCTTCCCCATGACCACGGAGGTTCATACTGAGAGGGCTGGAGCATTCTACTGCATTGCTAGGGTGCAGGGAGCTATACAGTGCACTCACATCGCCATGTGGGCACCTTCTTAGGACCCAGAGCTTTTTCATAACAGAAAAGGATTTCACTTCCTGAAGGTCCAATTAGTTGTCGACCACAACCAGATCATTATGGCCGTGAATGCCAAATGTCCGGTCAGCTTCGATGAGGCTCACATCCTGCGTGAGAGCACTGTCTCTGACATTTAAGAGTCAGCCACAAGGACAATGCTGGAATTTTGTTGATAACCGATAGGGCCTAGCCACCTGGCTGATGACCCCGCTGCGGGACACCCAAACTGAGGCCGAGAAGCAATACAGCCAGAGCCACAGAGACACACACAATGTGGTCCAGAAAACAATAACTGTACTTAAGCAGCGCTTTAGATGCCTGGATCACTCAGGAGGGGAGTTGCAATATAACCCTAAGCAAGTAGCTAAATTTGTGGTCATGTGCTCCATGCTGCACAACCTGGCTATCAGGAGGGAACAAGAATTGCCAGAAGGGACTGATGCTCCACCTCAGGAGAGAGAGGAAGAGAACGACGAGGAGCTGGACGCTGACCTAGGGCCAGACAATCAGACTGGCTATGCAACCATGCCCACAACCCCCTCCAGACCACAGGAAAGGGCCCGTGGTGGCTACATAGCTGCAAGACTCTTTCGTGAGGAGCTGATATCTGAACAATTTGCCTGAAAGAACGTTGCTGTGAGTGACAAAACTGACACACTACTGTGTGTGTGTAGCTCAGACATCAATGGTGCCCATCACCTTGGTGCCAGTTAAAGTAAACGTTGATTAAAGTTAAGTTTTATTTAACCCTTTCATGTTAAGGAATCATCAGTGTGTAAGGGTTCAGTTATCTGAGACAATGCGCAACAAGGTTATGTTCAATAAAAAAAAATTATACCAACATTGGTCTGAAATCATAAGTATCACAGGCAAAAACACCCAACCCCCACCCACACCCCACTTTTTCCACCATTGACATAAATCAAATGTTCAGCATATCTAGCAACACAGAATACAAATGCAAAGCAGGAGGGTAGTCCTCTCCCCCCATACATTATAACAAATTGCATACACCCAGATGGAGATATAACACAGCCATCATCTGCGGACATGCACCACACTTTCATTTCCCCCTCTCCTTCTCCCCACCTCTAGCCCTTCCCCTGGCCAAAGAGCTCCTCAGGCGATGCCTCATTGGGAGGGATGAAGGCAGAGGCGGTGGTTGGACGGGTATGGGAGCGTGGGGTGCCGAGGGGGAAACATTATCTGATTCAGAAGCAGGATTTTGGTCCTGCCTCTCATCTGTCATTCACAATGATGGTGCGGAAGCTAGGGGAGGGGTGCCACTCTCCGGACCACTGGGAGGCATGTTCCTGGCTGTCGCCTCCAGGGCTTCCGGTATCCGCCATGGGCCCAGTACATCCAGAGTGAAGGCGGGAATGACCGGAGGAGCACTAGATGGCCTTGAGATGGAATGGCTTCTGGAGCGTGGCGATGCAGGTTCCTCGAAGTTCGCGCTCTCATCCGTAGAGAACAGACCCAGTGGATTGACGGGCGAGAATCGGAGCTCCTCAGCAGATGTAGGATCATCCGGCAAGTCTGGTCCCGCGCCCCCACCTTCTGGCCTCTGTGGATGTGCTGCTGGCTGAGCTGCAAAACACAAATGAGGTTATTAGAGGAGAAGGGGGTGCAAGGGTCACAAGGTGATTCCAGCGCTACACACAGCATATGCACGACAAAAGCACCACCGCTATCAAGATCATCACAGACATCACATTTCATGACCATCAACACATGGTGCATTGCAATGATTTTCATTAGGCCAGCATTATTTCTAGGACAATTTTAGAAATTATCTATCATATATGATTGTTCAGATATGAGTGGGTGTGGCATCTATTGACTTCACATCACACAATGGTGTCAACTTTACTCACGTCGCTTCACTTCAGGGTCTGCAGATGCTTCCGTGGCTATCTGGGGATGCTTCCCCACGAGTGTGAGCACCCGCTCCTCCATGTCAGTGATGTTGCTGACAACTGGTGGCCCCCCCACCCGTTCGCCTCTGCACGGACCTCACCGTCGATAGCTTCTTCTGTAAAAGGTGACAGGACGACATGGCCTGAGATCATTGTGTGATATCATTGCTAGGTACTGTCACAGAGACTGATACAACACATAACCGACAGATGTAATCATCATTATTATGATAATTATCATTCTTTACCTAAAGACATGCAGCGTGACCGCAGGCTTTGAGTAAAACATTCCCGGTAAAAGTGCAAGACCTCACATCTGCTGATAGTCACTCATGACTGTTACAAATCAAATTATATAAATACATAAGTACATATAAATAAATGTAATACTTACTCTTGCAGATCCCACAAGGTCGTTCCATCGTTTGTGGCATTGGTTGCCCTCATGCACCTTGTTGGTCGCCGACGAGACCACCTCTGCTATCTCGGCCCATACCTTCTGGTAGGCCTTTGGGGTGGGCTTCCCACGCCCTCCCTGTGTCAAATCACCCCAGCGTAACTCGACCTCCTGCAGGAGGGAGGCATTTGCCTCGTCCGAGAACCTCCTCACTCTTTTGCGCCCTCCAATGTGCTCCTCTCCCAGCTCACTGCTCTTGCCAGCATCAGTCTCCACAGCGTGCTATGTCGCCTCCTCCTCTTCCTCCATGATATGCCAAATTCGGTCAAATATCTGGCTGGTAACAGCTAATTTTTATTTCCCTATTTGCTCTAAAGCTCTAAAGTCTCCCTCCTTCCTCCCAAAGCAGCCACACAACACTCACACACACCTTCAATCTCTCTCAGCTCCCTCTCTCTCTGTCTCCTCTTCTGAGCATGTCATGATGACCCTTGACCTCCGGAATCGCGGGAATCAAGCGTTGCCGTGCCGTTGCTAAGGACAGCGACACTTTACGGCAGAAGGTCAGAAAGATTTAACGCTACCGCCCATTTCATATCGCTCGCGGTAGCGCCCAATTTAAAAAATGGAGACTAGGGGTTTTGAGAATGTGCGAGAAACCGCCGATCTAAAAACCCATTTTTACTGCCAACACCGGAAATAACGCCCATTTTTGGGTGATCTGCACAAAAGTGTAAAATCTAGCCCCATGTCTCTGAGCCCTCTCGGAGGATGGGTATCACCACTGCTCTGTAGACCATGAGCTTGGTGCCAGGTTTGAGGTCCTGGTCTTCAAACACTCTCTTCCTCAGGCAACCGAAGGCAGCACTGGCACACTGAAGGTCGTTCAGACCTCGTCGTTGATGTCTGCACTTATTGACAGTAGGCTCCCGAGGAATAGAAAATAGTCCACGTTGTCCAAGGCCGCACCGTGGATTTTGATAACCGGTGGTGCGGGGGAGGGGGGGCAGTGCTATGTGGCAGCATCAGATTGGTGGAGGACCTTTGTCTTACGGATGTTTGGTGTAAGGCCCATGCTCTCGTACGTCTCGGTGAAGCTGTTGACAATGGCTTGGAGTTCAGCCGCAGGTGTCGTCTGTGTACTGTAGTTCGATGATGGAGGATGGGACAACCTTGGATCTGGCCTGGAGGCGGCGGAGTTTGAACAGATTCCCATTTGTTCTGTAATTTAGCTCCACTCCAGACTTGCACTGTCTCCCTGCTGAATTACAACCTGTAAAACCATTGTTGCTTTGTAAGATCCAGATTATTAGTTTGTGACACATATATTTAGTTTGTACAATGACAGAAAAGGGCCCTCTTCCTGTGATAATGCCTCACTTTCCGGGCATCCAAACATTCTTCTTCCTCCAAGCAAATGTACAGTGAGATATTGAATGCTAAACCCATTGTACTAAGGGGATTGGTTTGAGCACAGAACTTCCTCACACTCCTTGAAAGTTGTCAGTGAAGCCTTACTCACTTTATTGCCCAAAAGTCATTTTGCCACTTACAATCCAAGTTGGTGCATGTGTCTTTAAAATACCAAGGACTGAATGCAAATAAGCCAGAACATCCATTTTATAGGGATGCTCTGCGCAGGTGATTTGCGACCAGTATTAATAAAAGAAATAGATGTGCAAGCCACATTGACAGAAATTCCAGCTTCTTTGTAAATCATTTATATGACAGCGTCTCGTTGAGACATATATGTGTGTCACATATAGTTGCGGGGAAGCGGAGAGGGGGTGGGGAAGGCTGAAAACGTCTGCTGAACCCAGCAAAGTCAGGGATGCAGAGGTCCTGCTGAACTTAATGGCAGGACCTCATTAACATTTTTTAGCTCCATTTCTCACCCGGCAGCCAAACAAATGGACAGCCTGGCCAGCAGCGGGGAAGGAAAACCAGCGGCAGGAGGTCACAGCCAGGAATCCTGGGGCTGGCCATGGAAATCAGGAGGGGGAAAGGTCGGCAATCAGGGCTTGGTGGGGGGAGAAACAGGCCATCAAGGCTGGAGGGGGGAGAGGTCGGTGATCGCAGCAGGGGAGAGGAGAGAAAGGCCGCGATTGGCAATGGTGTTGGGGGCAGGGGTTTTGTTTCATTGGGCACCGACACCAATACTGAGGAAAGAGGGAGCTGTTCCGTTGGGATGGGCTCCACTGGAACCGGACTAGAACCAGTGTCCTGGCGAATCAAATAACTAGGGCAGTAGACAGGGCTTTAAACTAATGAAGGGTAGGTGGGAGGATTCAGGGAAGAGTAAATTTAAAAGCAGCAAGAGAAATGTCAAGGCTTGAGAGCAGAGCAGAGTTTTGGGTAAAAATAAGCAGAGTGGGTCAGGAAGGGACAGAGAAAGCAATAAAGATATTAGGGCACCACTGACTAAGGTGACATCAGGAAAAGTAGAAAAAAGTCAAAGCTAAAGGCAATATATCTGAATGCACGAAGTATTTGCAGCAAAATAGATGAATTACAGGTAATAGCACCGATAGAAATTAACAGGCTTGATCTAATAGCCATTGCAGAGATGTGGTTGCAAAGTGACCAAGGTTGGGAACTACATATTCCAGGATATTTAACTTTTAGAAGAGATAGGCAAAATAGAAAAGGAGGAGGGGTAGCCCTGATAATAAAGGATGGGAAAAAAACAGTAGAGAGAAAGGATCTTAGCTTGGAAAATCAAAAAGTAGAATCAATTTGGGTGGAGCTAACATTGGTGGGAGTTGTTTATAGGCCCCCAAACAGCAGTGATAATGTAGGGCACAGTATAAATCAGGAAATTTGAGGTGCATGTAACAAGGGTAATAAAATAATGATAGGGGATTTTAATCTACATATAAACTGAGTAAACCAAATATGCAGTAATAATGTAGTGGAAGAATTCATGGAATGTATACAAGATGGTTTTCTAGATCAGGATGTTGAGGAACCAACTATTTTAGATCTAGTATTGTGCATTGAGAAATGGATAATTAATAACCTGTAGTAAAGGGGCCTTTAGGGAAAAGTGACCATAATATGAAAGAATTTTATTTTGAGTTTGAAAGTGATTTAGTTAAATCCGAAACTAGGTTCTTAAATCAAAACAAAGCAAACTACATAGATATGAGAGGCGCGTTGGCTAAGGTAGATTGGGAAACTACATTAAAAGGTATGAGGGTAGACAAGCAATGGCTAGCAATGAAAGAATTAGTACATCATTTACAACAAATGTACATTCCTTCAAGGCACAAAAACCCCACAGGAAAAGTGGTCCAAACGTGGCTAACCGTGGCTAACAAGAGAAGTTAAAGATAGTATTAGATCAAAGGAAGAGGTTTATAATGTTGCCCTATAATGTTGGAACCCTGCGCTGGCCTGCTTCTGTCCCTGGCCGAAGGGACTCCGTGCCGGCCCGCTTCTGTCCCAGGCCGAAAGGACTCTGCACCGGGCCCCGGGCCGAAAGGACTCTGCACCGGGCCCCGGACCCCAGGCCAAAAGGACTCTGCACCAGCGGAGCCCATCCCGGGCCAAAAGGACTCTGCACCGGCGGAGCCATCGCGGGCCAAAAGGACTCCACACCTGCCCACGCCTGTCCCTGTGGCCCCACACCAGCTGTTCATCGTGCTGACAGATTCGGGGGACATCAAACCTGCCGAAGGGACTCCGGGGACGTCGAATCGGCCGAAGGGACTCCGGGCTGGTGCTGAACCAGCCGAAGGGACCCAGGCAGCGGCGTTCAACCCAACGTCTTATACACCCAACCAAATTTTAATTAATCTTTAAACTTTTAATCAACTTTTAAACTTATTAAACAATTTGCGAGAACTTTAAAACTTACATTTTAGTCTCTTAATCAAAATACTTTTAAATATCTATTATTAATCTACATCTTTGACTTTTTAAACAACTTTTAGAAACCTTTTAAATTGGGGAAACTTTTATAATCTATTATTGATTTACATCTTAGGCTTTTTAACAACTCTTAGAAATTTTTTAAACAAACTGCGAATCTTTATCAACTTTTAACTTTTAAAATAACTTTGGAAGTCACCTTCCTAATGCCTGCCCCCCAACCAAACCTCGGGCCATCTACCATCAATGGCACTACTCAGCGCCGAGCTTGCGGCCAACACTTCACCGTAGTCAGTTAGGCTTATAGAGCTGTGCCTGGTCTCCAGTTGTTTAGGACCCCCTTGCCACTGGACCAAGACCTTGCTCAGCTAAGCCCGTGTGGTTGCCGGTGTGCAGCGGCCACCCCACGTTAAAAGAACTCACGCACAGGTATCTTCCACTCCGTCAGTATAAAGTTCGGGACCTGGATCCTCATGGACAATCCCAACAGCAACAGGCTAGAACGCTGCACCGCGATAGTTGCCTGGGAACTCAGATATTTTGACATTGACATCGCCGCCCTAAGCGAGACCCGACGGGCAGGGGACGGCCAGTTGTAGGAATATGGTGGAGGTTACACTTTCTTCTTGAAAGGGAAATAAGAGGCAGAATGCCGCCTTCATGGAGTTGGCTTTGCCATCAAGAATGAGCTGGTCGACCGCCTCAAAGACTCCCCCTGTGGGTTAACGAACGCCTCATGATTCTTCGTATCACCCTATCTCGGAACCAATGCACCACAGTCATCAGTGCATACGCCCCTACACTCGATGCAACGGATGAGGCTAAAGAGAGTTTTTATTCCAACCTCGAGGCATCCTTGTCCCGTGTCCCCAGGGGTGACAAATTGATCCTCCTGGGTGATTTTAATGCCAGAGTCGGCAAAGACACAGCCCTCTGGGGAGGCGGGATTGGCAGAGAGGGGGTAGGGAAAGCTAACTCCAGTGGTACCCTACTCCTGACAAAATGTCTAGAACATGAACTTTCGGCAGAGGGACAAATACAAGGCATTGTGGCAACACCCTCGCTCCAAACTCTGGCACCTGCTGGACTATGTCATCGTCCGAGCCAGTGATCGCGTCACCTGCGCCATGACAAGAGCTGATGACTGCTGGACGGACCACCGCCTAATCCGATTCATCATCAACATTAACATTGACCCAAAGCAGAGGGGACAGCAGAAGCAGTTCCACAAAAAAATTAATGCCGGGGTACTTAGAGACCCAGCTAAGAGAACCCTATAGAGCCAGCGCCTCACAGCCAATCTGCCGTGCCTTGCTGACCCTGAGATGCTGAATGCCTACAGCGCTTGGTCTGCCCTCCAGGCCTCTATAACCAGTGCCTGTGAAGAGACACTTGGTCACTCAATCAGAAAACATCAGGACTGGTTTGATGAAAATGATCAGGAGATCGAAGAACTTTAATAGATCGCAAGCGCAAAGCATTTCTGAGCCTCAAACAACAACCCAATTCGGGAGCTGCAAAACAACATTACAGACGGCTCAAGGCTCAGGTCCAACAAAAAACCCGGGACCTAAGGAACAGGTGGGAATGGAGAAAACACAGGAGATACAACAACTGGCCGACAGCCACGATATGCGAGGATTCTTCACTCCAGTCAAGGCCACCTACGGTCCAAACTACCAAGGCCCCACCCCAATCCTGGCCAAGAACGGGGAAACACTCATCAAGGACACCAAGGCTGTCAGGGCCCGATGGAAGAAGCACTTTGAAGATCTCCTCAATCAAGATTCTGTCTTTGACTCGAGTGCTCTCAACTCCATCCCGCAGCATGCGACCCGCCACCAACTCAGTGACACTCAAATGTTGCACGAGGTAGGCAAAGCCATAAAACAGCTGAAGAATAACAAGGCTACGGGTGTGGATGGAATCCCTGCTGAGGCGCTAAAGTATGGCGGAGAGGCGCTGTTGGCGCGGATACATGATCTCATCTCTCTCATCTAGAGGGAGGAGAGCATGCCGAGAAATCTCAGAGATGCAGTGATTGTGACCATTTTTTTTAAATGGACAAGTCCGACTGCGGCAATTACAGGGGAACCTCCCTGCTATCAGCCACTGGGAAAGTTGTCGCTAGAGTTCTCAATCGAATTCTCCCTGTGGCCGAGGAGTCCCTCCTGGAATCACAATGCAGATTTCGTCCCCTACGGAGCACAACAGACATGATCTTTGTAGCGTGACAGTTGCAGGAAAAATGCAGGGAGCAGCGCCAGCCCTTATACATGGCCTTTTTCGATCTTGCAAAGGCCTTTGACACTGTCAACCATGAGGGTCTATGGAACGTCCTCCTCCGTTTCGGATGCCCCCAAAAGTTTGTCAACATCCTTCGCCTGCTTCACGATGACATACAGGCATTGATCCTTATCAACGGATCCATTACAGACCCAATCCACGTCTGGATCAGGGTCAAACAGGGGTGCGCCATCGCTCCAACCCTCTTCTCATCTTCCTCGCCGCCATGCTCCACCTCACAATCAACAAGCTCCCCGTGGAGTGGAAGTAAACTACAGAACCAGTGGGAAGCTGTTTAATCTTCGCCGTCTCCAGGCCAGGTCCAAGATCACCCCAACCTCTGTTGTTGAGCTGCAGGATGCGGATGACGCCTGTGTCTGCATACATTCAGAGGCTCAACTCCAGGATATAGTCAATGTATTCACTGAGGCATATGAAAGCATGGGCCTTACGCTTAACATCCGTAAGACAAAGGTCCTCCACCAGCCTGTCACCGCTGCACAGCACTGCCCTCCAATCATCAAGATTCACAGCATGGCCCTCGACAACGTGGACCATTTCCCATATCTCGGGAGCCTCTTATCAACAAAGGCAGACATTGATGCGGAGATTCAACATCACCTCCAGTGCACCAGTGCAGCCTTTGGCCGTCTGAGGAAAAGAGTGTTTGAAGACCCTCAAATCTACCACCAAGCTCATGGTCTACATGGCTGTAGTAATACCCGCCCTCGTGCATGGACAATGTATAGAAGGCACCTCAAGTCCCTGGAGATATATCACCAACGTTGTCTCCCCTGGGAGCTCAGGCAGACCAACATCAGTGTCCTCGACCAGGCTAACATCCCCAGTATTGAAGCACTAACCACACTTGATCAGCTTCGCTGGGCAGGCCACATAGTTCGCATGCCAGATACGAAACTCCCTAAGCAAATGCTTTATGCGGAGCTCCTTTGTGGTAAATGAGCCAAAGGAGGACAGCAGAAACGTTATAAGGATACCCTCAAAGCCTCGCTGTTAAAGTGCGACATCACCACTGACACCTGGGAGTCCCTGGCCAAAGACCGCCTGAGGTGGAGAAAGTGCATCCGGGAGTGCGTTGAGCTCTTTGAGTCTCAACGCAAAGAGTATGAAGAGGCCAAGCGCAGGCAGCGGAAAGAGAGCGCAGCAAACCAGCCCCACCGATCCCTTCCCTCGACGAATGTCAGTCCCACCTGTAACGCCCTCGTATCGGACTGTTCAGCCATCAAAGAACTCACTTTGGGACTGGAAGCAAGTCTTCCCCGATTCCGAGGGACTTCCTATGATGATGATTGTTGCCAAAAAGATTAGTAAGCCTGAGGACTGGGAGGATTTTAGAATTCAGCAAAGGAGGACCAAGAAATTGATAAAGAAAGGGAAAAGAGAACATGAGAGTAAACTAACAAGAGACATAAAAACAGATGGTAAAAGCTTCTATAGGTATGTTACAAGGAAAAGATTAGTGAAAGTAAATGTGGGTCCCTTACAGGCTGAAGCAAGGGAAATTATAATGGGAAATAAGGAAATGGCAGAGAAATTAAACTAATACTTTGGGCTGGAAATTCCCAAACCTTATGTCTGGTTTTTAGGTGATATTTCACCATTTTTGGCGGAAAACGGTGTGGCGGGAAATTCGCTGAAGTCTTGCGCCGGCTCTTTTTAAATACCACTGGGGAGCAGACCGGCGGCATGCAAGACTAGGAAAAGCGCTTTCGCCAGATATTTGGCTTGCAGCCCACCAGTAGATAGGACGGAAAAAAAACGCCCAGGAAAAACCTGCATAGCTGCCCTTGGAACGGCAGTAGGTATGAAGACCTGCAAAAAAGGTAAGTTAAAAGTTTTTATTTTTGAATTCTTTTGCAGCGAATTGATAGAAAAGGGTCTTGTGAATGTTTTGTGATTTTTTTATTTTTTGTTTTTTGGAATTTGTCTTTTGGTGTTTTCCCCCCTCCCTAGGCCCAGTTCGAAGAGATATTGGCCTTGGAGAAAAGTTGCAGAAAATTCATGATTTGCGCCACGAATCCTCATGCAACGCCAATTTTTACCGTTGGGTGCATTTTTTGCCGAATGTTAGGCCTCGAAATCATAGCAGAGTCATAGCGGTATTTTTGGCAGAAAATACCGCTGTGAGCAAAAATGGAATTTCTAGCCCATAGTGCCTGTTTTCACGGAAGAAGACCCCAAAAACCTCCCGGAAATAATGGAGAACCAAGAGTCTAGTGAGAATAAGGAACTGAAAGAAGTTAGTATTAGTAAAAAAATGGTACTGGAGAAATTAATGGGACTGAAAGTCAATAAATCCACTGGACCTGATGGCCTAAATCCTGGGGTTGTGAAAGAGGTGGCTATAGAGATAGTGGATGCATTGGTAGTCATCTTCCAAAATTCCATAGCACAGATTGGAAGGTAGCTAACATAACCCTGCTATTTAAGAAAGGAGGGAGAGAGAAAATGGGGAACTACAGACCAGTTAGCCTGACATCAGTAGTAGGGAAAATGCTACAATCTATCATTAAGGACGTGGTAACAGGGCACCTAAAAAATAATAATAGGATTGGGAAGACTCAACACAGATTTATGAAAGGGAAATCACGTTTAACAAATCTGTTAGAGTTCTTTGAGGTTCTAACTAATAGAATAGCTAAGAGGGAACCAGTGGATGTGGTGTATTTGGATTTTCAGAAGGCATTCGATAAGGTGCCACACAAGAGGTTATTAAATAATATTAGGTCTCATGGATTTGGAGTAATATACTAGCATGGATTGAGGATTGGTTAATGAACAAAAAAACAGAAAGTGGGAATAAATGGGTCACTTTCGCATTGGCAGGCTGTAACTAGTGGGGTGCCACAAGAATCGGAGCTTGGGCCCCAGCTATTCACAATGTATATCAAGGATTTAGATGAAGGGACTGCATGAAACATATCCAAATTTTCTGATGATACAAAGCTAGGTGGGAATGTAAGTTGTGAGGAAGATGCAAAGAGGCTTCAAGGGGATATAGACAGGCTAAGTGAATGGGCAAGAACATGGCAAATGGAATATAATGTGGAGAAATGTGAAGTTATCCACTTTGGTAGGAAAAATAGAAAAGCAAAGTATTTTTTAAATGGTGAGAGATTGGGAAATGTTCAGAAGAACCTGGGTGTCCTTGTACATGAATCACTGAAAGTTAACATGCAGGTACAGCAAGCAATTAAGAAAGCAAATGGTATGTTGGCCTTTATTACAAGACGATTTGGGTATAAGAATAAAGATATCTTATTGCATTTATATAGGGCCCTGGGTATTGTGTACAGTTTGTACCTCCTTGCCTAAGGAAGGATATACTTGCCATAGAGGGAGTGCAACAAAAGTTCACCAGGCTGATTGCTGGGATGGGGGAATTGTTCTATGAGGAGCGATTGAGTAGACTATGCTGATATTCTCTAGATTTTAGAAGAATGAGAGGTGATTGTAATATAGTTCCAGCTAGTGGACTACTGTGATAATGCAGCCATTGCTGTTTTTAGAATAAAAGAAATGGTGCCATCCTGTGAAGTCTTGCGTGTTGTGAGGTCATAAAGAATATACCACAATGGTGATGAGGATGGGATAATCAGATTCCCTAGCTGAAATTTTTGTTGGTGGATGATTCCAGCCAAACAATAGAGAGACTGGAGAGGTCCTTTGTTTGCAGAACAGCTAGAAATCCAAGGTAAAATACAAGCACACTTGGCTGAACTGCCAGAGTCCAGATGGCCGCGCCAATGGGAATAATAGGGTGCTTGGGTGAATTCCATCATGACCGTGAGACTTTCAGAGCATATGTGGAGCGGCTAGAAATGTTTTTCACTGCGAATAGTATCATCGAAGTCCCCGATGATGAAAACTATAACCAGGTGGTGTTGGAAAGAAAACGGGCTGTTTTCCTGACAGAAGCAGGCCCCAAGGTGTATAAAACCCTGAAAAAATTGCTTGTTCCCGTCAAGCCAGAGGATACATCACTTATGGAGCTTCTAAGGAAGTTAGAACAGCACGACAGTCCTAAGCCCGCTGGAAATTGCTGAAAGTTATCATTTTGGAACACGAGATCAATTCATTGACGCAAGTATCAGTGAGTACATTGTAGTATTAAAGATGCTATCTGTTCACTGTCATTTTGGAAACTTTCAGAACCGAGCATTGCGTGACCGTTTTGTTTCTGGGATGAAAAATTAAACGATCAGAAGAAAGTTGTTGACAACTCCTAACTTGACATTTGAGTTAGCTTGTCAGACAGCTATGTCGATCTACATGGCCGACCAATATTTCCGATAATTTTGTACCATTTCCAGTTGTCAGACAACCGAGGTGAATCGCCTTGGATTAAAAGTAAAAGGCAGTTGTGCCGCAAGGTTTCAGCAACTGGCAATGGTAACAGAGCATTGAAGTCATGCTATCGGTGCCTGGGACAACAAAATGCTCAAAGTTGTCCACGTATGAAGGCAGAGTGTTTCTTCCACAGGAAAGCTGGGCATCTTGTAAAGGCATGCCAACTGAAGAGTAAACCAGCTTTCAAGGCTGTAAGTAGAAATCCCCAGAGAGTACATTGCATGGAAGAAAAGCAACAGGATGAAGACATATGCATCATCAGGAGCACGAGGGTATCTAACAGCGATTCAAAAAGTATCATCATCTAATTAGATGTTGCGGGAACCAAGATACCCATGGAAATCGACACTGCTGCAACCGTGAGCGTAGTACCGCAATCGCTATATCTCAACAAATTGCGTGATTTCCCATTGGCGAAATCCAAGATAGAGCTGCGAGGCTACTCAAAAGCAAATATCCCTGTGGCAGGTCATATCACCATACCAGTGAAATACAAGGATCAATTTCAGAGCTTGCCTCTCTTAGTCGTGGCAGGAGACAAGCCTGCCTTACTAGGAAGAAATTGGTTGCGGTCACTGAAGCTGGATTGGAGTGAGATTTTTCATGTTGAAACGAGATTTGCATTGGAGGATAATTTCATCAAGAAATATCCGAAGGTGTTCTGTGAAACAGGCAGCCTGATCCAAGGATACAAGGCATGTGTCAGGGTACAGGAGGACACTAGACCAGTTTACTGCAAGCCACACACCATACCATATGCACTCAAGGAGAAAGTTGAGCTCGAACTCTAAAGACTAGAGACTGAGAACATTCCACTCAATTTTCCCCAGTGATTTGCGCCATTTTTTTAGAGCAGGCTGCTTTGTCTGGCCCAACTTAAAAATCCACAGTTTTCCCAATCAATTTGCACCAGCGTAACTCACTTAGTTACGATTTTTTTAGGTACTTTTTTTTCATCCAAAGGGGCGTAACCAGCCATCCACGCCAATTCTGGCCATTAAGGAACTTTGGCCAGCTGATAGTTATTTCATTTCTACTTAGGCCAGCGTATGTGACCTCTCCAGAAAACCCTTGCGGACAGTTAAAGAAATCGGCACAGGTAAGTAAATCGGAGGCCATTCGGCCTGGGCTAGGGGCGGGGAGCGGACCGGGAGGGCACTCGGGGCCAGGTTCGGCGGGGGATGGAGCGGATGGACCGACAAGCATGGAATTAAGTAGGGAGAACTAGCAGTTAAACTCCTTCGGTTCAATTATCGGAAGTTGCCCCCCTCTCCTGGAGACAGTAAGATCTCCGATCTCGACACCTTCTCCGGCCGCATACGAATTTAGCCCAATAAAACAAGGAATAAGTCCGATCTGATTGTCCTAAAAGTTATAATAATTAAGGGGTCTTCCCACACAATCAAACCTTTGATCCACAACACGGTGGAGCCATATAAATATTAAAATTATAAAAAATAATAATCGGTGGTTTCGGCCGTATACAGACAGGCTCCAACAAGCAGCGGCAGACAAACAGTCAATTCAACAGCAGTAAATAAGCAGCGGACCCGATCTCCACTGATTTTAAAAGCTGCAATAAATCAACTTTTCCCCCAGACAATTTAAATATAGTTTACAAAAGTATAAATTAGTAAACTTATAAAATCGGGACACAGACTCACAGACAGTATGCAGCATGCTGGGACTAATCAGCATTCGATCTAACAGTGAATACAACTCCCCAGTTCCAGCAGGCTGATTCCATAGACTTTTAAAGCTGTGCTAAACTCGGAGCTGTACTGCGCATGCGCGTCCATAGCAGCGACGTCAAAAATGTACGTTTTCTTTCCCGCGAATGCGCAGAAGGCTTGGCTGTGTTTTTCGGTGCAGACAGCAGGCTCCACCCCCCGAGGTGACTGGACACATTACGCAGCTCCGGATTGCAGTTTAAAGATTGGGGAAAGTTAGTACAATTATTTCTGGCGCATTTCTGAACCTAAATACCCGGAGTAACTCTGGCATTACGGGCTTGGACAAAATTGAGCCCATTATCTCTAAGATAGATCCATGTAATTGGGCTACACCCATTATTGTTGTATCTAAGTCAGATGGTAAGGTAAGGTTGTGTAGTGATTATAAAGTAACCGTAAAGCAGGTTCTAGACGGTAATCTCCCCAATACATTGCCAAATGTAGAAGATTTGTTCACAACACAGATGGTCCGATCTTCTCAAAGTTGGATCTTACAAATGCCTGCTTACAACTTGAATTAGATGATGATTCCAAATCATGCTTGACTACAAATACGCATCTAGGCCTATATCAATTTTAATAGGCTATCACTTGGTGTGTCTTCTGCCACCGCCATATTCCAAGGGGTGATGAACCAGATTTTGCAAAGTATTGAAGGGGTAATATGTTATTTAGATGACATACTCATTTCAACACCAAACAGACAAATCCATAATAAAATATTGAATGAAGTACTCAAATGGCTAGAGAAACACAGAGTATGAGTAAGTGCTCGCAAGTGTGAGTTATTTCAAAATTTAGTGGAGTACTTAGGGCACAGAGTGTACAAAGATGGTTTACATCCAACCAAGGGAAAGCTGGATGAAATTAGAAATGCACCCATTCCCAAGAATGTCACTGAGCTGCGATCATTTTGGGGTCTTTTGAACTATTCTGGGAAATTCTTACCAAGTTTGGCTGCAGTGTTACATCCACTGAATAAGCTGTTGAAAAAACAGGTCCATTGGAAGTGGTCAGAAGAATGCGACACAGCATTCAAGCCAATTGGTAGAGAGCACCATGTTAGTTCAATATGATGTACCTAAGGAGATCACGCTAGCATGTTACGCCTCTCCATGTGGAATTGGGTCAGTGATCTCTCATGTACTACATAGTGGGGAGGAGAGACCAATTGCTTTTGCTTCACGCACTCTCAGTGCCAGTGAGCATAAAGAGAATCATGATAGAGGTAGAGTAAAAGAGAGAAGTTTGAAATTAAATCAGAAGTTGAGAGTGAAGAACCATCACCATAAATGGTTAAAGTGGTTATCAGGAAGAATATAGGAGATATGTGGTCCTCGCACATATTTGGTCAGGATGATTGATCATGTAAATGTTAGGTTTGTTCACATTTATCATATTTTACCTACAGATCTGGAAGAAGTTGAAAGTTGAAATGATTCAATTATTTCCGACTCATCAGATAGTCTTATTACAAGTAGAGTACCAGTAGCATATCCTACATCTAATGTACTAGAAACAATTCCAAGAGAAAGCCAGAATTTAAGTCTGAGTCCGAGTCAGGCAGACAAACAGTCTGAAGTTGTAGAGAGTTCAAATGTAAATCAAGGGTATCCCTTGGAGGAAAACTTTTCTCAGGATCAGCCTAGAATGAGTCTAAGTTCGACACCATGTTTTGAAGGTTCTGTTCAAGAGTGACGGTATTCTCTTTGCAACAGAAAATCAGTGGTTAAGCTTGATTTGTAAATATGGCAAAATAAGTCCACTTTTTTGTATCCTTAACGCCCACTTAACGCTCATTCTACCGCTAAAATGACATATAACACCCATATATCGCCTATTTTGGCACAAAATGGAAACTGACAGGCATTTTTAGAAAACATATCGCCGAGCGTTACTTTCCCCATGTGGTTAATGCGAGGAAAAAATATTACTGCCCGCCCACTTTTTATGGGTGGCATCATCAGAATGGGCAAAATCAACGCCCATAATGTCGCCCAGCGTTACTTTCCGCACGGAATTAACGGTGAAATTCAATAATACCGCCCGCCACTTTTTTTGTCGCAAAGATCATATTTGGCAAAACTAACGCCCGGGGATCACTCACTGTCACTTTCCCACCTCGCACACATATGGGCCACAATGTCACTCGCCCAAAACTAACGCCCACATAAAGTGGAACTGTTCTGAACAAACGCCAGTGGTGTGGCTGACATTTTGAAAATCTCACTCTTACGTGAGGAGCTGAAATCTGAATGATTTGCCTGAAGGAGCATCGATGTGAATGACAATGCTGGCACACTGCTGTGTCTGTGCAGCTCAGACATCAATGGTGTCCATCAGCTTGGTGCCAGTTAAAGTTTACGTTGATTGATGTTAAGTTGTATTTAACCCTTTCATGTTAAGGAATCACAAGTGTATAATGGTACAGCTATCTGAGACAATGCGCAACAAGGTTATGTTCAATAACAAAAATTTTATACCAACATTGTTCTGGAATCATAAGTATCACAGGCAATAACACCCAAACCCTGACCACACCTCACTTTTTCCACCATTGACAGCAATCACATGTTCAACATGTCCAGAAACACAGAGTACAAATGCAAAGCAGGAGAGTGGTCCCCTTCCCCCATACATTACAAAAAATTGCATACACCCAGATGGAGATATAACACAGCCATCACCTGCGGACATGCACCTCACTTTCCTTCCCCTCTCCCCTTCTTCTCCCCACCTATACCCCTTCCCCTCCTTGCTCCATGGCGCCTGGCCAAGCAGCTCCTCAGGTGGTGCCTCATTGGGGGGGATGAGGCCGATGCGGTCGTTGTATGGGTACAGGAACGGGGGATGCTGAGGGGACAACATTCTCTGATGCAGAAGCAAGATCTTGGACCTTGCTCTCATCTGTCATGCGCAGTGGTGGTGTGGAGTGAGGGTGGAGTGCCATGCTCGGGGACCACTGAGAAGCCTGTGGCAGCAGTGTTACTGGCTCTATCGCATCCAGGGCCTCTGCCATCTGCAGAATGTACTCGGTCATGGTGGCCAGCTATCGGGATATGCCCCCCAATGCTTCGATGAGCTGGTCACCAATGTCTACAGTCCTCCTGAACAACTGTACCATCTCTCCACTGTCATGTAGCGCTCGCAGAAGAAACCTGCCGCATCCATGGGACCTCCACGGGGTCGGCGCCGTCCTGGGGACAAATGGGATGCCGTGTGGCGAGGTGCTTAGGGTCGGTACCTCCAGAGTGGAGGCAGGAATGACTGGAGGACCACTCGATGGCCTTGCTGTGGAATGGATTCTGGAGTGGACGATGCATGTTCCTCAAAGTCCGCGCTCTCAACCGTGGCGAACAGACCCAGTGGATTGACGGGTGAGAATTGGAGATCCTCAGCACCAGACGTCAACTCCTGCCCCACGCCCCCGCCTTCTGGCCTCTGTGGTCTTGCCTGGGGCTGCGTTGCTGGCTGAGCTGAAAAACACTAATGGGCTTATTAGAGGAGAAGGGGGTGCTCGGGTCACAAGGTGAGTCCAGCGCTACACACAGCATATGAATGACAAAAGCACCACTGCTCTCAAAATCATCGAATACATCACATTTCATGACCATTAACACATTTGCATTCCAATGATTTTCATTAGGCCATCATTATTTCTATGACAATTTTAGAAATCATCTATCATATATAATTATTCGGATGAGTTGGTATGGCATCTATTGACTTCTCATCATGCAATGGTGTAAACTTTACTCACGTGGCATCACTTCAGGGTCTGCAGATGCATCCGTGGCTGTCCGGAGGTGCTTCGCCACGAGTGCGAGCACACGCTCCTCCATGTCAATGATGTCGCTGGGGACTGGTGGTCCCCCACTCGGTCGCCTCTGCATGGACCTCATCGTCGATAGCTTCTTCTGTAAAAGGTGACAGGACCACATGGCATGAGATCATTGCGTGATATCATTGCTAGGTACTGTCACAGAGACTGATACAACACATAACCGACAGATGTAATCATCATTATTACGAAAATTATCCTTCTTTACCTAAAGACATGCACCATGACCACAGACTTTGAGTAAAACATTCCCGGTAAAAGTGAAAGGCCTCACATCCTATGATAGTCACTTATGACTGTTACAAATCAAATTATATAAATACATAAGTACATGTAAATCAATGTAATACTTACTCTTGCGGATCCCACAAGGTCGTTCCATCGTTTGCGGCATTGGTTACCCTCATGCACCTCTTTGGTCGCTGACGAGACCACCTCTGCTATCTCGGCCCATATCTTCTGGTATGCCTTTGGAGTGGGCTTCCCACGCCCTCCCTGTGTCAAATCACCCCAGCATGACTTGACCTCCTGCAGAAAGGAAGCATTTGCCTCGTCCGAGAACCGCCTGGCTTTTTTCCGTACTCCAATGTGCTCCTCTCTCAGCTCACTGCTCTCTCCAGTATCATTCTCCACAGCGTGCTGTGATGCATCCTCCTCTCTCTCCATTGTAGGCCAAATTTGGTCAAATATGTGGCTGGTAACAGATAATTTTTGTTTGCCTACTTGCTGCGAAGCTCCTTCCTCCCAAAGTAGCCACACCACACCCAGCCACACCTTCAGTCCCTCTGAGCTCCCTCTTTCTCTGTCTCCTCTTCTGCACATGTTATGATGACCCTTGACCTCCAGAATCATGGGAATCGGGCGTTGCCATGCCGTTGCTAAGGACAACCATACTTTATGGCACAATGTCAAAAAAATGTAACACTACTGCCCATTTTATATCACTCGCGGTAACGCCCATTTTCAAAAGTGGAGACTAGGTGGTTTGGGAATGGGCGAGAAGCCAGCGATCTGAAAACCCTTTTTTAATGCCCACGCTGGAAATATCGCCTATTTTGGGCGATAACCACAAAAGTAGAGGTTCTAGCCTCATATCTTTTGTTTTGTATAACCATGCAAGTTATGTATGATGATTGTTGCTATAATTACTTCTTCATTCAGGAGGGCGAAGCATAAAATTGTTCCATCTAGTGGACTACTGATCCACCTAGTGGATTCCTTTGGTAATGCAGCCATTGCTGTATTCAGAATAAAAGGAATGGAGCCATCTTGTGAAGTCTTGCATGTTGTGAGGTTGTAAAGAATATACCACAGAGATCTCATTGAAACATTCAAATGTTTTACAGGTCTTGACAGGGTAGTTGCAGGGAGGATGTGGCTCTGGCTAGGAAGTCTAGAACCAGAGGTCACAGTCTCAGAATAAGGGGTCGACTGTGATGTGGAGAAAATTCTTCACTCAGAGGGTGGTGATTCTTTGGAATTTTCTACCACAGAGGACTGTGAAGGCTCAGTCTTTGATTGTATTCAAGACAGAGATCAATAGATTTTTGAACATTAAGGGAATCAACGGATATGGGGACAGTGCAGGAAAGTGGAGTTGAGGTAGATGGTGAGCCATGATCAGATATAGAGGAGCTATGAGGGGAAATTTATTTACCTAGAGGGTAGTGGATCCTGGAACTCACTGCCTGAAAGGGTGGTAGAGGCAGAAAGCCTCACCATATTTAAAAAATACTTGGATGTGCACTTGAAGTGCAGTAACTTACAGGGCTCTGGACCAGGAGCTGGAAAGTGGGATTAGGCTGGATAGCTCTTGGTCAGCCTGCACAGACACGATGGCCTGAAATGGCCTCCTTCCATGCAGTAAATTTCTCTGATTCTATGATTCTATGATCTCATTGAATGGTGGAGTAAGCTCTAGGGGCCAAATTGCCTGTTCCTAATTCTTATAGGTAGGCCAAAGGCTTCTTTGAGGATTTGGGGCAGCACTCTTTCTCCTCCTGGCCCACCAGGAGTGCTGGAAAAGGCACCTTGGTGAGCCGGCAGTTCCTGCCTCCCTTTCATTGCTGGGTTTCCCGACCCCCAGGAATCCTGTGCAGTAGCATTTAATTTGAAATCAGGCTCCCAATTGCACTGTGGGTGCCCAATTTATATATGTTAATGAAGTGCCCCGCCTCTTCAGCGGGATACTCAGACGCCACGATATCCGCCGTCATGAAAATGGCGGTGGATATGTGTGCTCTGCATTGTGAATGCATTCCCAATATTTAAGTCTTTAACCCTTTCTCCAAACCTCTGCCACATGTTGTGGGGGGATTAATATTGCCACGACTATGACAGGCAAGCTCTGAATCTGATCCTTGTATTTCACCGGTATGAAGATACTTCCTACAACAGGGATTTGCTCTCCTGAGTAGCCTCGCAGCTCTATCTTCAATTTCTTCAGTCAAAAATCATGCAACTTGTTGTGATATAACGATTCTGGTACTATACTCCCAGATGCACCAGTGTCGATTCCCATGGGTATCCTGGTTCCTGCAACGTCTACATGGATGATGATATTTCGCGAATCGCTGTTAGATACCCCTGATGACGTGTATCTCCAAAACCTCCTCGTCCTGTTGCTTCTCCTCAATATTATATAGTGTCTGATGATTTCTACTTCTAGCCTTGATAGTTGGTTTACTCTTCAGTCAGCACTCTGTCCATCCTGAACAAAAAGGCACAAAAAGGAGAATCATACATTTTTAGGGAAAAAAAATAAAATAGATAAAACGATCACCAAAAAGTTTGTAAAACTGAATTTAAAAAAAATCTAGCAACTCATTTGCCTCTCAAAAGCACCATCTCTTATGGAGCTTCACTCACATTCACTTCAAATGGACAGAGTGCACAGCACCATCCCATCCTAAACAGAGGAGAGATTGTGGTGTTCTTAACTTAAATCATTTTTACCATTTTATTTAAACTCCCATGTTTGGTTGGATCGCAAACTGTTTGAATTTGGCAGCAGGGATCTCATGAAATGATTCCCAGCCAGATTTCCCAGCCTCTATGCACCTGTTCCACTTTATTTCACAGTGAATTTGAAAAGTATATGCTGTGGCAAAATCATGTGCAAATACTTTAGTCATTTGCTCCCCATTTGACCTTTAAAATGTTAGTAATAGATGTAACAATGCTGGCCAAGGAACCAATTTTAAATGATTTGTGCTTTGCTTCTATATTTTGTTGCAGCCGTTAATGTTAAGCATTTTTTAACAGCACCACAGAATTTTTAAACACTTGTGCCATTTTCTATCACCATCTGCAATATTGCAAATTGTATATATGCAAATTAGACATAATATTTGTAAATGCTGTGTTAGTGACACACATCAGTGCAGATGCTCAAAAGCATAAAAAGCATTGCGTGAGTAATGGCAGAATCCAATGAACAGACAGTACCACTTTAAAGTGTGCATAATATTACAAATAGATAAATATTGATGAAGTACTTTGCTGATTGGCTGACCAGTCTTAATAATTAATATAGGAAGTAACAGTTGTACAATTTTCTAAGCATATGAATAATTAATGTTTATAGGAGTAATTTGCAAAATAGATTAACCTAACAGAACCATTCTGTGTGGAAGGGATGTTAAAGTTGAAATTGTATGTAAATTGCTTCTAAAATGTTACATTTTGCAGTTAATTTTTTTAAGGAGTGTGTTTCTTGGTCTCTGAGTAAAGCTTCAAATTGCTATTGATTTCCATATGTGAACTTCATCAAATATATGAATTCGTATAGTGTTCTTCAACTTTAAAACTAAGTTGTGTGGAATATTTAAAATTCACAAAACATGATTGTACATTGCCTCGTGTGGCCCTGAAGTCCACACGTTTTGTGATAGGACAGGTTTCAATCCATAACTTTTCACGCAGTAATTTCCCAATCTTGGCTGGATCATCTCAGGCATTTCTGCTTTTTTGGCACACATTTGGATGAACATTATTCGATACATAATGTAACACTGAAAATAACATGCAAATTGAACCTGGGTTAATATTGTAACAGTCTTGTAGTCAGTTTCTGACACTGGTCTGCATAAAGCAGGGACCACTGAGATGGAGGAGAACAAGCCCAGCACTGGCCTACATGGATATCAAAATGATAATTTGGGGGCGGGGGGGTGGGGGTGGGGGCGGTTTATTTCATGTGTGTGACAGTATTATGACAGATGGCTCATGTCACAAGTAAACCCAACACACAATTTTAATTTAAATTGCAAAGTTGGAATGTCTCCTTCATCAAGCATAGATCATTATTGTAGGTAAACATTACGGGGCCGAAATTGCCCCTTTCTATAAGGTCTCTAGCCGTCTGAAAGCGTCGGCCACGAGGCGGTGTGGAATGGCCGCCGAATCGCGGCGAACTGGCCGATGTTCACGGCATTGCCCTGAAGGTTTTTCTGGCAGTGTGGATATCCCGCTGCCCCCATTTCCGCCCCACTCCTGCAGATGCATTGTTAATGACGCCACCAGATCACCACCACCTCGGACCCGCCCCGGAAGCTAAATTGAGCACAAATTGTCTTCCAGCCACCTGTCGGTGCCAACGACAGGTTTTTGGGTCGGTACACACTGCTTGCTCAAGACCACCAGCCGCCTTTAAAGGCGTGTTGCATCTAACAGCATTCTTGTCGGGGAGTTTTTTCGGACTTTTTCAACCATTGCGAGCAGCCTTGCTGACAGCGGGATTGAGTTAGAATGGCACAAGTTCTTCTTATTCAACAACAGAGAGCCGTGATTGCGGAGGCTGCATTTGTGGAGGAGAAATAAATGGGGTCAGTGCTGGCTGCGGAATGCCTCCTGCACATTATGACAGCAGGGAGGCACGCAGGAGAAGATGCCGCCGGCTCCAAAGGCTGGAGAGGCAGCGGGCAAGGGACGTAGCACACATGGCTGAGAAACACGCAAAAGGCCATGGAGATGGCGACAGAGCTGAACCCAGAGGGGTGCCCCAGGAAGGACCTCAGGAAGGGCATGCCGTCAGGAGGAGGGTCAGGTACACAGATTCCCCGTACCACATAGTGGGCCAGATGGACACGAGGCAAATGCTTACCAACAGCAGGCTGCAGATGGTGAATACCAACAAGAGCAGGAGGAAAATGAGGCAGCTGTCAGAGGAAGACACCGATATAGACATGGTGGCAGAAGGCCCTATCGTCAAAGGGTCTACAGACAGAAGTTCTCATACATGGACCTGACGGATGACCAGCGTCTCTGGAGACTGCGATTCCATAAGGACATCGTGATGGAGCTGTGCAGCCAGACCTGCAGCCTCCAACAAGGTTGTGGACAGCTCTGATCATCGCATCCAAGGTCACCATCGCAATTTTTATGCGGCTGGATCTTTTCAAGCTGCAACAGCAGACATCTTGAACATCTCCCAGTTCGTCGCGCATAGCTCCATCTGTCAGGTGATGTATGCTCTGTATAAGAGGAGGAGGGACTACTTATCCTTCCCTATAAGCAGGGAAAAGCAGTTGGAGTGGCCAACCGGATGCGTGAGGATTGCACGCTTCCCCAGGGTTCATGGTGCCATAGACTGCATCCACGTCGCATTGAGGGCGCCACAGAATGATCCCGAGATCTTCCATAACCACAAGGGATTCCACTCCTTCCATGTCCAGTTGGTATGCGACCACAACCGCACAATCATAGCAGTTGATGCCTGGTATCCTGGTAGCAGCCACAATGCTTTCATCCTGCGCCAGACCAATGTGCCAGGCGACTTTGCTAGGCAAAACCAAGATTGTGGCTGGCTCCTTGGAAACAAGGGCTACCCACTCTGCACTTGGCTGCTAACTCTCCTTCGCCACCCCAGGACTACTGCACAGCAATCCTACAATGACTCTCATTCAAGAACCAGATGCATCATTGAGCAGACCATCGGAATCCTTAAAAAGAGGTTCCATTGCCTGGATCGCTCAGGAGGAGCATTGCAGTACTCACCTCAGCAGGTGTCCCTGTTTGTGGCCGTCTGCTGCGTGCTTCACAACCTGGCAATCATGAAGGCACAACCATTGGAGGACGAAGCAGCAGTACTACCTGAGGAGGAGGACCAGGAGCATGACACACAGGAGGAGGAGGAGGAGAAGGAGGCACAGAAGGAAGACCAGGATGCGGGTCGGCGGCCACGTAGGCGGCATCGCCACCTTGACCTGCAAGGGAAGTGCTAAACCATCTCATTGCTGCTCCTTTCTGCTGAGTTCATGCGCAATTTACCCTCCATCATCTTCACACTGGCAATGATGGGTTCCATGGACAAACCAATGAGCCCTTTCACACAGTGAAAAGAGAGACCTGCACAGATATTCAAACCCAAAATAAAGATTTGTTACACCAGAAGTAATGGATCCACAAAACATACACATAATCAATTCTCACCCTTGTGCATTTCCTTATAACCCCTCTTACGCATACCTATTCTGGAACTACGCTGCAGTGTCTCCTCTGTGGCTGCACCATGGCTCTGGGAAGGCTGCTGTGTTTCAGGTATAGAAGCTACAGATGTTCTTCTAGGATGCCCTCGACTACCTCTGGTCTTGGAAGGACCAGCTGCAGACTGCATCCTCCTCGGCGCCTTCATTTGGAATTGGCTGGGGAGATTCCATGGTTGGCAGCAATACCGGAGTGACAGGTCTTGGATCAGGACTGTTGTGATCCTGAGAGAGCACATCAGGATCCTGGTCCAGTGATCCTGCACCACTCCTCCAGGGAAGCACCTCACCATCACCACTAATCTGCTGGAGCACAGGTTAGTGGAGTGGTGCGACACCGGAAGGTCCCCCATGGACTATGGTGGACCCAGCCATGATGGCAGCAATCATATCTCACGTGGCATCCAGCCGAGGCTGCATGAGAGCAGACACAGTTTCAATGCCACCAGAGATGACAGCAGTAAGACGATCCGTGGCCTGTCGCTGAGAGTGCATGAGAGCATTCTGAGCTTCCAGGGCAGGGGCCATCCTCTCCAGAGCAGTACTCAGATGTTCATTCCCTTGTGACTGTGCTGTAATGGTAGCTGTTACATCGCCCACGACAAGCGTCATCACAGCTGGATCAGCACGGTCATGCTGGGAGTCCAATATCAACTGGCAATGATGGGCTCCATGGTGCGTGCAGAACTGTGAACACTGCGGAAAGTATAATATAGTGCTTCACCTAGTAGACTACTTTGGTAATGCAACTGCTGATGTAAATACAATAAAAATCATATGATGTAATATAGTCAACTTGTGTATGTGTGTGTTTGTGATGTCGTAAAGGATATATCACTTTGGCGACGAGGATGGGATACTTGGATTCCCTAGCTGAAATTTGTGTTGATGATTAATCCAGCTAACCAACAGAGAGACTTGGAGAGGTTCATTGTTTTTTAGAACAGCTAAAAATCCAAGGTAAATTTCAAGCACACTTAGCTGAACTTGGAGTTCAGATAGCTGCACCTATGGGAATAATAGGGTGCTTGGGTGAGTTTCATCATGACCGAGAGACTTTCAGAGCATAGGTGGAGTGGCTAGAAATGTTTTTCACCTCAAATAGTATTGTCAAAGATGAAAACCGTAACCGGGTGGTGTTGGAAAGAAAATGGGCTATTTTCCTGAATGAAGCAAGCTCAGAGGTGTATGAAACTCTGAAAAATGTGCTTGTTCCTGACAAGCCAAAGGACACGCCAATGGAGATTATTACCAAGTTAGAACAGCGCTCCAATCTGGAGCTCCTGGAAATTGCCGAAAGCTAAGATTTTGGAATACGAGATTAATTAACTGTTGAGAGTATCAGTGAGTACATTGTAGCTTTAAAAAAGTTATCCATTCACTGTCATTTCGAAAACTTTCAGGACTGAGCTTTGCGTGACCACTTTGTTTGTGGGATGAAAAATGAAGCAATCAGAAGAAAGTTGTTGACAAATCTACAGCTACAGCTATACAGGGTATTGGTGAGGCCACACCTGGAATAGTGCGTACAGTTTTGATTTACATATTTACAAAAGGATATACTTGCTTTGGAGGCAGTTCAGAGAAAGTTCACTAGGTTGATTCCAGGGATGAGGGGCTTGACTTATGAGGAAAGGTTGAGTAGGTTGGGCCTCTACTCATTGGAATTCAGAAGAATGAGAGATGATCTTATCGAAACATATAAGATTATGAGGGGGCTTGACAAGGTGGATGCAGAGAGGATGTTTCCACTGATAGGGGAGACTAGAACTAGAGGGCATAATCTTAGAATAAGGGGTCGCCCTTTTAAAATTAAGATGAGGAGAAATTTCTTCTCTCAGAGGGTTGTAAATCTGTGGAATTCACTGCCTCAGAGAGCTGTGGAAGCTGGGACATTGAATAAATTTAAGACTGAGACAGACAGTTTCTTAACCGATAAGGAAATAAGGGATTATGGGGAGCGGGCAGGGAAGTGAATCTGAGTCCATGATCGGATCAGCCATGATCGTATTAAATGGTGGAGCAGGCTCGAGGGGCCATATGGCTTATTCCTGCTCTTATTTCTTATGTGCTTATGTTCTTATATTAACCTCTAACTTGACTTTTGATTTAGCTTGTCAAACTGTTATGTCAAAGGATATGGCTGACCAATACTCCCGAGAATTTCGCACCAATTCCAGTCGTCAGACAACTGAGGTGAATCGCCTGCAGGTTAGAAGTAAAAGGCAATTGGGCCCCAAGGCCTCAGCATAACCAGGATACCCATGGATATTGACACTATGCATCTGTGAGCGTAGTACCGGAATCGCTACATCTCAACAAGTTTAGTGATTCTCCACTTGGGAAGTCGAAGATGGAACTGCGAGGCTACTCAGGAGAACAAATTCCTGTTGTACATCTATATAAGGTATTGGTGAGGCCACATCTGGAATACTGCATGCAGTTTTGGTTTCCATATTTAGGAAAGGATTATACTTGCTTTGGAGGCAGTTCAGAGAAGGTTCACTAGGTTGATTCTGGGGATGAAGGGCTTGACTTATGAGGAAAGGTTGAGTAGGTTGGGCCTCTACTCACTGGAATTCAGAAGAATGAGAGGTGATCTTATCGAAACATATAAGATTATGAGGGGGCTTGACAAGGTGAATGCAGAGAGGATGTTTCCACTGATGGGGGAGACTAGAACTAGAGGGCATGATCTTAGAATAAGGGGCCGCCCATTTAAAACTGAGATGAGGAGAAATTTTTTCTCTCAGAGGGTTGTAAATCTGTGGAATTTGCAGCCTCAGAGAGCTGTGGAGCTGGGACATTGAATAAATTTAAGACAGAAATAGACAGTTTCTTAAGTGATAAGGGGTTAAGGGGTTATGGGGAGCGGGCGGGGAAGTGGAGCTGAATCCAGGATCAGATCAGCCAAGATCTTTTTGAATGGAGAAGCAGACTCGAGGGGACATATGACCTACTCCTGTTCTTATTTCTTACGTTCTTATGTAAGCTGGATTGGTATGAGATTTTTCCTGTTGAATCGAGATTTACATTGAAGGTTGATATTATCAAACAGTATCCAAAGGTGTTCTGCAAAACAGGCAGTCCGATCCACGGCTTCAAGGTGAGTATCAGAGTACAGAAGGATGCTAGACTAGTTTACTGCAAGCCACGTCCCGTACCATACGCACTCAAGGAGAAAGTTAAGCAAGAACTCAAAAGATTAGAGACTGAGAATATGATCTCTAAGGTAGATCTAAGTAATTGGGCGACACCCATTGTTGTTGTACTTAAGTCAAATGGTAAGGTAAGGTTGTGTGATGAATTTAAAGTAACCGTAAACCAAGTTCTACAGGGTACATTGCCAAATGTAGAAAATTTGTTCACAATGCTGACAGGTGGCCAGATCTTCGCAAAGTTAGATCTTACAAATGCCTACTTATAACTTGAGCTAGATGAGGAGTCCAAGTCATGCTTGGCTATAAATACTCATGGTAGGCTACCATTTGCAGTGTCTTCCACCCCCGCCATATTACAAGGGGTGATGAACCAGATTTTGCCAGGTATTGAAGGAGTATTATGTTATTTAGATGACATATACATTTCAGCAGCAAATAGGCAAATCCATAATAATGGGGCAGAAATTCCGAGCAGGACTTCCCACAGACAAATCAATAAAGAATAGAAATAAAATGTGCACTTACCTGAAGCTGCTGCGCCTGCTTGAATTCCCGATCCACAGGCCTCCTCTCCCTGCGACGCAATTAGAAATGCAACACTCCCAAGAATGTCACTGAATTTCGATCTTTTTTGGGGTCTTTTGAACTATTATAGGAAGTTCCTCCCAAATTTGACTAGTGTTACATCCACTGAATGACCTGTTGAATCCATTGGAAATTTTCAGAAGAATGCAACACAGAATTCAAAGTGTGTAAAAGCCAGTTGGTAGAGAGTACCATGTTAGTTAACTATGACATATCTAAGGATGTCAAGCTAGCATGTGACGCCTCTCCGTATGGAGTTGGGGCAGTGATCTCTCATGTACTACACAGTGGAGAAGAGAGACCAATTGCTTTAGCTTCATGCACTCTCAGTGCCAGTGAGTGTAATTATGCACAAATCGAAAGGGAAGCTTGGGCATTGATTTTTGGGATCAAGAAATTCCATAAATACTTGTATGGTCATACGTTTACCATTGTTACTGACCATAAGCCCCTGACAGTAATCCTCCATCCAAAGTCCCCAGTTCCAACCTTAGTAGCAGCCTGAATGTAGAGATGGGCTTTGATTTTGTCAGCATATACATATTATATTGAATACAGACAATCAGCTGATCACAGTAATGCTGATGCTATGTCCAAGTTGCCATCCCCATCAAAACTTACACCCAATATGGAAGAAGTGTTCTATTTTTCATACATTGATGAACTGCTAGTCACAGCTGAAGAGATTGGTAACCAAGTGTGACCCAGTTATTTCAAAGGTGTATGATTATATAGAAAATGGCTGGCCAAACCAGGTATCAGAGAAAGATATTCATACTTCGTTCGTAGGAATGAATTATCGGTTGATAAAGATTGTATCATGTGAGGTGCAAGAGTGGTTATCCCAAATACATGCAGGTCCAAATTATTAAGAGATCTTCATGACCAGTGCCTGGGAATGTGCTTGACCAAGAGTTTTGCATGTAGTTACTCATGGTGTCTAGGACTAGATAAAGATATGGGGCTAAGACCTCCATTTTTGTGCTTATCGCCCCAAAATGGGCAATATTTTAGGCGTGGGCGGTAGAAAAGGATTTTCAGATCGTGGGCTTCTCGCCCATTCTCAAAGCACCTAGTCTCCATTTTTGAAAATGGGTGTTACCACGAACGATATGAAATAGGCTTTAGCATTAAATTTTTTTGACCTTCTGCCTTAAAGTGTCACCATCATTAGCAACGGCATGGCAACGCTCGATTCCCGCGATTCAGGAGGTCAAGGGTTACCATAACATGCGCAGAAGAGGAGACAGAGAGCGAGGGAGCTCAGAGGCACTGAAAACGTGTATGGCTGTGGTGTGTGCTTGCCTGGCTTTTGTGGGAGGCACAAGGGAGATTCACCAGCAGCAAAAAGCCTACTAAGCACCAAGAACATAGTTGGCACCGAGTTTTTGTCCAACAAATAAGATATAACATGGAAGGGATGGAGGAGGCCCTGGAGCTGGTAGCCAGGAACACTGGTGGCAGAGGGCTCTCAGTGGTCCTGGAACGCGGCACTGCACCCCAAGGTGCCGCACCCCTATTGCCAACCACACATGAGAGCCAGCAGCAACATCTTACTTCTGGCTCAGAGCACATTCCCACCTCAGGACCGTCCTCTCCCGTAACCATCCAAGCAGCGTTTTGGATGTCACACCGACTCTCCCCCACTCAATGAAACATCGCCTGAGGAGCTCCTCGGCCAGGCGGCTTGGAGTCAGGAGGGGAAGGGGAAGGGTAGAGGTGGGAGGAGAAGCGGGGGGGGTGGGGAGCGCAGGGGGATGTGGTGGTGGGGAAGGTTTGCTTTGTACAGAAATACTGATGATTTCAGACTAATGTTCGATTTAAATGTTTTTTATTCGTCAAACCTTGTAGTGCATTGGCTCAGATAGCTGCACCGTTACACGCTGGTGATTCCTTAACATCAAAGCATATAATTACACTTAACTTCAATCAATTTAAACTTTAACTGTCACCAAGGTGATACCCACCATTGATGTATCACCTGCACACCAAGCAGTGTGTCAGCCTTGTAAATAACACCAACGTTCTTTCAGTCAAAGCGATCATTGGTGAGCTCCTGACGTAAGGTTCTTGCAGCTATCATGTCAACCATGGGCCCTTTCATGGTCTACAGGGGGGTGGGGGCATGGCTTCAACATCAGCCTGATTGTCTGGGCTGATGTCAGCGTCCGTCTCCTTGTCCTCCTCTTCCTCTCTCTGGTGAGGTGGACTGTCAGATTCATCAGGCAATTCTTGTCCCCTCCTGATAGCCAAGCTGTGCAGCATGCAGCACACCACCACGAATTGAGCTACCTGCTCAGGGTGGTATTGGAGCTCGCCTCCTGAGTGGTCCAAGTATCTAAAGTGCTGCTTCAGCACTCCAATGGTTTTCTCCACAATATTGCGAGTTGCTCTGTGGCTCTCATTGTATCGCTTCTCGGCTTCGGTGTGGGTGTCACGCAGAGAGGTCATCGGCCAGGTGGCGAAGCCATATCCTTTGTTACCAAGCATCGAGCATTGACCTTGTGGCTGATTGTTAAACAAGTCAGATACAGTGCTCTCACGCAGGATGTGAGTATCATGGATGCTGCCTGGAAATTGAGCATTCACTGCCAGTATAATTTGCTGGTGGTCGACAACCAGTTGGACATTCAGGGAGTGGAATCCCTTACAATTCCTGCAAACCTCTGCATCCTGAAAAGGTGTCCACATCACAATGTACGTACAGTCTATTGCTCCCTGCAATTTGGAGAAGTTTGCAATTCTGGAGAATCCTAGAGCCCTCTCATTCTGTGCCTCCCTGGTCATAGGAAGCTGATCAAGTCCCTCCTGTATGCATACAGGGCTTCAGTGACCTATCTAATGCAGCAATGTGTGGCATGCTGAAAAAGTCCGCAAATGTCTCCAGCTGTGGCCTGAAAAGAACCCGAGGCATAGAATGACAGTGCCGCAGTGACTTTGACCTCGATGGACAGTGCAGTACTGATGGTGCTGGCAGGCTGCAGATCTGCCCTTATCAGCTGGCATACCTCAGTAATAACCTCTTTGTGGAAGCGCAGTCTCCAAAGGCAGGTGGTGTTGGGCCAGTTGAGGTAAGACTGCTTGTCCTTGTACTTGCGGGGGGTGTAACGTCCGGTCCTCCTCATCAGTCTGTTATGTCTTACATTGGGCACATAATGCAGTGGGGCATGCCTTCGGCGATCTCGAGTCTGCTGCATATAATTGGTCACCAAGAGAGGGTGAGAAAGGACAGGCCCCATTGCAGTAGCTCTCTGTTTTCCACCGATTGGTCACAAACAAGGAATGTCCTGTCGAAGACACCTATTCAATTCCAATCGGTCACAGTATGGTCAAGATGTTTGTAGAGATGTTCACATCAACTCCAATGACCTGCAGAGTATATCCAAACTCCGCCAAGGTTGAAGCACAGCAGCCTTTTAAAGGATGCGACATGTGATGTAGAACATGGCGTCCATAACGCTGTGATTAGTTCCGGTTAGTTACACTTTTTCTGGGCATTTTTTGGGGCGAGCGATATTGTGGCTGATATGTGTGCGAGGTGGTGAAATTGGCACTGGGCGATCTCATAGCCGCTAGTTTTGGTAAATATGCTCTTTACAACAAAATAAAGTGGGAAGGTATTGAATCTTGGCGTTAAATCAGTGTGGAAATTAACGCTGGACGATATTATGGGCGTTGATTTCGCCCATTCTGATGATTCCGCCCAAAAAAAATGGGCAGGCGGTAATATTTTTTCCCGTCGTGAAGCACATGGGGAAAGTAATGCTCGGCAAGAAGTTTCCTAAAAATGCCTATCAGTTTCAATTTTGTGCCAAAATAGGCATTATACATCATTTCAGTGGTAAAATGGGCATTAAGCATGCAAAAAAAGTGGAGGTTCTAGCCCACATACTACATCGTTAGTCAGTGTACAACATGTCAATTGGTCAGCAAGAAACCACCATCAATACCATTATAGCCATGGAACTGGCCTCCCAGGTTGAGGCAAAGGTTGCATATAGATTTTGCTCAGCTAGAAGGACAACAATTGTTCATTGTGATTGATAGCCATTCAAAGTGGGTAGAGGTGTTTCCGATGTGGAAAATAACAAGTAAAACCCTAGTCAATTTGAGAAGATTGTTTTCTTCATATGGCCTCCCCAGAATAAATGTTGTCTGGTAATGAGCTGCAATTTTGTTCAGAAGAATTTGCACAGTTCATGAGCAGAAATGGTGTGAAACATATCAAAGTTTCACCATACAACCTGTTTCAAATGGCGCACAGTGAAAATTGTAAAATGTGTCCTTTTCAAGCAAATGTTGAATCCAAATCCAAGGAAACGGCAGTTGTCGTTGGACTACAAATTGAAAAGTTTTCCAATTACTTATCATAATAGTCCTCATAAAAATATTGCTGGAAAACCAGCAGAGTTGTTTCGTAAATGACAGCCACGAACCAGGTTGTCGTTGTTGAAGCCAAACTTGGCACAATCAGTAGAAGAGAAACAATTAAGACAGAAAGAGAATCATGATAGGGGTAGAATAAGAGAGAGAATTGTACAATTGAATCAGAAGGTTACAGTGAAGAACCATCACCATAAATGGTTAAAGTGATTACCAGGAAGAATAGAGAAGATATGTGGTCCTCGCACATATTTGGTCAAGTTGTTTGATCATGGAAAGGTTAGGTTTGTTCACGTTAATCATATTTTACCGACAGATTTGGAAAGAGCTGAAAGTTGGAATAATTTGAATGTTTTGATACAAGTAGAGTGTCAGTATCATATTCCACATCAAATGTATTGGAAACAAGTCCAAGAGAAAGTCAGAATTTAAGTCTGAGTCCAAGTCAGGCAGCCAAACAGTCTGAAGTTCTAAAGAGTTCAAATGTAAATAAAGAGTTGCCCTTGGAGAAAAACTTTCCTCAGGCACAGCCGAGCATGAGTCTAAGTTCGACACTAAGTTTGGAAAGTTCTATTCGAGAGCGAAGTTATCCTCTTTGAAACAGAAAACTAGTGGTTAAGTTTGATTTGTAAATATGGCAAAATAAGTTCATCTATTTTGTTGTGTATGCACATTATGTATGATGATAATTTTTTAATGATTACTTCTTCATTAAGGAGGGAGAAGTGTAATATAGAGCTCTACCTAGTGAACCACTGCTCCACCTAGTGGACTAGTGTGGTAATGCAACTGCTGATGTCAATGCAATAAAAATCACAGGATGTAATGGAGCCTTCTTGTGTATGTGTGTGTTTGTGTTGTCGTAAAGAATATATCACAAGAGGCAGAATCCTCCATGCTCCTGGTCATAATCAGGAGGCCACCCTTGAAGCCAGTGGAAGCCAGCATCAGGACGAGAGCCTTGAGGCGAGTGTAGACAATGGCGACATGTCCGATGAAGGCAAGGAAGAAGGGGACACTGCTGCCAGCACTGTGTCACAGCTTCCTACACTTGCACGCACCAGCTTAGCTACTGGGAGTACACGGTCGGGTCAGTTAGATTTAGCAGAGGGGTCTGCACTGGGTGATGCACTGGGGCCTAGCGGGCTGCAGCAACAGGTTCTTGGCCACCCTTGCCATGTCCCCCAACATCTGCGAATGCATGGCCTCCACCCTTCTTTCATAAGTCCTAACATTGTGGCTTCGTCTGAGTCCTCTGCAGCAGAACTTGCATGCGAACTCGCCCTCTGGAGAGATGGCACCTGAGGTTGCCTTTGCCATTGACCAAGCAGCAGCCCGCTAGACCCCGATGCATCATTGGGTGGCAGTGTGGTCATGAATGGAGGTCCCTGACACCTCCACAACTATCTCTCTCCATGCATTGACAAAGACGGTGCGACTGGGTCTGCCTGTGTCCACATAAAGAACGCACCTCCTTCTCTCCACAACTTGGACCAGGATCTCAAGTTAACATCCGAGAAGCAGCTGGCCTTCTTTAAACTTTTTACATTTGCCATTCCTTTGCAAACAACAGAGACAAACTCAGTGCTCAGGACCTAGTTGCAAAACCTACCCTTTAAGAAGGCCAGGGAGCAGCTACCTTGCTATCAGTAAATGGGTATCAGTAAATGAATTTGCTGCCCAATTTGGCCACTCCACACTCACACCATTGCAAAGAGCCCATTAGTACCACCAATACCGCTCCGTTTCTTTTTTTCAGCAAAATTACTGAATTTTGCTCTAATGGCCAATGCATTGCAGCAGTAATGCATGCCAAAAAGCGGTAGGTGCACCTCGTTTCGGGTGGTGGGCAATTTCATCCCCCCACGTACTTACTCTAACATTCTTAGGGCTTGAAATTGCCCTACACCCCAATTGCGGGCAGTAACCTTCCAGGGCCAGGACTTCCTGCGCTCGGCCTGGAATTCCCGCCCCTGACACAGAATTGGGCCATACACCCGTCAAAGGAAGTGGAGTGCTGTCTCCGGTGCTCCACTTCCTTTGAGGGGCACTCCCGGGCGGAAGCACATGCTGAGTCCAGCACCGTGCAGAGCAGGCCAGTGTGACGTGGATGTTTCGCCTAGTGCTATTGCGCTACAATGCCCCTCCCCTTCCATTAAAGGGAAGGGACGCTGCGCATGCTGCAGACCCTTTGGTGGCTGCTCCTGGGCCAACAGGAATGTGATCGACTGGGCCAGCAGCCCGGCACCCAAAACAGAGTGCTGGGCTGCACAATGGCGGCCCGGTTTACGCGAGGGCCGCCATTGTCGGGCTGACCCAAGAGTCGGCCGACAAATAAACAAGCGACCCGGGACGCTAAAGGCCTCCCCTTTAAGGAGTGGCCCATTGGTGGATATCTGCCAATTTGTGACCTGTGAAGCTAGCATTGACATCTGCCCACACCAGCTTTGCGGCCCATGGGGAAACTTCTGCCCATGGAGCTGATGGGGTCAGCACGGGGCGGTAAGGGGTCGACACGCATAGTGATGACGTCATCGCTGGTTGCGCACCGGCCCGGGGGGCGGCAGTGCCAAGACAGTGCCTCCCCCAAACCTCCGGGGCAAGTTTCTGGAAGGCAGTAGCACCCCCCCCCGCACCTTGCGAAAACATCATTGCGCCCCATTAACGCTCACCGGAGGTGCTAACGGTGTGCATAAATGGGGAAATTTGCCCCCTTAGTATTCTCCAGAAAATAGGTATTTGGAAAAAAACGAAGGACATCTTACTCTGCAAGAATATTTTCTGAACATGATCTAATCTCACTAAGCAGGCAATTTCAGGCTCACTGCTCTCTCTGGTACCAGCTGTTCCATGCCCATTTCTCTACTGGTCCCACTACTCCAGACCCAATACTCAATACCAGTGCTGGCTCATCCGGAGCCATTGCTCTCCTCAGTGTTGGCTGCTCTGGGTGGGGTATTAGGTGTGTGTAAAGTTAATAAAAGAACAGTGACATAAGATATATATACAGGTTGAACCTCCCTTATCTGGGACTCCCTTATCTGGCACGACCCCTGGTCCGGCACCATTCCGACATGAACAAATTGAAGTTCTTCCTCGCTGCCGACTCCAGCAACCGCTGGCCTGACCCCGTGATCCACCACCACGCCCCCACCACCATGCTCACCACCCGCCCCCAAAATCTCTCTGCCGCACTCTCAGCCCCAAGCCAGCCAGCCCTGATATCCCCTTGCTCAGTACCTGTATCTTCCAATTTAACGTGACCTCCCCTCGTCCGGCACAGGCGGGTCCCGAGGGTGCCGGATAAAAGAGGTTCAACCTATAATCACATAACTAGTGTAATAGAATTTGTTTTTTTAATAGCAGTTTATCAGGAATGCTTATCAGAATACTGGCAAGAGGTCAGAAGATTGAACAGGATTTTCTGTCCATTATTATATTTAAAAACATAAATATACTGATTTGGTACATCATAAGAACATAAGGAACATAAGAACATAAGAAATAGGAGCAGAACTAGGTCATTTGGCCCCTTGAGCCTGTTCCGCCATTCAATAAGATCATGGCTCATCTGATCCTGGCCTCAAATCCACTTCCCCACCTGCTCCCCATAACACTTGATTCCCTTATCATTCAAAAACTTGTCTAGCTCCACCTTAAATATTTTCAAAGACGCAGCATTCACAGCTCTCTAGGGTAGAGAATTCCAAAGATTCAAGACCCTCTGAGAGAAGAAATTCCTCCTCATTTTTGTTTTAAATGGACGACATTGATTTTCATCTTGCAGGGCTATACAAATGATTACTGACCAGCCTGCAAAATACCGAGTTTTATTATAATAAATCTCACTGAACATTTTTTCCTAGTTCTGTATTTATCTTCTCAACTGGGACACTTGTATCATTTGATAAAGGTAGTACAAAAGATAAGATCGTAATATGTACGTTTTCATTATATATACATTAATTTTGCATTAAATAAAATAGTAACAAAAATATAACATGTAATGAATTATTTCCTTCCTACAAAGGTCCAAACTAGAATACTTGTAGAGAATTATGATTTGTCATACTTTACATCCGAAGAATCTGTTTTCATGCAGATAAAAGCAGAATTGCTGCAGTGGTTTCCTGTGGTGATGGTGCACTTACATACAGATACTACACTAACACACTGAAAGCTAATTATTTGCTTTTCTCTGAGATATCCCTGTGGCTCCTTATTGTGAGTCATCGTCAGATTATAATTTGGTTCAAGGTGGGAAGCATATGGATACAGTAGGTGTCAGGTTTGGAGTCTGACAGCCGGTAGAAAATATAGTTTGCATGACCCTCACTAAACACATCACCAAGGTCATCTATCCATCATTCCGACAAGACATGTAAGACTAGGCATCCTACGTCTGCTAGTCTGGTCAGCTAAGAACAAATCTCTTCAGAAATGTGATGGGGATCAGGAATGAAGTCTAAACAGATAATAAAGAACTCTCTCTCCACTTCCAGATTACAACTTCACAAGCTGAGTGTAGTTAAAAAAAATGGAAGGAGACAATAGAACATGACCTTTGAAGGGATCAAATGCATAACCAATGTAGCACTGAAGACTGATTGTTAAATGAGTTCTTTGCTGCTGGTACAGTTCTCCTGGGCCAGTGCATGAAAGGATTGATCAATGGGCTCCTGTAGGCAGCTAGAAGATGTATCTCAACTATATGGTATTAGGCTATAAATCATTGCTCCTTATTTGTTCTAGTTGAATCAAAAAAAAATCCTGAGGATCTGGATTTTCTTTCGGCACAGACTGTCACCACTGTGTCCAAAAGGCTGACTGCAGATCATATTTCTGTCCTGAAGAACTAACATGTCTACCAATAACATCTGTAAGTCAACTGCAAAGCTGGTGTAAAAGGGTTGACTATTTCAATAATCTTTGCAGGAAGATAGAAACAATGGCCAGAATCTTTACCTTGGAATTGGGTTGGGTTCTTGCAGACCGCAGAGCAGGGTGCCAACACAGAGATGTGAACAGCACAATCTGCAGAGTGACTTTTACTTAGTGGCCCGAATTAAACCAGTCACGTCCGTTTCCCAACCGAATTAAATCAAGCAGGTCTAATAACGTCATCGATGACTTGTTTCCAGCACGGATATTTAAAGCAACCTTGCACACAGCTCATTTGAAGGTTGATCTGATTAGTGTCATAAAACTGACAAAAGTGCGGGTCATGGAGACACATGGCAGAGGACCACACCAACATTCAACGATGCCTGCCTTGATGTTCTGGTGCAGGCAGTAAGAACATGCAGGGAGGTCCTCTTCCCTGATGATAGATGCAAAAGACCACCCAAAGACACAAAAAGGCATGGTTGGAGACCACAGAGGAGGTCACCAGCAGGGTAGTGGCCAGAAAGATGTAGATCCAGTGCCGGAAAAGATTAAATGATCTCATGAGGTCAGGAAAGGTGAGTGCAATGCCACACTCACCTTCATCCTAATGTACCTGTCACCACAACCCCATCACTCTGCCTTCCCAAGCCTATTGCTGCACATCATTCCTCACACTAACCTACCTTGCAAGACCACTCATCCCGCTCTGTCAATGTACAAACTCACATTCCCATATAACTAGCTACCACTGACAATCACCCTCATCCTATTGCAATCGCTGCTAGTAATGCCACAGAAGGAGGCCATTTGGCAATGTCACAACATTCCCTCACAGTCAACCTTTACAAATGTAGCCCATCCATTTCTTTCACTGATTCCATCACTCTCATTCAAACTTCTCTGCTTTCCCTCCTTGCAGGAGAAGAGAGTCCACAACAACAGGGAGAGGCACAGAATCGGAGGTGGCCCTCCAGTCTTCACTCCATTGACTCCAGCAGAGGAGGAGGCCATAGAGATCTCTGGAGTTGCAGAGATGCTGCTGTTGGGTGATGGGGAGAGGGGGACATCCCAGCAACCTGGTGACAGAATCACATCTCATAACGTCACATGGCATACAACAGTCATCCATATGGTGACTCATGTCAGCAGCCAGAGAGATGTCAGCATGTGCATAATGGTAACGTTACCCATTCTTACTATAACACTTCTAATTCATCTCTTTTCTCTCCCACAGGTCCATAAACTGCACCTCCCTCCCCCCCTCCCCACCAATGTCAAGCTGGAGGAGGAAGATGACTCCTCAGAGGAAGCTCCAGCCTCTGAGGGTGCACCGTCAGCAGACCCAAGGGCACCCAGCACCAGCGCAGATATGCATACCTCGGTGGGTCCTGTGTGAGATAGAATAGTTTTTTCACCTGGTGTCTCTCACATCAGTAGTGAGCAAGGGTAAATGGTTTTGACACGGACAGCTGCTGGGGAGAATCCTCATCAGCAGTCGCAAGATGCTCCAAGCTCCAAGCAGATGCTGCGCCTCGGGGGCCATCGAGAAAGAGGGTGATCTCGGAGGTGCAGCAGTAATTGCATGAGGCTCTGGCAGCTTTTGCAGCCACAATGTCTGCAAATGTTCACAACATGAACATCACCATGTCGCAGGTGACGGCGATGATGTTCCATGGAAAGGATGGCCACCTGCATGGAGCAACAAATGTGCCAATCGAACGAGAACATGCTTGCTGTGGACCTCATCTTGAGGAGGAATATAAACTTAGACTTAAAAACATAGAAACATAGAAACATAGAAAATAGGTGCAAGCATAGGCCATTCGGCCCTTGGAGCCTGCACCACCATTCAATAAGATCATGGCTGATCATTCACCTCAGTACCCCTTTCCTGCTTTCTCTTCATACCCCTTGATCCCCTTAGCAGTAAGGGCTATATTTAACTCCCTCTTGAATATATCCAATGAACTGACATCAACAACTCTCTGCGGTAGGGAATTCCACAGGTTAATAACTTTCTGAATGAAGAAGTTTCTCCTCATCTCAGTCTTAAATGGCTTACCCCTTATCCTTAGACTCTGTCCTCTGGTTCTGGACTTCCCCAACATCGGGAACATTCTTCCTGCATCTAACCTGCCCAATCCCGTCAGAATTTCATGTGTTTCTATGAGTTCCCCTCTCATCCTTCTAAACTCCAGTGAATACAGGCCCAGTCGATCCAGTCTCTCCTCATATGTCAGTCCTGCCATCCCTGGAATCAGTTTGGTGAACCTTCGCTGAACTCCCTCAATAGAAAGGACGTCCTTCCTCAGATTAGGAGACCAAAACTGAACACAATATTCCAGGTGAGGCCACACCAAGGCCCTGTTCAATTGCAGTAAGACCTCCCTGCTCCTATACCCAAATCTCCTAGCTATGAAGGCCAACATACCATTTTCCTTCTTCACCACCTGCTGTACCTGCATGCCAACTTTCAATGACTGATGTACCATGACACCCAGGTCTTGTTGCATCTCCCTTTTTCCTAATCTGCCACTATTTAGATAATATTCTGCCTTTGTGTTTTTGCCCCCAAAGTGGATAAGCTCACATTTATCCATATTATACTGCATCTGCCATGCATTTGCCCACTCGCCTAACCTGCCCAAGTCATCCTGCAGCCTCTTAGCATCCTCCTCACAGCTCACACTGCCACCCAGCTTAGTGTCATTTGCAAACTTGGAGATATTACACTCAATTCCTTCATCTAAATCATTAATATTGCAAATGGATGGCCAAACCAGGTAATAGACAAAGATATTCATCCATTCTTCATTTGTAGGAATGAATTATCAGTCGATAAAGATTGTATCATGTGGGGTGCAAGAGTTGTTATAACAAATAAATTCAGATTGAAATTATTCGGAGACCTCCATGACCAGCACCTGGGAATGTGCTTGACCAAGAGTTTTGCATGCAGTTACTTATGGTGGCCAAGTGTTGATAATGATATAGAGTACATCATCAGTCAGTGTACGACCTGTCAATCGGTAAGCAAGCAACCACCATCAGTACCATTACAGCCATGAAAATGACTTCCCAAGGTGTGGCAAAGGCTACATATCGATTTTGCTGAGGTAGAAGGACAACAATTGTTCATTGTGATTGACAGCCATTCGAAGTGTGTTGAGGTGTTTCCAATGTGGAAAATAACAACAAATCAAACATTAGACATTTTACGAAGATTATTTTCTTCATTTGGCCTTCAGAAGAAATTGTTTCTGATAATGGACTACAATTTCGTTCAGGAGAATTTGCACAGTTCACAAGCAAATATGGTGTGAAACATATCAAGGTTCCACCGCACCACCCTGCTTCAAATGGTGCAGCAGAGCGCACTGTACAAATTGTAAAAGTGCCCTCATCAAACAGATGTTGGATCCAAATCCAAAGAAATTACAGTTTTCATTGGGCCACAAATTGGCTAATTTTCTAATTACGTATCGTAATACTCCTCACACAATTGCTAGTAGAACACCAGCAGAATTGTTTCTCAAATGACAGCCTCGAACCAGATTCTCGTTGTTAAAACCAAACTTGGCACAGTCCGTAGAAGAGACACAATTAAGACAGAAAGAGAATCATGATAGGGGCAGAGTAAAAGAGAGAAGTGTGAAATTAAATCAGAAAGTGAGAGTGAAGAACCATCATCATAAATGGTTAAAGTGGTTACTAGGAAGAGTGGTGAAGATATGTGGTCCTCACACATATTTGGTCAAGATGTTTAATCATGGACAGGTTAGGTTTGTTCACATTGATCATATTTTACCTACAGACATGGAAATAGTTGAAGGGGTGAATGATTCAATTATTTATGACTCATCAGATCGTTTTGATACACGAGTAGCATATCCTACATCTAATGTACTGGATACAAGTCCAAGAGAAAGTCAGAATTTAAGTCCGAGTCAGGCAGACAAACAGTCTGAAGTTCGAGAGAGTTCAAATGGAAATCAAGGGCATCCCTTGGAAGAAAACTTTCCTCAGGATCAGCATCAAATAAGTTTAAATTCGACACCATGTTTGGAAGGTTCTGTTCAAGAGCGAAGGTATCCTCTTCGAAACAGAAAACAAATGATTAAGCTTGATTTGTAAATATGACGAAATAAGTCCATATCTTTTGTTATGTATAACCATGCAAGTTATGTATGATGATTGTTTGTTATAATTACTTCTTCATTAAGGAGGGAGAAGTGTAATATATATAGCTCCACACTGTGGACTCCTGTGGTACTGCAGCCAGTGCTGTTTATAATAAAGGGAACAGGTCACCTGACTGGTGACTTCTGGAAGGTGCTGTCATCTTAAGGCTATGTGTGTTCAGTGAGTACCTGAAAATATCACAATTTCAAACAGGTTTTGGTCCATTCCCCTGAGACGGGAGGACCAGTACAAATTTGTCTTTACCTTTAAGGGTCAGCAGTATTGGTGGACATGTCTTCCAGAAGGATTTCACAACAGTTCCTCAATCTTTCACCAGAGTATTGCCGAGGCGCTAAAAGGTTTTAGTCAGCCAAATCGGTTGGTCCAATATGTGGAATCCTGTTGTTATTCTCCAAAAGTGCGGTGGTCCACAGGCCATTATTGAGTGAATTGTTGCATTTGTTAAAAGAAGCAGGTTTTAAGGTGAATCCAAAGAAAGCTTAAGTCGACCAAGAGGAGGTGCAATTTCTAGGATTGACCATTAGAGCAGGAGAGAGAACTATAGATGGAGCTAAGAGAAAGGCAGTCCAGGAGCTACCCATTACAAAGGACATGTCTGGGGTAAGGTCTTTCCTGGGAATAACGGGTTACTGCAGGGGATTTATCGAAGGATATGCAGCCTTGGCAGCTCCTTTGTTGAGGCTTCTTAGGAAAGGAATAGAGTGGGAATGGAGTGAGAGTTGTCAGGAAACTTTCATTTGTTTAAAGGAGGTGTTACAGATGGCACCAGTGTTGGGAGCAATAAATGGGAACCAGGACTTTAGTCTGGAGGTAGCAGCTACTGGGGACAGCTTGAGTGCAGTGTTACTCCAGGAGTGACACGGCAAGCTGAGTCCGGTGGCCTATGCCTCCTGAGTTCTCACAGAAATCGAAAAGAGCTTTTCAAATTGCGAGCGACATCTCTTAGCAACTTTTTGGGCAGTAAAACATTTTTGGTCGCTCACAGGGTTAGCTACAGTGACTCTACTGACCTGTCACACCCTGACACAATGATGTGCAGTAAGGTGCTCTCCAGCTCCTTGCTAGCAGGGAAGTGCGGGTGGCCCAAGAGAAGAATAATAGTGAGAGCAAACATGGAAGTGGGAGCTCCAACTTCTCCCCGTTGCTTCCTCCTCAGTCAGAGTCCCACATGCTTCTTTGGTTCCCGATGGCCGAGTCTGCCACTGCACCATTACAGGAGGAGCAGTCTTTTGCGGGGGCCTCACATGCTCCAAAGCCCAGAGGATGTCCGCCAAATGTGTCTAAGCAGTTGCAGCAGGTAAATGAGCAGCCTGCAACTACCTCTGCTGAAGCCAAAGTGGTTGCACTACATATAAGCACTCGGAAAAGAAAAAAGACACAATCCTAGATTCACAAGGGTATGCACATGGGTGTATGAACAAATGTTAGTGAAAAGTTTCAGTTATATTTATGGCACAGGTAAATTTATATCTTTGCACCACATTTATTCTGGTGTTTTCCATTTTCTATCTGTTACCTGGTGTTATGTTTTCGGTACGACTCACAAACACAAAGGCTGATAACTTTCGGAAGCCGAGTCAGGTGACTCCCTCTTTATTGTTGTAAACAGCAATTGTTGCAGTGCCACAGTAGTCCACTGGGTGTAGCTGTATATATTACACTTCTCCCTCCTTACTGAAGAAGTAATTATAACAAACAATCATTATGCATAACTTGCATGGTTATACATAACAAAAGATATGGGCTAGATTTTCCATTATTTTTGCATGCATACCGCCCGCTTAACATCCATTTTAAAGATGAAATGAGGTATAACGCCCATGTATCACCCATTTAGCCACAAAATGGAAACTGACGCCCATTTCTCGGTCACTTATCGCCGAGCGTTACTTTCGGCATGTATGTAATGCCGATAAAAAAATAATACTGCCCGCCCACTTTTTTGGGGCGGAATCATCAGAATGGGTGAACCCAATGCCCATAATATTGCCGAGCGTTATTTTCGGCACATAATTAATGCCGAGATTCAATAATACCGACCGTCCACTTTTTTTGTTGTAAACATCACATTTGCCGAAACTAACGCCCTGTATATCGCCCAGCATGACTTTTAGCACCTTGCACACATATCGCCCACAATTTTGCTCACCGAAAAAACCGTTGTGAAAAAGTTGAATTGATCTGAACTAATCATAGCGGTATAGACGCCATTTTGTAAATCACAGGTCGCTTCATTGAAAAGGCTGCTTTAACTTTGGGGGAGTTTGGATATACTCTGGAGTTCTTTTAAGGTTATGTGACCATCTGAACAGACATCCTATCAGACTGTGAATGATTGGATTTTACTTTAGGTGTCTTAGTGGGGAAATTTATTGCTTGTGAACAATCGGCATTAGACTTAGAGTTATTGGAATGGGGCCAGCAATTTCTCAGCCTGACTTGATATCAACGCAGATGCTGCAGAGTACAAATGGCACAATGCCTAATCCACAGCATTATATGCCCAATCTAAGACGTGCCAGACTGATGAGGAGGACCAGACCATAAACCCCCCGCGCTTGCAGGGAGAAGAGGTCTTACCGCGACTTATCCGAAAACACCTGCCTTTGGAGACTGCACTTGCCCAAAGTGGTTATCAGTGAGATATGCAAGCTCATCAAGGCAGATCTGCAGCCTGCCAGCTCCATTAGGACCTCACTGTCCGTCGAGGTCAAGGTCACCGTGGCACTGTCATTCTACACGTCCGGTTCCTTTCAGGCCTCCACGATCGACATCTCAGCATGCCACACATTGCTGCATTAAACAGGTCACTGAAGCCCTGTACGCACGTAGGATGGACTTCATCAGCTTCCCTATGACCACGGAGGCTCAGACTGACAGGGCTCTAGGATTCTACCGAATTGCTAACTTCCCCAAGGTGCAGGGAGCAATACACTGTATGCACATTGCCATGCGGGCACCTTCTCAGAACACAGAGGTTTTTTGCAGCCGAAAAGGAGCGGGAGGTCGAGAGGCGGAGCGGTAGAGTCCCAGGCCTACAAAAGGGCAGCGTGAGTCGGAGAGGCCCAGCGGGAGGTCGAGAGGCGGAGCGGCAGCATCCCAGGCCGACAAAAGGCCAGCGGAGTCGGAGAGGCCCAAAGGGAGGTCGAGAGGCGGAGCGGTAGAGTCCCAGGCCTACAAAAGGCCAGCGTGAGTCGGAGAGGCCCAGCGGGAGGTCGAGAGGCAGAGCGGCAGCATCCCAGGCCTACAAAAGGCCAGCGGAGTCGGAGAGGCCCAAAGGGAGGTCGAGAGGCAGAGCGGCAGCATCCCAGGCCTACAAAAGGCCAGCGTAAGTCGGAGAGGCCCAGCGGGAGGTCGAGAGGCAGAGCGGCAGCATCCCAGGCCTACAAAAGGCCAGCGTGAGTCGGAGAGGCCCAAAGGGAGGTCGAGAGGCGGAGCGGCAGCATCCCAGGCCTACAAAAGGCCAGCGTGAGTCGGAGAGGCCCAAAGGGAGGTCGAGAGGCGGAGCGGCAGCATCTCAGGCCTACAAAAGGCCAGCGTGAGTCGGAGAGGCCCAGCGGGAGGTCGAGAGGCGGAGCGGCAGCATCCCAGGCCTACAAAAGGCCAGCGTGAGTCGGAGAGGCCCAGCGGGAGGTCGAGAGGCGGAGCGGCAGCATCCCAGGCCTACTAAAGGCCAGCGTAAGTCGGAGAGGCCCAGCGGGAGGTCGAGAGGTGGAGCGGCAGCATCCCAGGCCTACAAAAGGCGTGCTTGTGCAGCTGCAGCAGGGTGAGAAGGCAAAAAAAATGTAGAAAGGAATCGAAAGGTGATGTCACAGCCAAGGGGGTAAGTGATTGGCTGGTGATTAGTAAGTAGTTTTTCTTTTTCTTTTCTAGTTCAGTAAGTAACCTTCAGCATTGTAGTTGCCAAATTAAGTTAATTTAGGGGTTAAGTCATGGCAGAAGAACTTGGACATGTGTTATGCTCCTCCTGTACCATGTGGGAAATCAGGGACACCTCCGATGTCCCTGACGACTATGTGTGCGGGAAGTGTATGCGCCTCCAGCTCCTGACGAAGCGCATTGCGGAACTGGAGCTGCAGGTGGATTCACTCTGGAGCATGCACGATGCTGAGAATGATGTGAATAGCACAATTAGTGAGTTGGTCTTACTGCAGGTAAAGGGTCCACAGCCAGATAGGGAATGGAAGACCAACAGGAAGAGCAGTGCAAGGAAGGTAGTGCAGAGGTCCCCTGCGATCATCCCCCTGCAAAACAGATACACCCCTTTGGGTACTGTTGAGGGGGATGACTCATCAGGGGAGAGCAGCAGCAGCCAGGTTCATGGCACTGTGGCTGGATCTGCTGCACAGGAGGGCAGAAAAAAGAGTGGGAGAGCAATAGTGATAGCAGATTTGATTGTAAGGGGAATAGATAGGTGTTTCTGTGGCTGCAACCGAGACTCCACGATGGTATGTTGCCTCTCTGGTGCAAGGGTCAAGAATGTCTCGGAGCGGGTGTAGGACATTCTGAAAAGGGAGGATGAACAGCCAGTTGTCGTGGTGCATATAGGTACCAACGATATAGGTAAAAAAACGGGATGAGACGAATTTAAGGAGCTAGGAGTTAAATTAAAAAATAGGACCTCAAAAGTAGTAATCTCAGGATTGCTACCAATGCCATGTGCTAGTCAGAGTAGGAATCGCAGGATAGCTCAGATGAATACGTGGCTTGAGGAGTGGTGCAAAAGGGAGGGATTCAAATTCCTGGGACATTGGAACTGGTTCTGGGGAGGTGGGACTAGTATAAACCGGACGGTCTGCACCTGGGCAGGACCGGAACCAATGTCCTAGGGGGAGTGTTTGCTAGTGCTGTTTTGAAGGAGTGAAACTAATATGGCAGGGGGATGGGAACCTATGCAGGGAGACAGAGGGGAATAAAATGGAGATAGAAGCAAAAGATAGAAAGGAGAATAGTAAAAGTGGAGGGCAGAGAAATCCAAAGCAAAAAAAAAATAGGGCCACTTTACAGCAGAATTCTAAAGGGTCAAAGTGTGTTAAAAAGACAAGCCTGAAGGCTCTGTGCCTCAATGCGAGGAGTATTTGGAATAAGGTGGACAAATTAACTGCGCAGATAGCAGTTAACGGGTATGATGTGATTGGCATCACGGAAACATGGCTTCAGGTTGACCAAGGCTGGGAACTCAACATCCAGAGGTACTCAGCATTTAGGAAGGATAGACAGAAAGGAAAAGGAGGCGGGGTGGCATTGCTGGTTAAAGAGGAAATTAATGCAATTGTAAGGAAGGACATTAGCTCGGATGATGTGGAATCGGTATGGGTGGAGCTACAGAATACCAAAGGGCAGAAATCGCTAGTGGGAGTTGTGTACAGACCACCAAACAGTAGTAGTGAGGTTGAGGATAGCATCAAATAAGAAATAAGAGATGTGTGCAATAAAGGTACAGCAGTTATCATGGGCGACTTTAATCTAGATATTGATTGGGCTAACCTAACTGGTAGCAATGCGGTGGAGGAGGATTTCCTGGAGTGTATTAGGGATCATTTTCGAGAGCAATATGTAGAGGAACCAACCAGAGAGCTGGCCATCCTAGACTGGGTGATGTGTAATGAGAAGGGACTAATTAGCAATCTTGTTGTGTGAGACCCCTTGGGGAAGAGTGACCATAATATGGTAGAATTCTTTATTAAGATGGAGAGTGACAAAGTTAATTCAGAAACTAGGGTCCTGAACTTAAGGAAAGGTAACTTTGATGGTATGAGGTGCGAATTGGCTAGAATAGACTGGCAGAGGATACTTAAAGGGTTGACGGTGGATAAGCAATGGCAAACCTTTAAAGATCACATGGACGAACTTCAACAATTATACATCCCTGTCTGGAGAAAAAATAAAACGGGGAAGGTGGCTCAACCGTGGCTAACAAGGGAAATTAAGGATAGTGTTAAATCCAAGGAAGAGGCATACAGATTACCCAGAAAAAGTAGTAAGCTGGAGGGCTGGGACAAATTTAGAATACAGCAGAGAGGATACAGGGTTTAATTAAGAGGGGGATAAAAAGAGTACAAGAGGAAGCTTGCCGGAAACATAAAAAATGACTGCAAAAGCTTCTATAGATATGCGAAGAGAAAAAGATTAATGAAGACAAACGTTGGTCCCTTGCAGTCAGATTCAGGTGAATTTATAATGGGGAACAAATAAATGGCAGACCAATTGAACAAGTACTTTGGTTCAGTCTTCACAAAGGAAGACACAAATAACCTTCCCGATGTACTAGGGTTCCCAAAGTCTAGTGAGAAGGAGGAATTGAAGGATATCCTTATTAGGCGGGAAATTGTGTTCGGGAAATTGATGGGATTGAAGGCCGATAAATCCCCAGGGCCTGATAGTCTACATCCCAGAGTACTTAAAGAAGTAGTCCTAAAAATAGTGGCTGCATTGGTGATCATTTTCCAACAGTCTATCGACTCTGGATCAGTTCCTATGGACTGAAGGGTTGCTAATGTAACACCAATTTTTAAAAAAGAAGGGAGAGAGAAAACGGGTAATTATAGACCAGTTAGCCTGACATCAGTAGTGGAGAAAATGTTGGAATCAATCATTAAGCATGAAATAGCAGCACATTTGGAAAGCAGTGATAGGATTGGTCCAAGTCAGCATGGATTTATGAAGGGTAACTCATGCTTGACAAATCTTCTGGAATTTTTTGAGGATGTAACTAATAGAGTGGACAGGGGAGAACCAGTGGATGTGGTGTATTTGGACTTTCAAAAGGCTTTTCACAAGGTCCCACACAAGAGATTGGTGTGCAAAATTAAAGCACATGCTATTGGGGGTAATGTACTGATGTGGATAGAGAACTGGTTGGCAGACAGGAAGCAGAGAGTCGGGATTAACGGGTCCTTTTCAGAATGGCAGGCAGTGACTAGTGGAGTGCCGCAGGGCTCAGTGCTGGGACCCCAGCTCTTTACACTATATATTAATGATCTGGATGATGGAATTGAGTGTAATATCTCCAAGTTTGAAGATGACACTAAACTGGGTGGCGGTCTGAGCTGTGAGGAGGATGCTAAGAGGCTGCAGGGTGCTTTGGACACGTTAGGCGAGTGGGCAAATACATGGCCGATGCAGTATAATGTGGATAAATGTGAGGTTATCCACTTTGGGGGCAAAAACACGAAGGCAGAATATTATCTGAATGGTGGCAGATTAGGAAAAGGGGGGGTGCAATGAGACCTGGGTGTCAAGGTACATCAGTCACTGAAGGTTGGCATGCAGGTACAGCAGACGGTGAAGAAGGCAAATGTTATGCTGGCCTTCATGGCAAGGGGATTTGAGTATCGGAGCAGGGAAGTCTTATTGCAGTTGTACAGGGCCTTGCTGAGGCCCCACCTGGAATATTGTGTTCAGTTTTGGTCCCCGAATCTGAGGAAGGATGGTCTTGCTATTAAGGTCTTGTTATTAAAAAAGTTTTTTTCTGCAGTGAGGAAATATTAAAACGCAATGTCCAGATAATGTTCAACAATTCTTGAGGACCCGATGCCTACAGTCCCTGCTATGATATTTCAAGAGACTTATAGAACATATCAACGTCCACTGGTGAGCAACCACCAAATCTATCCCTTTTTACTTTTAAAACACCCCGAATAGACATCCCCAAAATACAACCGTGCATCGCACTATTACAAAATAGATACAGAAAGTTACATTCAAGGTTCATCAGCTACGGCCTCCCATCAACTCCGGAGCACCTGAGTTGTACAAGAAATACACTGGTATATCACAATCAAAAACTGTACAATGACGAGAGCATGTGAGCATATACGGATCCACGGAGGAACCTCCACACTTATATCAAGGTCCCACCAGGGCGGGGAATTTATCCCTTTAATTCTTTCCCCTGTGTCCTGGTTTGTCTGTTCCAATGTGAGATCATGTCTTTGGGATAGCTCGACAGCCTTTAATAACGTTGTTAGGTGTTCCGGCAGAAAAGGAATCTGAAACCCGAACTGGGTAATGTACTGTTGCAAGTTCGGGATCGTGTCGTTTACTGTAATGTGTACCATGGATGGTTCTGGGATTGGAATAATACGTTCCTGTGCCACTTGAATTTCGGCATGGGGATTTGAAGCAGAAAGAGCTGTCGGTGACCGGACACCAAGTGTCCTGGTGCACTTGATACCAGTCCACACTCGTGGTTACGCAGTATATCCCATTGCCCGCTTATGCTACCTGAGGTGGAACGTGGCTCTGGGCCCTCACCTCCATGGTACAATTGATGGGCTCTCAACTCTCTGATTCAAACCCGCACTCTGGCCGATCAAACGCATTCAACTGCTGGGGACACAATATGACGTGTGCACCCCTGCTCTGGCATCCCTTGAGATCAGTGCCAGTCATGGCGTGCTCCCACTTTGTAACTTTGTGGGACCGCATGATAATGCACGTGCACCCCTTCCCGTATGACCCTAATGTTCTTCACCCTGTATACCGACGCTGGTTGTGATGCCCCGCCCATTACCGGCATATGCAACACTATCCCCATGATTATGTGGTTGGACCAGCCACAACCCACTGGGACTGGATAGGCTTTGGAGACTAGACGGAGCTGACACGGGCTCATCGAATTACTGTACGGGCTGAGCTCTGCGAGGTGTCGGTTGCTGATCCATGATGGATCGTGAAGTTGCTGGAGGTCCTCTCAATTACTGCACCCCTCGCTCAGCAACCAGGCACCATACAACACGCACACTTCGTTTCATGCTGTCGACGCCGATGCATTTCTATCCATGCATTTACAGTCTTTGCATGGGTCTCCAGCTCTGCGATAACCTCCTTTAAATGGACAATCATTGCCTGGTCCTCCTGTAACTCTGACCCTACCACTGCGTTCCCTTCCCCAGGATTTTCTGCAGCTGGTCCGTTAAACCACTGATCTGCATCTCCACTGCATGTCGTCCATACTATTGACGAGAGATGTACCCGTGCTAAACGCCATAGCGACATCATTGAGCACCCCTCACCCCTCCCCGGCCTAACGTTATCATAACCTCCCATATCGTACAATCTTTTCCGACTCACATACCCGTAACTGAGTTCAAAGAACTGGCGGAACATTTCTTTAATGAGCGCCTCATACAGCTGCTCAGTTTCTTTTGGACACCACTCGGGCAGATGTACCACGGTTAAGTTTAAAATGACTGACTAACCCCCTGGAATAAAACCTTTCCAGTCGGGACTAAAACTAAACCAGTCCCTGGGCCTGGTGTGGTGGCTGGACACCTAACTTCTATCGCCTGTACCGGTGGGGCTGTGGGCAGGGGCTTCCGCTTGTGTGCTACATGTTCAGTGGCATTTATTATGTTGGGAGGGTCTGGGATCACGCAGCAGTCTATACTCCGATCCCATCTGACCCCAGTCCCGGCGTCCTGCCATTGCTTCGAAAAGGCAACCGACACACCTGCTGGACGGATCCGTTCCGGCCCCCACATACGCACATGAGTTTCCTGTTCCTGCTTCCAGCACTTGTCCCAGCACACTTCCACTCCCCCGTTTGACCCCGTGATCTGTCGGTATGTATCGTTCCTCAGTCGTTCTCAGTCCACTGGTTCCCCGTGTCCTGACCCAAGTTCCTGAGCCACCACCACCGCCCCAAGGGAATGTGTCCCTTGCACTTCAAGCATACGTGCTTGCCCTCGGTCACCCCAACCCGTGTGGCTGAGACCTTGTCTGGGAAATGGTATGGAAGCCTCCCGTATGTGAACCCGACATGGCTGGAGTATTTCGTTGACTTTGACCCCAGCCACCCTGGCCACCATCCCTTGTGGAAGTAGGCTGCCATCCCATCTGTGTCCCCTGTCCTACCCCCCTGTGTCATGGTGGGTCTGTTCTCCTCCAGTACATTCATAGAGGAAGGACAACTCAGCATACGCCCTCCTGCTGTACCCTGTTCTGGCCAAGCTCCAAAGAACGATTACCAGGGTTATCTCCATCTTTCTCTCAGCTTCCTGTGAAGATACAAAGAAACAACAAACTTGCTGTGAGAGGGTGTACCTCCACAGGTCTGGTTTCATCAAAATACACTCTGCAAAAACACGAAACCGAGAAGGAAACTATATACACTGCCACTCGTCTCTGGGTGGCCACGCTAGATCTCTACAACCCTGGACCTTTTACTGCTCCTCGGTAGTGGGATTCTGCTACTCCTCCTAACCACCACCACCATGGGCTCCTCACTGTCCCAAACTATGGGAGGAAGACCCATGTCCACCATGCTGGTTACAGTGCCTTGGTGTTTCTTTCTGTTTCTCGCTCTTTCCCCTGGGTTAAACTGTTATGTATGTAAACCTGCAATTACCATGTCTAACCACCAGAGGGCTTATCCCCTGGAGTCCCAAGGGAACCCACAATCCCTTGGGAGCACCTGTATATAAGGAGGCCTCACAGGCTGGAGAGGCACACTGAGATCTGTAATAAAGGACTGCGGTCACACTTACTTTGAGCTTGCAATATCTACTCTGACTACTTATCCAAGACATAACAACTGGCGACGAGATACAGATGACGAACCCCAATGCAACAATGCAGAGAACTGTGGGCATCCTGGAGAAATTTTCAGCGGGAGATGATTGGGAAACCTTTGTGGAGCGACTTGACCAGTACTTCATGGCCAACAAGCTAGAAGGAGAAGGGAACGCTCCCAAACGAAGGGCGATCCTCCCCACCATTTGCGGGGCACCAACGTAAGGCCTCATGAAAAACCTGATCGCTCCAGCAAAACCCAAAGACAAGTCGTATGATGAGTTGTGCACACTGGTCCAGGAGCATCCAAACCCGAAGGAAAGCGTTCTGATGGTGAGGTATCGGTTCTACACGTACAAGAGATCTGAAGGCCAGGAAGTGGTGAGCTACGCGCTGAGCTAAGATGCCTTGCAGGACATTGCGAATTTGAAGGACACTTTTGGAGCATATGCTCAAGGACTTCTTTGTACTTGGCATTGGCCATGAAGTAACACTTCGCAAACTTTTGAATGTAGAGACCCTAACCTGGAGTAAAGCCATAGCGATAGTCCAGGCATTTATCTCCACCAGTCACAATACCAAAAAAAATTCCCAGCACACTAGTGCTGCTGCAAGTACTGTGAACAAAGTAACGTTGTTTTCGAATTGAAATGTACATGGCAGGACTTACATGCCTGTAGCTGCACGTCTGCAGATGACTCAGAGTCCGCCATCAAGGCTGGTGAATACAAGGCAATTAACATCTTGTTGGCGCTGCGGGGGTGATCATCGATTCCATTCATGCTGTTTCAAAGGATACATTTGCAAGGGCTGTGGAACAATGGGACACCTCCAACCTATGTGCAGGTGAGCTGCAAACCCTGCTAATCCTGCAAACCACCATGTTGCAGAGGAGGACAGATCCACTGTGGATCATGATGAACCAGAGCCTCAGACCGAGGAGGCAGAGGTATATGGGATACACACATTTACCACAAAGTGTCCCCGATAATGCTGAAGGTTGAATTCAATGGACTTCCGGTGTCCATGGAGCTGGACACAGGTGCAAGCCAGTCCATAATGAATAAAAAAACTTTTGATAAGTTATGGTGCAACAAGGCTTCAAGGCCAGTCCTGACTCCCATTCGTACCAAACTTAGAACATACACAAAGGAACTGATTCCCGTAATTGGCAGTGCGACCGTAAGGGTCTCCTACGATGGAGCGGTGCACGATTTGCTACTCTGGGTGGTACCGGGTGATGGCCCCACGCTGTTCGGCAGGAGTTGGCTGGGAAAGATACGCTGGAACTGGGATGACGTAAGAGCGCTTTCGTCCGTCAACGACACCTCATGTGCCCAGGTCCTAAACAAGTTCCCGTCGCTGTTCGAACCAGGCACCGGGAAGTTCCAAGGAGCAAGAGTGCAGATCCATTTGATTCCAGGGGTGCGACCCATCCATCACAAGGCAAGAGCGGTACCTTACATGATGAGAGAGAGGATGGAGATCGAGCTGGACAGGCTGCAATGAGAGGGCATCATTTTGGCAATCGAATTCAATGAGTGGGCCAGTCCAATTGTTCCAGTCCTCAAGAGAGATGGCACCATCAGAATCTGTGGTGATTACAAAGTTACTATCGATCGTTTCTCACTGCAGGATCAATACCCGCTACCAAAGGCAGATGACCTATTTGTGACGCTGGCGGGAGGGAAAACGTTCACGAAGCTGGAATTGATCTCGGCCGACATGATGCAGGAGCTGGAGGAATCTTCTAAAGGCCTCACCTGCATCAACACGCACAAAGATCTCTTCATTTACAACAGATGCCTATTTGGGATTCGATATTCCAGAGGAGCATGGAAATCTTGCTGAAGTTGGTCCCGTGCACCGTGGTCTTCCAGGACAACATCTTGGTTACAGGTCAGGACACCGTCGAGCACCTGCAGAACCTGAAAGAGGTTCTTAGTCGTCTTAATTGTGTGGGGCTCAGGCGAAAACGCTCGAAGTGCATTTTCCTGGTACCTGAAGTGGAGTTCCTGGGGAGAAGAATCGCGGCGGAGGGCATCGGGCTCACCGATTCAAAGACGGAGGCAATCAAAAATGCACCAAGAGCACAGAACGTGATGGACCTGCGTTCGTTTCTAGGACTCCTGAACTATTTTGGTAACTTCTTACCGGGCCTTAGCACATTGTTAGAACCCCTGCACTCTTTACTGCGTAAAAGAGATGAATGGGTATCGGGTAAAAGCCAAGAAAATGCCTTTGAGAAAGCTAGGAAGCTGTTCTGTTCAAACAAATTGCTTGTGTTGTACGATGCATGCATGTAAACATTTGGTACTAGTATGTGATGCGTCGTCGTACGGGGTCGGGTGTGTATTGCAACAAACTGTTGAATTCGGAAAATTGCAAACAGTTCCTTATGCATCCAGAAATCTGTCGAAAGCCGAGGGGGCCTACAGTATGATCGAAAAAAAAGTGTTAGCATGTTTTTACGGGGTAAAGAAAATGCATCAATATCTGTTCGGGATTAAATTTGAATTGGAAACCGACCATGAACCGCTTATATCCCTCTTTTCTGAAAATAAGGGGATAAATACAAATGCATCGGCCCGCATCCAGAGATGGGCGCTCACATTGTCCGTATACAACTACGCCATCTGTCACAGGCCAGGCACAGAAAACTGCCGATGCTCTCAGTAGGCTACCATTGCCCACCACCGGGGTGGAGATGGCACAACCTGCAGATTTAGTTATGGTAATGGAAGCATTTGAGAGTGAGCAATCACCAGTTACCGCCTGACAGATTAGAACCTGGATGAGCCAGGACCCCTTACTGTCCTTAGTAAAAAATTGTGTGCTCCACGGGAGTTGGTCTAGTGTCCCGTTAGAGATGCAGGAAGAAATAAAGCTGTACCAGCGGCGCAAAGATGAAATGTCTATACAGGCAGACTGCCTCCTATGAGGTAATCGTGCAGTTGTGCCAAAAAAGGACAGGAACATTTTCATTAGTGATCTCCACAGTGCCCACCTAGGCATTGTAATGATGAAAGCGATAGCCAGATCCCACGTGTGGTGGCCCGATATCGATGCAGACTTAGAGTCCTGTGTGTACAAAGGTAATACATGTTCCCAGTTAAGCAATGCACTGAGGAAGGCGCCACTAAGTTTATGGTCTTGGCCCTCCAAACTGTGGTCTAGGGTTCATGTCGACTATGCAGGCCCATTCCTGGGAAAAATGTTTTTAGTGCTTGTTGATGCATACTCCAAGTGGATTGAATGTGTGATAATGTCGGCAAGCATGTCCGCTGCCACCATTGAAAGCCTACGGGCCATGTTTGCCACACACGCCCTGCCTGATGTCCTTGTAAGTGTCAATGGGCCATGCTTTACCAGTGCCGAGTTCAAGGAATTCATGACTCGCAATGAGGTCAAACATGTCATGTCTGCCCCTTTTAAGCCAGCGTCCAACGGTCAGGCAGAATGAGCAGTTCAAACTAGCAAGCAGAGCTTGAAAAGGGTAACTGAAGGCTCACTGCAGACTCGCTTATCCCGAGTCCTGCTTAGTTACCGCTCAAGACCCCACTCGCTCACCAGGGTCCCTCCCACTGAACTGCTCATGAAAAGGGCACTTAAGACAAGGCTCTGATTAGTCCACCCTGATCTATACGAACAGGTAGAGAGCAGGCGGCTTCAACAGAATACATATCATGATCACAGAAATGTGTCACGCGAAATTAAAGTAAATGATTCTGTATTTGTGTTGAGCTATGGACAAGGTCCCAAGTGGATTGCTGGTACTGTTTTGGCCAAAGAGGGGAGTAGGGTGTTCGTGGTCAAACTCGCAAATGGACTCACCTGCAGAAAACACTTGGACCAATCCAAACTCAGATTCACGGACTATCCAGAGGCCACAATAGACTCTACCTTTTTCGATTGTCCAACACACACAAGTGGCAACCAACCCAGCGGTTGACCACGAAGCAAAACCCATCACCCGCAGCAACCCAGCAAGGCTCACCACCCCCAGCAGTCCAGCAAGGCCAGCTGCGCAGCAGCCCAGCGAAGGCCCAACAAACAACTCACCAACACCAGCATTTGCATCGAGACGATCAACCAGGGAAAGGAAGGCCCCAGATCGACTCAAATTGTAAATAGTTACACTATTGATTTTGGCAGGGGGGGTGGGGAGTGTTGTTATGTATGTAAACCTGTAATTACCATATCTAACCACCAGAGGGCTTATCCCCTGGAGTCCCAAGGGATCCCACAATCCCTTGGGAGCACTTGTATATAAGGAGGCCTCACAGGCTGGAGAGGCACACTGAGATCTGTAATAAAGGACTTCGGTCACACATTACTTTGAGCTTGCAGTATCTAGTCTGACTCCTTATCCAAGACATAACATAAACAACTTGCACTGGTTCACATGGAACCACTTTGTGCACTTCGGAAGCTTAACCGTGTACACAATAGGAGTGGCCTTATCTACGCTGCTGTTGGGTCCCATGTACAAAGGCTCAAACATGAGCGTAATTGCGGACCATGACCTGATCCCCTACCTTCCACTCATGGGTTCTCCGGGGCTCGAGCAGCAACCGATTGCTCCGGTGCTGCATCCCGATGTTGCTGGCAGCTTGCCAATGAATGTGTTTCAAGTGCTCAAACAGATTCTTGACAAACTTGTCCCGGTTTACCTCTCTCACCTGCCCCACTGTGAGAACCGGCGCCAGAACATGGGTGGGCGTGCACATGACCCTACCAGTCATGAGCTCATGCGGGAAATACCCTGTGCTTCTGGAGAGGCTGGCTTGGACTCCCATCAGGACAAACGGCAGGACCTCAACCCACTTTTTCGGGGACTGTCCTGTTTCTTTCCGCAGCCTTTCGGTGATAGTCTGATTAAATCGCTCCATAACCCCCGATGACTGTGGGTTGTGAGCCACATGCCATTTCCCTTCTATCCCTAGAACTTTCAAGGTAGCCTGCATGACTTGCCCCGTGCAGTACTCCCCTGGTCGGACTCCATGATTTGCGGCAGTCCCCACCAAGAGAACACCTCCCTCACCAAGATTCTTGCCGTCGCCAAAGCTGTGGCTGATCAGCAAGGGAAGGCTTCAACCCACTTCGAGAAAACGTCCACTAGGACCAAACAGTACTTGTAACCACCCTTTACAGTGGGCAATGGCCCGATGTAATCGACCTGTACCGACTGCCATGGTCCCTCTACCCTTCTCGTGTGTCCCATGGGAACCTGTCTTTTCTGGGGATCGGGGTTGTTCGCTGCGCACACCAGACAGTCTGCGCAAAAATCGCGGACATCCTCCCTCAGTTGCAGCCAGCACCCTGCCTGTTCTACCCTCCGACAGGTAGTCTCGGGCCCTGGGTGTCCCGCTCCTGGACCCCCGTGGGCTATTTGGAGGAATTGCCTCTGGTGCTGGTCTGGGACCACCCACTGAGCTCCCCTGAAAAGCATTCCCTCCTTTAAAGTAATGCCCGCTACCCCGAACAGGCCATCTACCTTTTCACCCCTAGCCAGCTGCTTCAGGACAAACATTGAGGACGGGATCCTGTGCCTGGACTTTCCTCAAGTCCGGGGCCAATGCTACCCCTACACCCCCTTTTGTTCCCCTTTTGTCCCGGATCGCTGCTACTGGGCTGGACCCGTATGGGTTTGAAAACTCTCCCTCCTTGGCTAACTCATCAGCCTTTTGGTTGCCTTCCCCTCTGGGCTCTGTCTTGGAATGAGCCTTTATTTTATGAATGTAATGACTTCCCTGGGTTCCCATGGCCTCTAAGATCCTTTGCAACAGTGGTTTGGTTGCTAAGGGCTTCCCGTCTGCGGATGTGAAACTGCGATGAGACCAGATGGCCAAGTATTCGGTGCACAAATTGCATGTGAACATGGAATTCGAGCAGATGGTGTATGGGGTCTGGAACTTGTCGGCGTGTTGAGTGCTCAGGGTGCTCAGGAGTTTAATGGCCCTTGCAATGCCTGCCGTCGGGTCATAAATCCCGCACCCGGTGAAACGCTCCCCTGCTACCACCGAACTGGATCCGTCAACATGTATTTCACGGCCCATGGGGTGTAACCCAGTCCAGAATCCTATGTCTATGTCCCATACTCCCTCTACCGAACACTTATGGGCCGCCCTTGCAATGAGTGGCTAGGAGATGCCTCTCGCAATTGGGATATCCCCGTTCTACATCCGTGAGGACTCTTGACGAGTACACCACGGGCCTCAGTTTGCCGTGCCACTCCTGGAGCAGCACCATGCTCAAACTGTCCCCGCTGGCTGCTACTTCTAAAAAGAAGTCCTCCCCACCATTAATCGCTCCCACCTGTTCGTTCCCGGTGAACCCCACGAGACTGAATCGAAAACCATGCTGGACCAGGGTAAATCGGTCGTGTTACTCACATGGGTCACCATGCTCGAAGCCCTGGTGTCCACCAAGTACTTCCCCTCTAACTTCTCCACCCCCATTCTCACGCATGATCTACTCGACTCATTGTACGTGAGTGAACACAGGTACTCAGGCTGGGTACGTGCTAGTCAGAGTGGTGGGATTACTGGAGTAATCGGGATTTCGCTCACAGCAGCGTCTACCCTCCCCTGCTCTGGCACAAAACTGTCCGAAGGGCGGCTACCAGAACATCAAATTGTTCCGGGGTCGGTCCCTTCACCTCGACAGGTTTTGTCTTGGGCACTGGAGGATCCCCTTTGCCTTGCCCCCTCCTCGGGGCCAGGCAGTCTCCACTATGACCCTTATCTAGACCTGGATACCATAAGTAACTGCGTGCAAAACTGTTAGTCAAGCACATTCCCAGATGCTGTCATGAAGATCTCCTAATAATTTGGACCTGAATTTATTTGGTACACCCACTCTTGCACCCCACATGATACAATCTTTATCAACTGACAATTCATTCCTACGAATGAAGAATGGATGAATATCTTTGTCTGTTACCTGGTTTGGCCTGTCATTTCTGATGTAATCATTCCCTTTTGACATAACGTTTGGTTGCTCTAACAATCTCTTCATCTGTGACTGGCAGTTCATCAACGTATGAAAAATAGAACACTTCTTCCCTTTCAGTTGTAACTTGTGATGGGGAAGGTAATCTAGATATAGCATCAGCATTACTGTGGTCAGCTGATCATCTGTAATCAATATCATATGTATATGCTGACAAAATCAAAGCCCATCTCTGCATTTGGACTGCAGCTCGTGTTGGAACTGGGGACTTTGGATGGAGGATTGCTGTCAGGGGCTTATGGTCCACAACGATGGTAAACTTACAACCATACAAGTATTTGTGGAACTTCTTGACCCTAAAAATGAATGCCAATGCTTCCCTTTTGATTTGTGCATAATTACGCTCACTGGCACTGAGTGTGCATGAAGCAAAAGCAATTGGTCTCTCCACCCCACTATGTAGTACATGAGAGATCATTGCCCTCACTCCATACGGAGAGGCATCATATGCTCGCTTGATCTCCTTAGATACGTCATAGTGAACTAACATGGTGCTCTCTACCAATTAGCTTTTACATTCCTTGAATGCGGTGTCACATTCTTCTGACCACTTCCAATGGACCTGTTTTTTCAATAGCTCATTCAGTGAATGTAACACTGTAGCCAAATTTGGTAGGAGCTTCCCATTAATAGTTCAAAGGACACAAAAATGATCGAAGTTCAGTGGCATTCTTGGGAGTGGGTGCATTTCTGATTACATCCAGCTTTCCCTTGGTTGGAAGTTAAACATCTTTGTCTACTCTGTACCCTAAGTACTCCTCTGAGTTTTGAAATAACTCATACTTGCGAGCAGTCACTCGTATTCTGTGCTTCTCTAGCCATTTGAGGATTTAATTCAATATGTTATCATAAATTTGCCTGTTTGGTGCTGAAATTAGTAGGTCATCTAAAAACTACCCCTTCAACACCTTGCAAAATCTGGTTCATCACCCCTTAGAATATGATGGGGGTGGAAGACACTCCAAATGGTAGCCTATTAAATTGATATAGGCCTAGATGAGTATTTATAGTCAAACATGACTTGGATTCCTCATCTAGTTCAAGTTGTAAGTGGGTATTCATAAGATCTGACTTTGAGAAGATCTGACCACCTGTCAGTGTTGTGAACAAATCTTCTACATTTGGCAATGTATTGGGGAGATTACCCTCTAGAAGCTGGTTTACGGTTACTTTATAATCACCACACAACCTTACCTGACAATCGAACTTAGGTACAACAACAATAAGTGTAGCTCAATTATATAGATCTATCCTCGAGATAATGTTCTCAGTCTCAAGTGTTTTGAGTTCTTGCTCAACTTTCTCCTTGAGTGCATATGGTATGGGACGTGGCTTGCAGTAAACTGGTCTAGCGTCCTTCTGTTCCCTGACACTCGCCTTGAAGCCTTGGATTGGACTGCCCGTTTCGCAGAGTACCTTCAGATACTTCTTGATGACATCATCCTTTGGTGCAAATCTCGTTTCAACACAAAAAATCTCACTCCAATCCAGCTTCAGTAATCCCAATCAATTTCTTCCTAGTAAGGCAGGCTTGTCTCCTGTCACTACTTAGAGAGGCAAGCTCTGAAATTGATCCTTGTATTTCACTGGTACGGTAATACGGCCTACCACAGGAATGTTCTCTCCCGAGTAGCCTCGCGGCTCTATCTTGGATTTCTCCAATGGGAAATCATACAATTTGTCGAGGTATCGTGATTCCGGTATTACACTCACGTACTACATGCACCAGTGTCGATTTCCATGGGTATCTTGGTTCCTGCAACATCTACATGGATGATGATACTTTACAAATCGCTGTTAGTTACCCTCGTGCTCCTGATGATGTGCAGCTCTAAAACCTCCTCATCCTGTTGTTTTTCTTCCATGCTATGTAGTCTCTGGGGATTTCTACTTACAGCTTTGAAAGCTGGTTTACCCTTCAGTCGGCATGCCTTCGCAAGATGTCCAGTTTTCCAGCAGAAGAAACACTCTGCCTTCACATATGGACAACATTGAGCAACGTGTTGTCCCAGGCATCTATAGCATGACTTCAATGCTCTGTTACCATTGCCAGTCACTGAGACCTTGGGGCTGAACTGCGTTTTACTTTCAACCTGCAGGCGATTCACCTCGATTGTCTAATGACTGGAAATGGTATGAAATTCTCAGGAAAATTGGTCGGCCATGTCCATTGACATAGCTGTCTGACAAGCTAAATCAAAAGTCAAGTTAGGAGTTGTCAATAACTTTCTTCTGATCGCATCATTTTTTATCCCACAAACAAAGTGGTCACGCAATGCTCGGTCCTGAAAGTTTCTGAAATTACATTGAATAGATAGCTTTTTTAATACTACAATGTATTCACTGATACTTTCATCAGTTAACTGATCTCATGTTGCGAAATGATAACTTTCAGCAATTTCCAGGGGTTCACTTAGTTAGAATTTGCTTAAGTGATATGTCCTTTGGCTTGATAGGCACAAGCAAATTTTTCAGGGTTTCATACACCTCGGGCCCTGTTTCAGTTAAGAAAATAGCCCTTTTTCTTTCCAACACCACCCGGTTATGGTTTTCATCATTGTGGACTTCAATGATATTATTTGCAGTGAGAAACATTTCTAGCTGCTCTACATATGCTCCAAAACTTCCCCAAGCGCCCTATTATTCCCATAGATGCGGCCATCTGGACTCTGGCAGTTCAGCCAAGTGTGCTTGTAATTTACCTTGGAATTTTAGCTGTTAATCAAAACAGAGAAGTTCTCAAAGTGTCTCTGTCAGTTGGCTGAATCATCTACCAACAAAAAATTCAGCTTTGTTATCCGATTATCCCATTCTCGTTCGCCAATGTTATGTTTTCGGTACGACTCACAAACACACAGGCTGTCAGATGGCTGATGACTTTAGGAAGCCTAGTCAGGTGACTCCCTCTTTATTGTTGTAATCAGCAAAGGCTGCAGTGCCACAATAGTCCACTGGGTGGAGCTATATATATATATTACACCTGGGAAGTTGTTTTGTCACTTGGAATGAATGGTGAGACATTTTTTAACCTCGAGCAATGCGGGTTTGGGTGAGAGCAATGGCTTGGTCATTGTAGGACTGTTTTATAGTGGGTGTTGTTGGGGTTGGGGAACTTAGAACAGCATGTGGCAGCAATATGGAGCAAGTAAAGTAAATCTGGCAATTATGAGGCCATCCCAAGCCTCCCAAGTAGCATTGTGCACCTAGTGGTGCCATTTCCAACTCAGGTTCCTGCTCCTCCTCCTGGTCTTCCATCTGTTCCTCCTCCTCCTCTGAAGAGACTGAGTACTCTATGCCTTGCTTCTCATGCAACTCCAATCCTCACTGTTGTGCTATATTGTGCAGCATGCAGCAAGCGTCGATAATTCTGGAGACCCTAGCTGATGGAGACTGAAGGGCTCCTCCAGATCTGTCAAAACATCTGAAGTGCATCTTCAGCATGCCTATTACTTGCTCAATGACGCATCTGGTGGACATGTGGCTCTCATTATAACATTCCTCAGCCTCCGCATTTGACATCCTCAAGGGTGTCATGAGTCACTTTTTAAAAAATATACGTTTTGGGATGTGGGCATCGCTGGCAGTGCCAGCAGTTATTGCCCATCCCTAACTGCCCTTGAGAAGATACTGGTGAGCCGTCTTCTTGAACCGCTGCAGTCCATGTGATGAAAGTACTCCCAATGTGCTGTTAGGGAGGGAGTTCCAAGATATTGAACCAGCGACAGTGAAGGAATGCCGATATATTTCCAAGTCAAGGTGGTTATAACTTGGAGGGGAACTTGCAGGTGATGGTGTTCCCATGTGCCTGCTGCCCTTGTCTTTCTAGGTGGTAGAGGTCATGGGTTTGGGAGGCGTTGTTGAAGAAGCCTTGACGAGTTGCTGCATTGCATCTTGTAGATGGTACACACTGCAACCATGGTGCGTTGGTGGTGGAGGGAGTAAGTGTTGAAGGTGATGGAAGCAGTGCCGATCAAGCAGGTTGCTTTGTCCTGGATGATGTCGAACTTCTTGAGTGTTGTAGCAGCTGCAATCATTCAGGCAAATGGAGCGTATTCCATCACACTTCTGACTTGTGCCTTGTAGATGGTGGAAAGGCTTTGGGGAGTCAGGAGGTGAGATATCGCTGCAGAATACGCAGCCTCTGACATGCTTTTGTGGCCACAGTAATTACATGTCTGGTCCAGTTAAGTTTCTGGTCAATGGCGACTCCTAGGATGTTGATGGTGGGGGATTTGGCAATGGTAATGCAGTTGAATGTCAAGGGCTGGTGGTTATACGCTCTTTTCTTGGAGATAGTCATTGCCTGGCACTTGTGTGGCACGAATGTTATTTACCACTTATCAGCCCAAACCTGAATGTTGTCCAGGTCTTGCTGCATGCGGGCATGGACTGCTTCATTATCTGGGGTGTTGTGAATGGCACTGAACACTGTGCAGTCATCAGCGAACATCCACACTTCTGACCGTATGATGGAAGGAAGGTCATTGATGAATCGGCTGAGGATGGTTGGGCCTAGGACACCGCGCTGAGGAACTCCTGTAACAATGCCCTGGGACTGAGATGATTTACCTACAATAACCACAACCATCTTCCTAGGTATGACTCCAGCCAGTGGAGAGTTTTCACCCTGATTCCTATTGACAATTTTACTAGGGTTCCTAGCAAATGCTGCCTTGATATCAAGGGCAGTCACTCTCACCTCACCTCTGGTATTTTGTCCATGTTTGGACCAAGGCTGCAATGAGGTCAGGAGCCAAGCGGTCCTGGTGGACCCCAAACTGAGCACCGGTGAGCAGGATATTGGTGAGTAAGAGATCCATTGTTGTAGTTGTACTGGAACAGCTTGACTAGAGGAGCAGCTAGTTCTGGAGCGCAAGTCTTCAGTACGACAGCTATAATGTTGTTGGGGCCCATAGCCTTTGTTGTATCCAGTGCGCTCAGCTGTTTCTTGATTTCATGTGGTGTGAATCGAATTGGCTGACGATTGGTTTCTGTGATGGTGGGGACCTCAGGAGGAGGCTGATATGGATCATCCACTCGGCACTTCTGACTGAAGAGGGTCGCAAAGCCATGAACTCGCGTACAGGGCTTCATTGAGACTGGGATAGTCATGGAGCCTCCTCCTCTTGTTAGTTGTTTAATTGTCCACCAACACTGGTGATTGGATGTGGCAGGACTGCAGAGCTTTGAACTGATCTGTTACTTGTGGGATCGCTCAGCTCTATCTATAGCATGCTACTTTTGCTGTTTAACATGCATGTTGTCCTGTGTTGCAGCTTCCCCAGGTTGGCACCTCATTTTTAGGTACGCCTGATGCTGCTCCGGGTATACCCTTCTGTACTCCTCATTAAACCAGAGTTGGTCCCCTGGCTTGGTAATGGTACAGTGAGGGATATGCCAGGCCAGGAGGTTACAGATTGTGATGGAGTACAATGCTGCTGCTGATGGCCCACAATGCCTCTAGATGCCCAGTTTTGCGCTGCTAGATCTCTTCTGAATCTATCCCATTTAGCACGGTGGTCGTGCCACACAATACGATGGTGGGTGTCCCCAGTGTGAAGATGGGTGGTCACTGCTACCAATGTTGTCATGGACAGATGCAACTGCGACAGGTAGATTGGTGGTGCCGAGGTCAAGTAGGTTTTTCCCTCGTTGATTCTCTTACCACCTGACGTAGGCCCAGTTTGGCAGCTATGTCCTTCACGTCTCGGCCAGCTTGGTCAGTTGTGGCGTTACTGAGCCATTCTTGGTGATGGAAATTGAAGTCCCCCACCCAGAGTATATTCTGTGCCTTTGCTACCCTCAGTGCTTCTTTCAAGTGCTGTTCGACATGGAAGAGCACTGATTCATCAGCTGAGGGAGGGCAGTAGGTGATAATCAGCAGGTTTCCTTTCCCATGCTTGACCTGATGTCATGAGACTTCATGGGGTCCAGCGTCAAAAGTTGAGAGTTGGGAAAAACACATAAATATTCCCACATTACACCTGATTACAGCTAATGCTTACTCCATTTTGTGCCGGGATTTAGCAATGTTATATCACTGTGCCGCTTCCTCGGCTGGGTCTGACGTGCCAGTGGGACAGGACATATCCAGGGATGGATGGTGATGGAGGAATCTTGGACATTGGCTGAAAGGTATGATTCTGTGAGTCTGACTATGTCAGGCTGTTGCTTGACTGGTCTGTGTGACAGCTTTCCCAATTTTTACACAAATTCCCAGGATGGGGCTGGATGTGCCATTGTCATGTCCAAAGCCGGTTTCATTCTTCTCATTGTTCTTATTACCACATTGCTGTGGATCTGGAGTCGCATATAAGCCAGACCAGGTAAAGACGGCAGATTTCCTTCCCTAAAGGACATTAGTAAACCAGATAGGTTTTTACAACAATCCGATAGTTTTAGGCTCACCATTACTGATACTAGCTTTTTATTTCAGATTTATTTAATTAACTGAATTTAAATTCCCAAGCTGCCATGGTGGGATTTGAAATTAAGTCTCTGGATCATTAGTCCAGGCCTCTGGATTCTCCAGTACTGGATAGTCCAGTAACATAACCACGATGCTACCATTCCCGTCTTTAGTGGATAGCCTTGGGTTATGATAGGGTGCTTTCATGGCCACATAGGTGCAGTTGATGATGCCCTGTACCTGTCGGAAGCCAGCCAGAGCCACAATGCCAAGTGCCTGCTCAGTAACACTAGCTTCATCAGTGGCAAAGTTGACATCATTGGCTGACTTGTCAAACATGGCATCGATCACCTGGGTGATACATCTATGGGCAGCCAATTGCAAGGTCCTGGAAAGGCCTGCTGAAGATCCCTGGAAGGAGCTTGAGGTGATGATGTTGAAGGCGGTGGTGACTTTGACTGCACTGATAAGGCATGTCCACCAGGTCCTCTGGGCAGCAGGTCTTGTTCCAGAAAGCTACAAATGTCTGTGACGATCTGATGCCTCCTGAAACAATGCTGTTCAGTTATGTTCAGGAAACTTATCCTCTGCCTGTATACCCTGTGTTGGGAGTATCGCCTTTGGCGAGCTGTAGCCCTGTGGTGCCCCCCCTCTCACCACAGGGCTGCAGTGCACCGGAAGCAATATCTCTAACACAGGGAATACAGGCAGAGGATGAGCTTCCTTAACATGACTGAGCAACAGTGCTTCAGGAGGCTCAGCTATTGCGCCAGGTCATTGCAGACATTTGCAGCTTGCTGGAATAAGATCTCGTGGACACTCATTACTAGCGGCTGTCAAAGTCACCACTACCCTCAGCTTCTTGACCTCAGGCTCCTTCTAGCAATCTACAGCAGACATTTGCGCAATCTCACAGTCAGCCACCTAAAGATGCATCACACAGGTCACTGATGCCATGTTTCACAAGTCAGACAATTATATCAATTTTGGCACAGATGAAGCCAGTGTTACTCAGTTTTGTGACTCTGGCTGACTTCCCACAGGTGCAGGGCATCATCGACTGCACACATGTGGCCATGAAAGCAACCCATCATAAACCAGGAGAGTTTGTGAGCCACAAAGGCTTCCACTCACTCAATGTGTGGCTCATCTGCAACCATAAAAAGATTATTATGCATGTGTGCGCCAAATTCTCTGGTAGCTGACATGACTCTTTCATGCTGCGTCTGTCATCTGTCCACCCTCCCTCACCTCTTCGCACCTCCAAACAGACTTACTGTCTGGCTGCTTGGAGACAAGGGCTATCCACTGAAAACATGGCTCATGACACCCCTGAGGGGCCCGTTCAGCCTCACCCTCCTCTCCTCCCCTCTCCTCTCCCCCCTCTCCTCTCCCTCCCTCCTTCCCCTTTCCCCCCCACCGCTCCCCCCTCCTTCCCCCCCTCCTCCTCCTCTCCCCTCCTCCATCCCCATCCACTCCCCCCTCCCTCCCCTTCCTCTCTTTCATCCTCTCCCCCCTTCCTCTCCCTCGTCCTCTCCCCCCTCCCTCTCCCTCTCCCCTCCTCTCCCCCTCCCTCTCCCCTCCTCCTCTCCCCCTCCCCCTCCTTCCCCCCTCCTCTCCCCCCTCCCTCCCCCCTCCTCTTCCCCCACCCTCTGCCCTCTTCTCCCTACCCCCTCTCCCTCCCCCCTCTCCCCCCTCCCTTCCCCCCTCTCCCCCTCCCTCTCTTCCCTCCTCCTCCTTTGCCTCCCCTCCCTCCTCCCTCCTCTCCCTCTCTCCTCTCCCTCCTCTCCCTCCCAACCCTCTCTCCCCGCACCCCTCGCTGTCAGAAACACAGAGAGACATTGGCAGAAAGAAAGGAAGACTGGGGGTGGGGGAGGCCATCCCAACACGCCATTGGAGGGCTCCCGGTGCTGCAGTCGGTGAGTAAAAACTTAAATTTTATTTATTGATTGATTTTTAACATTTAAAAAAAACATTTTTGTTTGATTTATTGGTTGATTTATTGATTTATTTAGCATTTATTATTGATGCTGGCTCTTTATTTGTAAAAGTGAAGTGTTTAATGTTTGTAAACCCCCCTTCCCCCTCCCCACTCCATCTCTCATTCCCTACGCCTGATTTATAAGTGTAGGCAAGGTTTTTCTGAGCGTACAAAATTCTACACTTACTCCATTCTAAGTTAGTTTGGAGTAAGTTTTCGCTGCCTAAACTTGCAAAACAGGCGTAAGTGGCTGGACACACCTCCTTTTGAAAAAAAAAATTGTTCTAAAATTAAACTATTCTAACTCACTTGAACTGGAGCAAACTAAATGCAATTTCTAAGATGCTCCATTCTAAACTAGTTGCTCCAAAAAAATAGGAGCAACTCAGGCAAAAACTTGAGCCCGATTGTTCACTGATGGGGGAGACTAGAACTAGAGTCACGATCTTAGAATAAGGGGCCGCCCATTTAAAGCAGAGATGAGGAGACATTTCTTCTCTCAGAGGGTTGTAAATCTATGGAATTCGCTGCCTCAGAGAGCTGTGGAAGCTGGGACATTGAATAAATTTAAGACAGAAATAGACAGTTTCTTAAATGATAAGGGGATAAGGGGTTATGGGGAATGGGCAGGGAAATGGAGCTGAGTCCATGATCAGATCAGCCATGATCTTATTGAATGGCGGATCAGGCTTGAGGGGCCGTATGGTCTACTCCTGTTCCTATTTCTTATGTTCTTATGTAAAGGTAATAATCTCTGGCTTACTACCTGAGCCACGAGCAAATTTGCATAAGATAAATAAGATCAGAGAGATGAACGCGTGGCTCAAAGATTGATGTGGGAGAAATGGGTTTCGATTCTTGGGGCATTGGCACCACTGGGATAAGAGGGAGTTGTTCTGTCAGGACAGGCTTCATTTGAACCAGTGCCCTGGCAAACTGATTAACTAAGGCTGTAGATAAGTCTTTAAACTAAAAATGGCGGGGGAGGGTGCAGGTGAGCGGAAATTAAAAAAGTCAAAAAGAAAGGAGAAGGCAATAGTGCAGAGTAGCGATAGGGGTAATGATAACCAGAGTGTGACAGGAAGGGACAGAACATATAAACATAAGAGTGCATCAGAAAGTGAGGTCAGAGTAAGGAAAAATGTTAAAAAGAAAATTAAAAGCTCTTTATCTAAATGCACACAGCATTCGTAACAAGATAGAAGAATTGACTGCACAAATAGAAATAAATGGCATGATCTGATAGCTATTACAGAGATGTGGTTGCAAGGTGACCAAGGCTGGGTACTGAATATTCAGGGATATTTGACATTTCTGAAGGATAGGCAGGAAGGAAAAGGAGGTGGGATAGCTCTGTTGATGAAGGATGAGATCAGTGCAGTACTGAGAAATGATATTGGTTCAGAAGATCAAGATATAGAATCAGTTTGGATGGAGATAAGAAATAATAAGGGAAAGAAGTCACTGGTGGGAGTGGTCTACAGGCCCCTAACAGTAGCTACATTGTAGGACAGAGTATAAATCAAGAAATAATGGAAGCTTGTAAGAAAGGTACGGCAATAATCATGGCTAATTTTAATCTTTATATTGATTGGATAAATCAAATTAGCAAAGGTAGCCTTGAGGAAGAGTTCCTAGAGTGTATTCGGGATGGTTTCTTAGAACAATACATTGTGGAACCAACCAGGGAACAAACAATTTAAAACCTGGTAATGTGTACTGAGACTGGATTAATTAATGATCTCACAGTAAAGGCTCCTCTTGGGAAGAGTGATCATAGCATGGTAGAATTTCAAATTCAGTTTGAAGGTGAAAAAGCTAGGTCTCAGACTAGTGACCCGAACCTAAATAAAGGTAATTACAAAGGTATGAAGGCAGAGTTGGCTAAAGTGGACTGGAAAAATAGTTTAAAAGGTAAGACAGTAGATGAGCATTGGCAAACATTTGAGGAGATATTCCAGAACTCTCAGCAATGATATATTCCAGTGAGAAAGAAAGACTTTAAAGGAAGGATGAATCATCCGTGCCTAACTAAGGAAATAAAGGATGGTATCAAATTGAAAACAAAGGCATACAATGTTGCGAAGAATAGTGGAAGGTCAAAGGATTCGGAATTTTTTAGATACCAGCAAAGGATGACTAAAAAAATAATAAATAAATAGAGAGAAGATAGTTTCTGAGAGAAAATTCGCAAGAAATATAAAAACGACAGCATGAGCTTCTACAGGAATATAAAAAGGAAGCGAGTAGCTAAAGTAAACATTGGTCCCTTAAAGGATGAGACTGGGAAATTAATAATGGGAAACAGGAAAATGGCAGAGACTTTGAACAAATATTTTATATCAGTCTTCATGGTAGAATATACTAAAACCATCCCAATATTTGATAATCAAGGGGCTATTGGGAGGGGGGGAGCTTAAAACAATCACTATCACTGGAGAAAAAGTACTGGGCAAACTCATGGGACTTAAAGAAAACAAGTCCCCTGAACCTGCTAGCCTGCATCCTAGGGTCTTAAAAAAAGTGGCTGCAGAGATAGTGGATGCATTGGTTGTAATCTACCATAATTCCCAGAATTTTGGAGAGGTCCCAGCAGATTGAAAAACCGCAAATGTAACATCCCTATTTAAGAAAGGAGAGAGACAGAAATCACGCAGCTATAGACCATTTCACCTAGCATCTGTCATTGGGAAAATGCTGGAGACCATTATTAAGGAAGTGGTAACAGGACATTTAGAAAATCATAATACAGTCAGGCAGAGTCAGCATGGTTTTATGAAAGGGAAATCATGTTTGACAAATTTTCTGGAGTTCTTTGAGAATGTAATGAGCAGGGTGGATAAAGGGGAACCAGTGGATGTTGTGCTTTTGGATTTCCAGAAGGCATTCAATAAGGTGCCACATAAAAGGTTACTACACAAGATAAAAGCTCACGGGGTTGGGGGTAATATATTGGCATGGACAGAGGATTGGCTCACGAACAGAAAACAGAAAGTCGGGATACATTTCAGTTGGCAGGCTGCAACTAGTGTGGTGCCGTGAGAATCAGTGCTGGGGCTTCATCTATTTACAATCTAGATGAATGTCTTGGATGAAGGGACCGAGTGTAATATAGCAAAATTTGCTGATGATACAAAGACAGGTGGGAAAGCAGATTGTGTAGAACATGCAAAACATCTGCAAAGGGATATAGTTAGGCTACGTAAGTGGGCAAAAATCTGGCAAATGGAGTATAATGTGGGAAAAGGTGAGATTATCCATTTTGATAGGAAAAATAAAAAAGCAAATTATTATTTAAATGGCGAGAGATTACAAAATGCTGAGGTACAGAGTGGTTTGGGGGTCCTTGTACATGAAACACAAAACGTTATCATGCAGTTATAGCATGTAATTAGGAAGGTAAATGAAATGTTGGCATTTATTGCAAGAGGGATGGAGGAGAAAAGAAGGGAAGTCCTGCTACAACTTTGGTGAGACCACATCTGGTGTACTGTGTACAGTTCTGGTCTCCTTATTTAAAGATGGATATATTTGCATTGGAGGCAATTCAGAGAAGGTTCACGAGGTTGATTCCTGAGATGAAGGGTTGTCTAATAAAGAAAGGTTGAGCAGGTTGGGCCTATATTCATTGGAGTTTAGAAGAATGAGAGGGGATCTTACTGAAACATATAAGATTCTGAAGGGGCTTGACAGGATAGATGCAGAGAGGATGTTTCCCCTCATAAGAGAATCTAGAACTCGGGAGCATAATTTCAAAATCAGGGGTTGCCTATTTAAAACAGAAATTAGGAGACATTTTTTCTCTCAGAGGGTCGTGAATCTTTGGAATTTTCTCCCTCAGAGTGCTGTGGAGGCTGGGTCATTGAATAAATTTAATGTGGAAATAGACAGATTTTTGAATGATAAGGGAGTCAAGGGTTTTGGGGAGCAGGCAGTGAATTGGAGTTGAGGCCATGATCAGATCAGTCATGATCTTATTGAAGGTCGGAGCAGGCTTGAGGGGCCAAATGGCCTACTCCTGCTCCTATTTCTTAAGTGTTAACATATGTTCTTATGTTAGAACAAGCAACAGGCATGCTGAAAATGCACTTCAGATGCCTTGACAGATTTGGAGAAGTCATTCTGATCACACCAGCCAGTGTGCCCAGAATCATTGTTGTCTGTTGTGCGCTTGCTGCACAACATAGCGCAGCAGCAAGGATTGGGGCTGCAGGAGGAGCAAGGCACACAGCATACAGCCTCTTCGGAGGAGGAGGAGGAAGAGGAGCAGGTGGAAGTTGAGGAGGAGGAGGGAGCTGAGATGCAGATGCCTCTAGCAGTGGTGCGCATTGCTGCCTGGGAGGCCCGGGATGTCCTCATCATGGCCAGATTTACTTGTGGCATCAATGCAGCCACATCAGAGCCACATGTTGTACAGAGTTCCCACCACCATCTCCCCCCCAATCCCCCCACTCCCAACAACACGATAAAGCATCTCTACAGTTACCGAGCTATTGCTCTCAAGCAAAGGCCCAATGCTCGAGATCAAATAATGTGTCACCATTCACTCCAAGTAACAAAGCCACTTCCAAGGCTTGAGGCAAAAATGGACAAGACCTGAAAGTGGTGCAAAGAAAAGCATTTATGTGTCCAATCAAAACAAGTGGAACTTATCACTAATGTGTTCATATACTCATGTATTTACCCTTGTGCATCTACCTTTGTGTGATTTTGATTTGATGAGTGCTTCTATGAGGTGCAATCCCAGTGGCTTCAGCAAAGGTAGTTGTAGGCTACTCACTTCCCTGCTGTGACTTGTCAGACACTTTTGGTGGAAGCCCTCTGGGTTTTGGAGCCGGTGTTGGCCAGGCGAAAGTCTGCTCCTCCTGCGACTGTGCAGGGGTAATCTCGGTCATCAGAATCTAAGGAAACATGTGGAGCTCTGACTGAGTGGGAGGCAATGGGGAAGAAGTGAGAGTGCTTTGAGACGAGTCGCCACTTCCATGTCCCCTCTCACCATTATCCCTCTCATGAGGGACCCACTGAGGTGTGCGTATCTGCGCTGGTGCTGACTGTGCTTGTGTCTGCTGATAATGCACCATCAGAGGCTGGAGGTTCCTCTGAGGAATCGTCTTCCTCACCCGCACTTCCCTGCTAGCAAGGAGCTGGCGAGCACCTTGCTGCACATCAGTGGGCCGATGAAGGCCCAAGTCAACGTTTACATCTCTCCTTCAGAGGAGGTCAAGGAGCGCCAGCCATATATTTTCCACAGCTAGCATGTGCTCATGTGAGTGGCGAATTTGCTGCTCCAAACAGGTGGCCACCTTTTCCATGGAACAGCACATCGTCGCCATCGTCTGCGATATGGTGCTGCCCATGTTGAAGATGGTCTCTCTTATTCTCTGAACATTTTCAGACATCACGGCTGCAAACGATGCCAGGGCTGCATGCAATTGTTGCTGCCCCTCCAAGATCACCCTCTTTCTCGATGGCCCCCGGCTTTGCATGGAGCTCAGCAGCACTTGGGGCAGCCTGCGACAGCTGGTAAGGAGTCTCCACTGCTGACCCTGTCAACACCATCTGTGCTTGCTCACTTGTGAAGTGTGAGACACCAGGTGACAAATCTACTCTATGGTGCAAAGGCCCACCAATGTTTGTGTATCTGTGCTGGTGCTGGCTGTGTTTTTGTCTGCTGACGGTGCCCTTTCAGAGGCTGGAGTTGCCTCTGAGGAGTCGTCTTCCTCCTCCAGCTGGACAGTGGTGGGGACAGTTGATGAACCTGTGAGAGAGTAAAGAGATGAATTAGAAGTGTTATAATAAGAATGGGTAACGTAACCATTATGCACATGATGACATTTCGCTGGCTGGTGACATGAGCCACCATATGAGTGACTGTTGTATGCCATGTGACGTTATGAGATGTGATTCTGTCACCAGGTTGCTGGGATGTGCCCCTTTCTCTCTGTCTCCCAATACCAGCAGCTCTGCAACTCCAGAGACCTCTAGGGCTTCCTCCTCTGCTGGAGTCAATGGAGTGAAGACTGGAGGGCCACCTCCAATTCTGCGCCTCTCCCTATTGTTGTGGGAACTCCTCTCCTGCAAGAAGGGAAAGCAGAGAAGTTTGAGTGAGAGTGATGGAATGAATGTAAGGAATGGAGATCCAGGAGCTAATAAATCGCAAGTGCAGGGCATTTCTGAACCTAAAACAGCAACCCAACTCGGGAGCAGCAAAGCAGCTTACAGACAGCTTAAGGCCGAAGTCCAACAAAAAACCCGCGACCTAAAGAATAGATGGTGGGTGGAGAAAGCTCAGGAGATTCAGCAGCTGGCCGACAGCCATGATGTGCGAGGATTCTTCACCGCAGTCAAGACCACCTACGGCCCAAGCACCCAAGGCCCCACCCCACTGCTGGCCAAGAACGGGGAGACACTCATCAAGGATACTGAGGCAGTCAGTACCCGCTGGAAGGTGCACTTTGAAGATTTCCTTAACTGAGACTCTGCCTTTGAATCGAGTGTCCTGCATGAGGTAGAAAAGGCCATCCGCCAACTCAAGAACAACAAGGCAATGGGAGTGGATGACATCCCTGCTGAGGGACTAAAGTATGGCGGAGATAGGCTATTGGCACGAATGCTTGACCTCATCTCTCTTCTCTGGAAGGAGGAGAGCATGCCAGGAGATCTCAGAGATGCAGTAATCGTGACCATCTTTAAAAAAGGAGACAAGTCCAACTGTGGCAACAACAGAGGAATCTCCCTGTTATCAGCCACTGGGAAAGTCGTCGCTAGAGTCCTCCTCAACCGTCTTCTCCCTGTGGCTGAGGAACTTCTCCAGAGTCACAGTGCGCATTTCGTCCACTACGGGATACAACAGACATGATCTTTACAGCGTGACAGATGCAAGAAAAATGCAGGGAACAGCACCAACCCTTGTACATGGCCTTCTTTCATCTTACAAAGGCCTTTGACACTGTCAACCACGAGGGACTATGGAGCATCCGCCTCTAATTCAGCAGCCCCAAAAGTTTGTCAGCATCCTCCGCCTGTTCCACGATGACATTAAAGCTGTGGTCCTGACCAACAGATCTATCACAGACCCAATCTACATCCGGACCGAGGTCAAGCAGGGTTGCGTCATCGCGCCAACGCTCTTCTTGATCTTCCTCGCTGCAATGCTTCACCGCACACACAACAAGCTCCCCACTGGAGTGGAACTAAACTACAGAACCAGTGGGAATCTGTTCAACCTTTGTCATCTCCAGGCCAGATCCAAGACCGTCCCAACCTCTGTCGTTGAACTACAGTACGAGGACCACGCTTGCATCTGCGTACATTCAGAGACTGAACTCCAAGCCTTAGTCAATATCCTCACTGAGGCATACGAAAGCATGGGCCTTACACTAAACATCCATAAGACAAAGGTCCTCCACCAACCTGACCCTGCCACACAGCATTGCACACCAGTCATCAAGATCCACGGCGCAGATAGAATCTTTTTCCTGCCCTCCTGTGCAGCAAAGCCACCCACAAGTTCATGGCACCATGGGTGGCTCTGCTGCACAGGAGGGCAGGAAAAAGAGTGGGAGAGCTATAGTGGTAGGGGATTCTATTGTAAGGGGAAGAGATAGATGTTTCTGCGGCCGCAATCGAGACTCCAGGATGGTATGTTGCCTCCCTGGTGCAAGGGTCAAGGATGTCTTGGAGTGGCTGCAGCACATTTTGGAGGGGGAGGGTCAACAGCAAGTTGTCGTGGTGCATATAGGTACCAACGCTATAGGTAAAAAATGGGATGAGGTCCTACAAGCTGAATTTAGGGAGCTAGGAGTTAAATTAAAAAAAAGGACCTCAAAGGTAGTAATCTCAGGATTGTTACCAGTGCCACATGCTAGTCAGAATAGCAATTGCAGGATAGCTAAGATGAATGCGTGGCTTGAGGAGTGGTGCAGAAGGGAGGGATTCAAATCCCTGGGACATTGGAACTGGTTCTGGGGGAGGTGGGACAAGTACAAACCGGACAATCTGCACCTGGGCAGGACTGGAACCAATGTCTTGGGGGGAGTGTTTACTAGTGCTGTTGGGGAGGGGTTAAACTAATATGGCAGGGGGATGGGAACCTATGAAGGGAGACAGAGGGAAGTAGATTGGGGGCAGAATCAAAAGATAGAAAGAAGAAAAGTAAAAGTGGAGGGCAGAGAAACGCAAGGCAAAAATCAAAAAAGGGCATATTACAGCAAAATTCTAAAGTGGCAAAGTGTGTGAAAAAGACAAGCCTGAAGACTCTGTGCCTCAATGCGAGGAGTATTCGTAATAAGGTGGACGAGTTAACTGCGCAGGCAGCAATTAACAAATATGACCCAATTGGCATCACGGAGATATGGCTCCAGGGTGACCAAGGCTGGGAACTCAACATCCAGGGGTATTCAACATTCAGGAAGGATAGACAGAAAAGAAAAGGAGGTGGGATAGCGTTGCTAGTTAAAGAAAAAATTAACGCAATAGTAAGGAAGGACATTAGCTTGGATGATGTGGAATCTGTATGGGTGGAGCTGCGGAATAACAAAGGGCAGAAAATGCTCGTGGGAGTTGTGTACAGACCACCAAACAGTAGTAGTGAGGTTGGGGACAGCATCAAACAAGAAATTAGGGATGCGTGTAATAAAGGTACAGCAGTTATCATGAGCGACTGTAATCTACATATAGATTGGGCAAACCAAACTGGTAGCAATACGGTGGTGGAGGAATTCCTGGAGTGTATTAGGGACGGTTTTCTAGACCAATATGTCGAGGGCTGGCCGTCCTAGACAGGGTGATGTGTAATGAGAAAGGACTAATGAGAAAGGACTAATTAGCAATCTTGCTGTGCGATGCCCCTTGGGGAAGAGTGACCATAATATGGTAGAATTCTCTATTAAGATGGAGAGTGACAGTTAATTCAGAGACTAGGGTCCTGAAATTAAGGAAAAGTAATTTCGATGCTATGAGATGTGAATTAGCTAGAAGAGACTGGTGAATGATACTTAAAGGGTTGACGGTGGATAGGCAATGGCAGACATTTATAGATTACATGGATGAACTTCAACAATTGTACATCCCTGTCTGGACTAAAAATAAAATGAGGAAGGCAGCTCAACCGTGTCTAAGAAGGGAAATTAGGGATAGTGCTAAATCCAAGAAAGAGGCATATAAATTGGCCAGAAAAAGCAGCAAATCTGATGACTGGGAAAAATGTAGAATTCAGCAGAGGAGGACAAAGGGTTTAATTAGGAGGGGGAAAATAAAATATGAGAGGAAGCTTGCAGGGAACATAAAAACTGACTGCAAAAGCTTCTACAGATAGGTGAAGTGAAAAAGATTAGTGAAGACCAACGTAGGTCCCTTGCAGTCAGAATCAGGTGAATTTATAATGGGGAACAAAGAAATGGCAGACTAATTGAACAAATAATTTGGATCTGATTGACAAAGGAAGCCACAAATAACCTTCCGGAAATACTAGGGGTTTGAGGGTCTAGTGAGAAGGAGGAACTGAAGGAAATCCTTATTAGTCAGGAAATTTTGTTAGGGAAATTCAGGGGATTGAAGGTCAATAAATTCCCAGGGCCTGATAGTCTGCATCCTGGAGTGTTCAAGGAAGTGGCCCTCGAAATAGTAGATGCATTGGTAATCATTTTCCAACATTCTACTGACTCTGGATCAGTTGCTATGGACTGGAGGGTAGCTAATGTAACCCCATTTTTTTAAAAAGGAGGGAGAGAGAAAACAGGGAATTATAGATCGGTTAGCCTGACATCGGTGGTGGGGTAAATGTTGGAATCAATTATTAAAGATGAAATAGCAGCGCATTTGGAAAGCAGTGACAGGATCGGTCCAAGTCAGCATGGATTTATGAAAGGGAAATCATGCTTGACAAATCTCCAAGAATCTTTTGAGGATGTAACTGGTAGAGTGGACAAGGGAGAACCAGGGGATGTGGTGTATTTGGACATTAAAAATACTTTTGACAAGGTCCCACATAAGAGATTAGTGTGCAAAATTGAAGCACATAGTATTGGGGGTAATGTACTGACGTGGATAGAGAACTGGTTGGCAGACAGGAAGCAGAGAGGCGGAATAAACAGGTCATTTTCAGAATGGCAGGCTGTGACCAGTGGGGTGCCGCAGGGTTTAGAGCTGGGACCGCAGCTATTTACAATATACATCAACGATTTAGATGAAGGAATTGAATGTAATATCTCCAAGTTTGCAGATGACACTAAGCTGGGTGGCAGTGTGAGCTGTGAGGGGGATGCTAAGAGGCTTCAGGGTGAATTGGACAGGTAAGGTGGGTGGGCAAATGCATGGCAGATGCAGTATAGTGTTGATAAATGTGAGGTTATCCACTTTGGTGGCAAAAACAGGAAGACAGAATATTATCTGAATGGTGACAGATTAGGAAAAGGGGAGGTGCAACGAGACCTGGGTGTCATGGTACATCAGTCATTGAAGTTTGGCAGGCAGGTACAGCAGACAAATGGCATGTTGGCCTTCACAGCTAGAGAATTTGAGTATAAGAGCAGGGAAGTCTTACTGCAGTTGTACAGAGCCTTGGTGAGGCCACACCTGGAATATTGTGTTCAGTTTTGGTCTCCTAATCTGAGGAAAGACATTCTTGATATTGAGGGAGTACAGCGAAGGTTCACCAGATTGATTCCGGGGATGGTAGGACTGACATATGAGGAGAGACTGGATCGACGGGACTTGTATCCACAGGAGTTTAGAAGAATGAGAGGGGATCTCATAGAAACATATAAAATTCTGACGGGATTGGATAGGTTAGAGGCAGGAAGAATGTTCCCGTTGCTGCGGAGTTCTAGAACCAGGGGCACAGTTTAATAATAGGGCATAAGCCATTTAGGAGCGAGATGAGGAGAAACTTCTTCATTCAGGGAGTTGGTAACCTGTGGAATTCTCTACCGCAGAAAGTTGTTGAGGCCAGTTTGTTAGATATATTCAAAAGGGAGTTAGATATGGCCCTTCCGGCCAAAGGCATTAAGGGGTATGGAGAGAAAACAGGAAAGTGGTACTGAGGTTGAATGATCAGCCATGATCTTATTGAATGGCGGTGCACTCTCGAAGAGCTGAATGGCCTGCTCCTGCACCTCATTTCTATGTTTCTCTGTTTCTACATCCCTGTCTGGAGTAAAAATAAAATGGGGAAGGTGGCTCAACCGTGGCTAACAAGGGAAATTAAGGATAGTGTTAAATCCAAGAAAGAGGCATATAAATTGGCCAGAAAAAGCAGTAAACCTGAGGACTGGGAGAAATTTAGAATCCAGCAGAGGAGGACAAAGGGTTTAATTAGGAGTGGGAAAATAGATTATGAGAGGAAGCTTGCTGGGAACATAAAAACTGACTGCAAAAGCTTCTATAGATATGTGAAGAGAAAAAGATTAGTGAAGACAAAAGTAGGTCCCTTGCAGTCAGATTCAGGTGAATCTATAATGGAGAACAAAGAAGTCACAGACTAGTTGAACAAATACTTTTGTTCTGTCTTCACGAAGGAAGACACAAATAACCTTCTGAAAATACTAGGGGACCGAGGGTCTAGTGAGAAGGAGGAACTGAAGGAAATCCTTATTAGGCAGTAAATTGTGTTCGGGAAATTGATGGGATTGAAGGCCGATAAATCCCCGGGGCCTGATAGTCTGCATCCCAGAGTAATTAAGAAAGTGGCCCTAGAAATAGTGGATGCATTGGTGATCATTTTCCAGCAGTCTATCGACTCTGGATCAGTTCCTATGGACTGGAGGTTAGCTAATGTAACACCACTTTTTAAAAGAGGAGGAATAGAGAAAACAGGGAATTATAGACTGGTTAGCCTGACATCAGTAGTGGGGAAAATGTTGGGATCAATTACTAAAGATGAAATAGCAGCGCATTTGAAAAGCAGTGACAGGATCGGTCCAAGTCAGCATGGATTTATGAAAGGGAAATCATGCTTGACAAATCTTCTCGAATTTTTTGAGGATGTGACTAGTCGAGTGGACAAGGGAGAACCAGTGGATGTGGTGTATTTGGACTTTCAAAAGGCTTTTCACAAGGTCCCACACAAGAGATTGGTGTGCAAAATTAAAGCACATGGTATTGGGTAATGTACTTACGTGCATAAAGAACAGATTGGCAGACAGGAAGCAGAGAGTCAGGATTAATTGGTCCTTTTCAGAATGGCAGGCAGTGACTAGTGGGGTTCCGCAGTGCTCAGTGTTGGGACCCCAGCTATTTGCAATATACATCAATGATTTAGATGTAGGAATTGAGTGTAATATCTCCAAGTTTACAGATGACACTAAGCTGGGTGGTGGTGTGAGCTGTGAGGAGGCTGCTTGGAGGCTGCAGGGTGACTTGGACAGGTTAGGTGAGTGGGTAGTATAATGTGGATAAATGTGAGGTTATCCACTTTTGGGGCAAAAACCCGAAGGCAGAATATTATCTGAACGGCAGCAGATTAGGAAAAGGGGAGGTGCAACGAGACCTGGGTGTCATGGTGCATAAGTCATTGAAAGTTGGCATGCATGTACAGCAGGCGGTGAAGAAGGCAAATGGTATGTTAGCCTTCATAGCTAGGGGATTTGACTATAGGAGCAGGGATGTCATACTGCAGTTGTACAGGGCCTTGGTGAGGCCTCACCTGGAATATTGTGTTCAGTTTTGGTCTCCTAATCTGAGGAAGGTCGTTCTTGCTATTGAGGGACTGCAGCGAAGGTTCACCAGACTGATTCCCGGGATGGCAGCACTGACATATGAGGAGAGACTGGATCGACTGGGCCTATATTCACTGGAGTTTGGAAGGATGAGAGGGGATCTCATAGAAACATATAACATTCTGACGGGACTGGACAGGTTAGATGCAGGAAGAATGTTCCTAATGTTGGGGAAGTCCAGAACCAGGGGATAGGGTCTAAGGATAAGGGATAAGCCATTTCGGACTGAGATGAGGAGAAACTTCTTTACTCAGAGAGTTGTTAACCTGTGGAATTCTCTACCGCAGAGAGTTGTGGATGTCAGTTCATTGGATATAATCAAGAGCGAGTTAGATATGGCCCTAACGGCTAAAGGGATCAAGGGGTATGGAGAGAAAGCAGGAAAGGGGTACTGAGGTGAATGATCAGCCATGATCTTATTGAATGGTGGTGCCGGCTCGAAGGGCCGAATGGCTTACTCCTGCATCTATTTTCTATGTTTCTATGTTCTATGGCCCTGGACAACATGGACCACTTTCCATACATTGGAAGTCTATTATCAGCAAGGGCAGACATCGACAATGAGGTTCAACCCCACCTCCAGTTCACTAGCGCAGCCTTTGGCCAGCTGAGGAAGAAAGTATTCAAAGATCAGGCCCTCAAATCTGCCACCAAGCTCATAGTCTGCAGGGCTAAAATGATACCCCTTCTCATATATGGCTCAGAGATGTGGACCATATATAGTAGACACCTCAAATTACTGGAGAAATACCACCAATGATGTCTCCGCAAGATCCTGCAAATCCCCTGGGAGGACAGATGCAGCAACGTTACCATCCTTGATCAGGCCAACATCCCCAGCATTGAAGCACTGACCACACTCGACCAGCTCCGTTGGATGGGCCACATTGTTCGCATGCCTGACACAAGACTCCCAAAGCAAGTGCTCTACTCGGAACTCCTACATGGCAAGCGAGCCCCAGGTGGGCAGAGGAAACGTTTCAAGGACACTCGCAAAGTCTCCTTGATAAAATGTAACGTCCCCTCCGACACTGGGAGTTCCTGACCAAAGACTGCCCTAAGTTGGTGAAGAGCATCCAGGAGGGCACTGAGCACCTCGAATCTCGTCACCGAGAGCATGCAGAAAAAAGCTCAGGCAGCGGAAAGAGCGTATGGCAAACCAGTCCCACCCACCCTTTCCCTCAATGACTGTCTGTCCCACCTGTGACAGGGACTGTAATTTCCGTATTGGACTGTTCAGTCATCTATGAACTCACTTTTAGAGTGGAAGCAAGTCTTCCTCGATTTGGAGGGACTGCCCATGATAATTGTCATGTATTCAACCAGCATTGTAACCCATGTATAATCTGACCTAAGTTGTACACTGTGAGAACAATGACCACTAGGTGGGAGACACTCCTAACCTGGACCTTCAGGTATAAAAGGGGAAGCGCCACCCACCTTCATCACTTGAGTGCTAAGGAATAAATGACAGGTCACAGACTGACCTTCTCTCAAGCATGGGCCTCGTGTGCATTTATACTGTATAGTAAGGACGTATCAATGGCAACGAGAAACTGGGATTTAAACCACGCGAGCATGGCCACTAGCAGAACAGACGAGAGGTACTGTGTTAAGGAATGGTTGGGACAGAGATTTGACATTGTTAAAGCAGCACACAGTTCTCCAGGCAGACAAGGGCAATCGGGCATGCCCCAACATGTAGTCGAACTCAGAGTGGGTGTTCGACAGAGACAATGGCAAGCTGAATGGTGATTCACGCCATTGCAAGGGACAATGCGGCCAGTAATGGGGCCATCAACACCTGTTAATGGCGCATTCAAGGACAGTCACAGGGGCAATCAGGGACGGTCGACTGGCAAGGGACCTTTTGTTTCAAACAACAGCTCATGTTGGAGGCGTGGAGGCACACACTCAGCCGGAGTTTGCAAGATGAGCAAAATACCTGCAGAAATTGCAGAAGTGAACGCTGGGGGAAATCGCTGGAAGCTAAAGTTCAGCGAGTTCATGTGGAGCACGTACAGTTCATACACCAGGACGCCACCGATAATGATGAAAGTGCTCCTCAATGGCATCCCAGTATCAATGGAGCTAGACACGGGGGCCAGCCAGTCCCTGATGGGTATCAAACAGTTCAAAAAGTTGTGGGCGTCCAAGGCCAGGAGGCCAAAATTATCGCCGATTGACGCACAGCTGCGAACTTACACAAAGCAGATCATTCCGGTGTTAGGCAGCGCCACGGTAGTCGTGACCCACAAAGATTCGGAGAACAGGTTGCCACTCTGGATTGTCCCAGGGGACGGTCCCGCACTACTGGGGAGGAGTTGGCTTGCTGTCATGAACTAGAAATGGGGCGATGTCAATGCAATTTCCTCTGTGGAGCGAGTATCATGCTCACAGATCCTGGACAAATTTGACTCATTATTTCAACCCGGCATCGGCACTTTCATGGGGGCCAAGGTAGTGATTCACATAAACTCGGATGCCAGGCCAGTACACCACAAGGCCAGAGCGGTGCCGTATGTGATGCGGGAAAAGATAGAAGGCGAATTGGACCGCCTGCTGAGGGAAGGCATCATCTCGCCAGTCGAATTCAGTGGCTGGGCGAACCCAATTGTGCCGGTGCTCAAGGCGGATGGGTTGGTCAGGATATGTGGTGATTACAAGGCCACCATCAATCGGGTGTCACTGCAAGACCAGTACCCACTACCGAAAGCGGAGGACCTCTTTGCGACGCTATCCGGTGGCAAACTTTTTTCAAAATTGGACCTGACCTCAGCTTACATGACCCAGGAGCTGGCGAGTGAGTCGAAGAAGCTGACCACCATCACGACACACAAGAGGTTGTTTGAGTATAACAGATGTCCGTTCGGGATTCGCTCGGCTGCCGCGATCTTCCAACGAAATATGGAAAGTCAACTCAAGTCGATTCCAGGGACGGTGGTTTTTCAGGACGACATCCTCATCACGGGTTACGATACTGAAGAACACTTCCACAACCTGGAGGAGGTGCTATGCAGACTGGACCGGGTAGGGCTGCGACTGAAAAAGGCGAAGTGCGTCTTCCTAGCTCCAGAGGTAGAATTCCTGGGGATGAGGGGATCAGCCCTACTGTGTCCAAGACAGAAGCGATCCAGAGAACACCCAGACCCCGTAACACAATGGAGCTGCGTTCGTTCCTGGGGCTCCTGAACTATTTTGGTAACTTTCTTCCCAAATTGAGCACGCTGCTAGAGCCGCTACACGTGCTCCTACGCAAAGGTCGCGAATGGGTCTGGGGGGACAGCCAGGAAAGGGCTTTTAATAGAGCACGCAATTTGTTATGTTCCAACACTCTGTTAACACTATACGACCCATGTAAGAAACTTGTGTTAACGTGCGATGCGTCTTCCTATGGTGTCGGGTATGTGTTGCAGCATGTCAATGTCAAGGGTCAGTTACAGCCAGTAGCTTATGCCTCCAGGAGTCTGTCCCAGGCAGAAAGGGGTTACGGGATGGTAGAAAAGGAGGCGTTCGCATGTGTATATGCTGTAAAGAAAATGCACCAGTACCTGTTTGGCAGGAAATTTGAGCTGGAGACAGATCACAAACCCCTAATGTCCCTTTTGGCCGACAACAAGGCCATAAATGCAAACGCATCGGCCCTCATACAGAGGTGGGCACTCACGTTAGCCGCCTATGACTATACAATTCGGCACAGACCGGGCACCGAAAACTGCACCGATGCACCCAGCAGGCTCCCACTAGCCACCACTGAGGGGGCTACCGAGCATGCTGCTGAGATGGTCATGGCTGTTGAAGCTTTCGGAAGTGAAGGCTCACCCGTGACAGCCCGTCAGATTAATGTCTGGACAAATAGAGACCCGCTATTGTCTCTAGTCAAGAAATGTGTCCTGAATGGAGACTGGGCAGCCACATACAGGGCATGCCCTGAGGAATTTAAACCATTTCACAGGCACAGGGATGAACTCTCGATTCAGGCCGATTGCCTACTGTGGGGAAACCGCGTAGTCATGCCCCAGATGGGCAGAGAGGTGTTCATCAGAGAACTCCACAATGAGCACCCGGGCATTGTCATGATGAAGGCAATTGCCAGGTCACACGTTTGGTGACCAGGGATAGACCCAGATCTGGAACTTTGTGTTCGCAGGTGCAACACGTGTGCCCAGCTGGGCAATGCGGCCAGGGAAGCCCCCCTTAGCCCCTGGCCATGGCCCGCCAAGACTTGGTCACGCATCCATGTGGACTATGCAGGTCCTTTCATGGGAAAAATGTTTTTGGTTGTAGTAGACGCCTCCTCCAAATGGATCGAGTGTGTCATTTTAAATTCAAGCACAGCCTCTGCCACGGTAGAATGTCTACAGGCAATGTTCGCCGCCCACGGTCTACCGGACGTCTTGGTCAGCGACAATGACCCGTGCTTCACAAGCACTGAATTCCAGGACTTCATGGCAGGCAATGGAATTAACCATGTCAGAACGGCACCGTTCAAGCCGGCCTCAAACGGCCAGGCAGAACGAGCAGTGCAGATAATCAAACAGGGGATGCTCAGAATCCAAGGGGGTTCCCTACAAAGGCGCTTATCACACCACCTGTTGGCCTATAGATCCCGACCACACTCGCTCACAGGGGTTCCACCCACAGAGCTGCTAATGAAAAGGACACTCAAAACCCGGCTATCCCTTATACACCCCACCATGAAAGAAATTGTCGAGAGCAGGCGCCAGCCACAATATGACTACCATGACAGGAATGCGAGGGCACGATGTATTGATGTAAATTATCCTGTTTTTGTCCTCAACTACGCTGCAGGGCCCAAATGGCTCGCAGGCACTGTGATTGCCAAAGAGGGAAATAGGATTCTGGTAGTTAAACTTACCAATGGACAAATCTGCCGCAAACACGTGGATCAAACAAAAAGGAGGTTCAGCAACCCCATAGAAGAAGCAGAGGAAGAACACGATGTAGAGTTCACTTCACCACAGGTGACCGAACACCGAAACCAAAGGGAGGAGAGCCTAATCACTGTGGGCAGTCCGGACAGGCTTGAAACAAACAGCAGACACTCAGGCCAGCGCCCAACAACCGGAGCCCCAACTCAGGCACTCTATAAGAGAGCGTAAACCACCAGAGAGACTCAACCTGTGATCCCAATAAGACTTTGGGGGGAGGTGATGTCATGTATTCAACCAGCATTGTAACCCATGTATAATCTGACCTAAGTTGTACACTGTGAGAACAATGACCACTAGGTGGGAGACACTCCTAACCTGGACCTTCAGGTATAAAAGGGGAAGCTCCACCCACCTTCATCACTTGAGTGCTAAGGAATAAAGGACAGGTCACAGACTGACCTTCTCTCAAGCATGGGCCTCATGTGCATTTATACTGTATAGAGAGGACATATCAATAATGATGCACTCACCTTTCCTGACTTATTGGCTGAGATCATTGGAGCACTTCCTGCACTGTATCCAGGTCCTTCTGACCAAATCCCTGCTGCTGACGTCCTCAGCAATATCCAGCCAGGCTTGCTTTGTTGCTTGTGGATGTCTCCTTTGCCTGTCATCAAGGAAGAGGACCTCATTGCATGCTCTGACAGCCTCCTCAAAATTATGCAAGGAAGAATCTGAGAATCGGGGTGCAGACCTCTGCCTTTGGCTAATGGTGTTTCAAAAGTTTTAGCTCTCCAGTGGCCTTTCTTTCACACCTTCCCCCCTGCTCTGGAACCTTCAAGTGAGCTCAGTGCAAGACTGCTTTAAATATGGGCACTGGAAACAAGTCACCGATGATGTCATCTGACCCGCACCATTTAATAGGGCCGGGCAATGCACATGATTCTTTCAATTGGGGCCATTAAGTTGCTCAGCACATTGTGTTTCGGACCCACTATGCCGCCTGCATGCACCTAACCTGATGCAAAGGTGAAAATTCCGGCTTAACTGTCTGAGATTAGATTAATTTGTATCTATGGCACAAATCCAGCAATTTCTTGATATTCATGGAGAGGTGGGCAACGAGTTTTTGCGAGGTTAAAGGCGGAGTAACACAAACCATCTAACAATTTGTGCCGATTCACAACATGGCATATTTCTTCCTCGCTGCAAGTTGTTGTTTTTTTATGCACTAATAATGACATGCAGCATGAATCACCATTATTTTTCTTGCAATTTATTTGCCATTATTTTTGGTTTTATCTCAAAGCTGAAAATGTGTACAGCATTCTCAGTAATGGAACACTAACCTAACTAAAATAAGACAAATTACTTTGTTAGTTGCTGTAAATTTGCATTCAATTTTCATAAGTCACAGAGATTCAATCTGTGAGAAGTGAGTGCTGGATGAACCTCGATTGCATCTATCCATTTGTTGCTGTATTTTTTTCACAGTATTAGATGTGGTGCTTCTATCAGTTTCAGTTTCAGTGTCAGTTCTCCATTGACACGCCAAGGTGATAAACAAAGCCATTCAAATCTGTCCCTGCTCTCACTTGATTACTCTGACTTGCAAAACAAATAATTATACAGAAAGATTACTGCTTTTTCCAGTGTTTATTTTGTATGATTAAAGAGAAGCATCAAAATTGGCTTCACGCTTTTCTCCAATAGTGATGTGGAAAACCTGAATGAAACTATCTCCGGTAACAATACAAGCAGCTGGTTTATTATGGTTTTATAATAATTCATTGCCCAAAACAACAAAACTTGTCATAGTTCTTATATTGTTCTTTGTGGATATTTGTTGAAAAGACATCTGAAATTAAGTTTATTTAAAAAAAATAGATTATTAGAATTGCAACCCAATCATCTGAATTGGGATCTGACAGAAAAAAGTTCAACATCTTCATAAGCTTAATACTAGTGACATTACAGATTCTTGGATTGTCAAGGCCATAACTGAGGAATAGATACTTTCCTAACTCAGTAATGTCAATGAATAAATGTTCTTTAAGTACCTGAGTGAATAACAGTAAAGGTGTCCACTCACAAGAAAGGATCAAAATCAAACCCCGATTACAAAATAATGGGGGAGAAATTCAGTATCGATACCATTTGTGGACGGTAATAATCGGGAGGCATGAAACTTAGTGCCAAGCATATAAGTCCCACCCCTTTTGAGAAATTCGGGTTACCGCCCCTGGAAGGAAGTGGAGCGCTAAATCAAGCGCTAAATCAAGTGCTCCACTTGCTTCTTAGAGCGCTAACGGTGTGGACTCCTCAGCAGTTCTGCACACTGGGCAATGCAACACTACCGGGTCTGAGGGGCACTTCCCTCACTTAAAGGGAGGGGCCCACGGTGCTGACTCAGCAGAAAAAAAACGGACCTACCCGGACCACCAGGGAGCGCGGGGTGCCACGCGATCAGCCCAGCACTCAAGCAGAGTGCCGGGCTGAATGATCGCGGCCAGGACCCTGCAGAGAAACCGGATCAGCAACGGGAAAATGCAGGTAAGTTTAAAAAAAATGCATTCGTCCACCTCTCCTTTAATTTTCCAGAGCTGCCTGATCCGCGCCTCCTGCAGCTGTCAGTGCTTTCAGCTGGCGCTGCTCCAAGGACCGAGGTGCTAATGAGGCGATGTGCGCGGCGATGACATCACGATTGCCCGGCGCAGGAGATCGCGGCACAAAGCCATAGCGCTGCCGCTGAACCCACAGCCAATATGGTGGGAGTCGTTGCCAGCGCCGTGCCCAGACGGTATTTACATCCCATTAGGAGCTGCAAATGCATTGCATGTCTAGCCCAATATACCTAATACAAAGTGTATCAAACCTCTGAGAAACTACAGTGAATGATAAACTGTTGCAATGTATCAGTTACAATGATCCTCTATCAATTTAGGCTTTTCACATTAGAGAAAGTTGGTTTGACCTGCAATGCTCTGCATCACCTGGTCTGGCATTAGAATCCTTTTGATGTTCAGTAGTACCACATGAGATTTACAGAGTCTTCAAAAAGGGTATGGCATTCCAGCAAGTTAGAAATTGGCCTTTTGTGTTGGCATAGAGGGTTGCTTTCCTAAATATGGGTAGAGCTGCAAAACACCAAAGGGCACAAAACATTAGTGGGAGTTGTGTACAGACCATCAAACAGTAGTAGGGAGGTTGGGGATGGCATCAAACAGGAAATTAGGGATGCCTGCAATAAGGGTACGGCAGTTATCATGGGTGACTTTAACCTACATATTGATTCGGCAAACCAAACTGATAGCAATACTGTGGAGGAGGATTTCATGGAGTGTATAAGGGATGGTTTTCACTCCAAACCAATATGTCGAGGAACCAACCAGAGAGCAGGCCATCCTAGAGTGGGTCTTGTGTAACGAGAGAGGATTAATTAGCAATCTGGTCGTGCGTGTCCCCTTGGGGAAGAGTGACCATAAAATGGTAGAACTCTTCATTAAGATGGAGAGCACCACAGTTAATTCAGAGATGAGGGTCCTGAACTTAAAGAAAGGAAATCTCGATGGTATGAGACGTGATTTGGCTAGGATAGACTGACGAATGATACTTAAATGGTTGACGATGGATAGGCAATGGCAAATATTTAAAGATCACATGGATGAATTACAACTATTGTACATCCCTATCTGGCATAAAAATAAAACAGGAAAGGTGGCTCAACCATGGCTAACAAGGGAAATTAGGAATAGTGTTAAATCCAAGGAAGAGGCATATAAATTGGCCAGAAAAAGCAGCAAACCTGACAACTGGGTGAAATTTAGAATTCAGCAGAGGAGGAATAAGGGTTTAATTAAGAGGGGGAAAATAGAGTATGAGAGTAAGCTTGCAGGGAACATAAAAACTGACTGCAAAAGCTTCTATAGTGATGTGAAGAGAAAAAGATTAGTGAAGACGAATGTAGGTCCCTTGCAGTCAGAAGCAGTTGAATTCATAATGGGGAACAAGGAAATGGCAGACCAATTGAACAAATACTTTTGTTCTGTCTTCACTAAGAAAGACACAAATAACCTCCCGAAAATACTAGGGGACCGAGGGTCGAGCGAGAAGGAGGAACTGAGGGAAATCCTTATTAGTCAGGAAATGGTGTTAGGGAAATTGATGGGACTGAAGGCCGATAAATCCCCAGAGCCTGAAAGTCTGCATCCCAGAGTACTTAAGGAAGTGGCCCCAGAAATAGTAGATGCATTGGTGGTCATTTTCCAAAATTCCATGGACTCTGGGTCAGTACCTATGGATTGGAGGGTAGCTAATGTAACCCCACTCTTTAAAAAAGGAGGGAGAGAGAAAATAGGGAATTATAGACCGGTTAGTCTGACATCAGTGGTGGGGAAAATGCTGGAATCAATTATTAAAGATGAAATAGCAGCGCATTTGGAAAGCAGTGACAGGATCGGTCCAAGTCAGCATGGATTTATGAAAGGGAAATCATGCTTGACAAATCTTCCAGAGTTTTTTGAGGATGTAACTAGTAGAGTGGATAAGGGAGAACCAGTGGATGTGGTGTATTTGGATTTTCAAAAGGCTTTTGACAAGGTCCCACACAAGAGATTAGTGTGCAAAATGAAGGCACATGGTATTGGGGGTAATGTGACGTGGATAGAGAGCTGGTTGACAGACAGGAAGCAAAGAGTGGGACTAAACAGGTCCTTTTCAGAATGGCAGGCAGTGACCAGTGGGGTGCCGCAAGGTTCAGTGCTGGGACCCCAGCTATTTTAATATACATTAATGATTTAGATGAAGGAATTGAATGTAATGTCCCCAAATTTGAAGATGACACTAAGCTGGGTGGCAGTATGAGCTGTGAGGAGGATGCTAAGAGGCTGCAGGGTGACTTGGATAGGTTAGGTGAATGGGCAAATGCATGGCAGATGCAGTATAATGTGGATAAATGTGAGGTTATCCATTTTGGGGGCAAAATCATGAAGGTGGATTATTATCTGAATGGTGACAGATTACTAAAAGGGGAGTTGCAACAAGACCTGGGTGTCATGGTTCATCAGTCACTGAAGGTAGGCATGCAGGTACAGCAGGCAGTAAAGAAAGAAAATGGCATGCTGGCCTTCATAGCGAGAGGATTTGAGTATAGGAGCAGGGAGGTCTTACTGCAGTTGTACAGGGCCTTGGTGAGACTACACCTTAAATATTGTGTGCAGTTTTGGTCTCCTAATCTTAGGAAGGACGTGCTTGCTATTGAGGGAGTGCAGCAAAGGTTCACCAGACTGATTCCCGGGATGGCAGGACTGACATATGCAAAAAGACTGGATCGGCTACACTTATACTCACTGGAATTTAGAAGAATGAGAGAGGATCTCATAAAAACATATAAAATCATGACGGGACTGGACAGGTTAGATGCAGGAAGAAAAGAATGTTCCCGATGTTGGGGAAGTCCAGAACCAGGGGACACAGTCTAAGGATAAGGGATAATCCATCTAAGACCGAGATGAGGAGAAACTTCTTCACTCAGAGAGTTGTGAACCTGTGGAATTCTCTACCACAGAAAGTTGTTGAGTCCAGTTCGTTGGATATATTCAAAAGGGACTTAGATGTGGCCCTTACGGCTAAGGGATCAGGGGGTATGGAGAGAAGGCGGGAGTGGGGTACAGAAGTTGCATGATCAGCCATGATCATATTGAATGGCAGTGCAGGCTCGAAGGGCCGAATGGCCTGCTCCTGCACCTATTTTTTATGTTTCTATGTATCTATATACAACTTTGTTATGCAAAGAATGGGTTGTGATAATATGTAAGTGGTTTTTCCCTTGGTGGTATTGAATCACACCACTTACAGCAGGTCTAGACACCGGAATTATAGTGGTGAACAGAAATACAGGTGCAGCATCCCAAATCTGGAACCCGCGGGACTGAGGCCATTCTGTATTTTGCGTTTTGCCAGATTTTGGAACATTGTTCTGATGTCATGAATCCAGAAAAACTCGAGCCCAGGTTCGGGTATTTTCAGATTTTCAAACGTCAGAAAGGGGGGGGTGGGTGTTCGCCAAAGAGCTGTTCAGGTCGCTGTTTGGGTGGGCCCTGCCGCTGTGGAGGAATTCGGGCGAGGCCGCCACGGATTCCAGGTATTTCCTTGGCTGGCCCGAGGTAGGTGGGGTCGGGCAGCCGAGGTAATGGGGAGGGAGGGAGGCTGGGGCGAAGTCGGGGTGTGCGAAGTCGGGGTGTGCGAAGTCAGGGCGGGTGAAGTCGGTTCGTCGAGGCGGGGGGAGTCCGGATATCGGAACATTTTCCAGTTTCCGGACAACCCCGCCACAGATCGGCCTGGTGTCCGAATTCCGGAACATCCTGAATTTTGGAACTCCGGATTTCGGACGCTCAACCTGTACACAGTTACAGCCAGATTTTTCGGTCTCAATCGTCACAAAGCTTTTATTCAAATTAAAGCACACACCTGCACCCAGTAAAACACACCCTGTTGGTGTAAACAAACAAATGCAGTCCAACACACAACCCTGGCCTGTCTTAACAGGCCCCTAACGCGAAGTACCCACGACTAAAACACCCCTGCTCGGATTTAAAAGTGCACATGCTTACGATCCGTGCAAAAAACCTCCCCACTAGACCCCTACGGCTTGATTGGGAGTCACAACACCCCTTCACACTATGCAGTGGTCTTAAAGATGTGTGGTCTGGAATAAATGCTCACCAATTACCCCTCTGGCTTACTCACTGCTTCTCCCAATGAGGTGTATTTTCTGGTTCTGCACCAATCTGTGGTATTCAAGTCTAGTCTCAAGGTCAGCTTCCCAGTCGAAATAGCAAGGCTCTCTTTGCTCGTGAATGGTGTTTCTTCTCTCTGTCCCAGACGGAATGCTCAGTCCTTGTGCGCTGAACGAAGCAAGCAGGCGTAGAAAAGGGGAGAGAGAGAGCGAGATGGCAGCCAAAACCTGCCACTCTTCTACCTGCAAAAATGCTTCTTCTCGCGCCAAAAGTTCAACTGTCCTTCACCTGAGGCAGTACAACTGAAAGAGCAAAAATCATGTCTTCGACCTGTTCCTTTGTTACTCGGCTGTTTCCTCGATAAGGCTCCAACCAGTCTGGGTGGTCGAACAGCTTCCTTTGTGTCTTGAGCACCGACCAATTTTGTTGATCTCTCACTGATTACATGACAAAGGGACCTGTCCATCAACCATTGATTCCTGCCCTCCTGTTGTGTATTCCTGTGGGACATGTTTGGACTTGTCCCACTTCAGGCTGCCTGCCCTTCTGCAGTAATAGCCAAATTTGTCCAAGCAATGTCCAAAACCTGAAGTCCAAAAGTATATGCTTTTGCTGTCAATGTTTTCGACGAATTCTTACATAAGATGTTCACTTTTGTTGTCACAATGCATACACAGTGGGAAATGATCTTTGTCTAACTCTACTTCTATATAGTGCCTTTCACGACCACAGGATGTCTCAGAGCGCTTTACAGCCAATGAAGTACTTGTGGAGCTTAGTCACTGTTGTAATGTAAGAAACCCAGCAGCCAATTTGCGCACAAAATGTATGTCTGTGCACTGGGATGAGTGGAGCCAATTCATTTTGATTTGGTTGGTGTTATGGAAATCAACTCAGATCTAAAGGTCTATCTGAAATAAAAACAGAAAATGCTGGAAACATTCAGCAGGTCAGGCAGCATTTGTGGAGAGAGAAACAGAACATTTCAGGTAAATTAACTTCCATCAGAAAGGTATATCTATTTGGGCTAAGAAAGTTCTTGCATCTTATAAATGTCCTAATTAGAACTGAATACAAAATAATTATTTAAGACTGGCATTCATTACTTTTGTGACAATATACACAAGTTCAGCAAACCCATCATTAATCACGTTAATGTTCTTTTCTGACCAGATTTTCTTCTTGCCTCGGTTTATTTGTGTTGTGGAGTATTGTCCATTGGGAACTCAATTGAGACTATCCCAACATATTTAATTTAGGATTCTTAGTGGTTGCCAAAAGCAGAACAAAGTCATCCCATCTGTTTGGGTTGGATTCTAGCCCAGTCTTCAAGCACAATATACAACCCAACCCTCCAACCCTCTTGATAAAAGGAAACCAATTGTCATATTTGGCAAATTAAGGGCTTTTTTCATACTGATTATTGTAATTCCTATGCTCATAATACAATCGACACTTGCATTTTTAAAGCTATTGGTTGGTATTCATTTTTAATTTACTGTGCTGTATTATATAACAATTATTACACTGCCTAACATCCTAACATTTCTTTGAATATATGCTATATGCTTTGAATTAAATGGTGTTCACATTAAAAGCATTTGGAGAGAAATTACTAGTGGCCTGGAATTTCCTGGAACTTTTTTAGTATAACTATGGCATAAGAGCAGCAATGTGCCATTTTTTTCTGAGGAAATACACACGTAACTGATTAACGTTGGCTTTTCACTGAAACACCGCTACGCACAAATTTCCTGGATCGTTTGCGCTGCTTCCGAGATACTTCTGCCAAAGTCCTTCGCTGCTTGTTTATATAGCTCCTCCCCAATTCAAAAGACCGGGTCACACGAGATTCCTGGATTAACGCGAATAATATGCTGTCATCAATTTTTACCCTGAAATTTAGGCACAACAGCCCAAAGCCACTTGGTATCAGCGTAATTGAGATTTCTGGAGTCTGATAGTGATTTCCTCACTTTTTAAAAAGCATTTTCTTACTGAAACTTTCACTATACTTAACCAATATACCATCAATCTCAATGCACCCGAAACTTTTGGCTCTCCACCCTCCACTGCTGCCCCCCACCCCCTCCATAACACCACAACACATTCAAAAGGAATAAGCAGCTAGAATAGCATTCCTAATGTCTAGCTCTTAGTGTGTGAAGTACTGAATTGTTTCACAGGGTGATTTAGTCTGTTAGGGTCATACACTTTGCTTTCCCTTGTGCAGTACGATTATGCAATTGCTGGTTGGGTGTGTGTTGGTGGATCGTCGCTGTTGATGTCCTCTTCAAGTCGTTCCTGGCTGTCAGTAAATCGCAATTTGGCCTGATCTAAATGCTTTCTGCACGTTTGGCCATTTAACGGTTTGATTATAAACACCCTATTCCCTTCCTTGGCCAAAACAGTGCCAGCAACCCACTTGGGACCATGACCGTAAATCAGGACAAATACAGGGTGGTTAACATCAATGTCACGTGAAACAGCCACGTGATCGTGGTACATGTTCTGCCGGTGTCGTCGGGTTTCCATGTGATCATTAAGATCCGGGTGGACTAGGGAGAGCCTGGTTTTGAGGGCTCTCTTCATTAACAATTCTGCCGGGGGAGTGGGATACATTGACTTGCTGTAACACACAGCCGACCCCGTACGATGAGGTGTCACAAGCTAGCACTAATCTTTTACATGGTTCATAGTGTACACGTAACTTATTTGAACATAGCAGGTTCCTGGCCTTCTCAAAGGCTGTGGCTTGAGATTTGCCCCAAACCCAGTCATCACCCTTACGTGCAAAGGCTCTAACAACGTTCTCAACCCAGGTAGAAAGTTACCGAAATAGTTGAGAAGTCCCAGGAACGAACGCAGCTCCGTCACATTCTGTGGTCTGGGTGCATTCTTGATGGCCTCTATCTTTGAGTCCATGGGCCTGATGCCGTCTGCTGCAATCTTTCTCCCACCAAAAATTTGACTTCTGGTGCTACTAAAACATACTTGGAGCATTTCAGCCTGAGCCCCACTCTGTCTCGGCGACTTAAAACCTCTTCCAGGTTGTGTAGGTGTACGATGGTGTCACGACCGGTGATCAGGATGTCATCTCAAAACACAACGGTGCGCGGAACAGATTTCAGCAAACTCTCCATGTTTCTCTGGAAAATGGCTGCAGCCGAGCGAATCCTGAAAGGGCACCTGTGGTATATCAACAGTCCTTTGTGCGTGTTGATGCACATCAGTATTTTTGACAATTCAGCCAGCTCCTGTGTCATGTAGGTGGAAGTTAGGTCCAACTTGGTGAACGACTTCCCCTCCCGCTAACGTTGCGAACAGGTCATCTGCCTTGGGCAGCGGGTACTGGTCCTGTAGTGAGACTCAGTTAATCGTTACCTTGTAGTCTCCGCAGATTCTGACCTTGCCATCGCTTTTCAACACCGGAACAATTGGACTGGCCCACTCATTGAACTTGACTGGCGATATGATTCCTTCACGTTGGAGTCTGTCCAGTTCGATCTCGACTTTCTCCCTCATCATGTACAACTCCATCATACCGCACTTCCAATTACTGGTATGAGCTCTTTGCTGTAGGTACGCAGCTTTGCATTAATTGGGCTCAGTTTGGGCCTTTGTGCCTTATTGCCCCACAGTTTCTCGAAAGCCTTCTGGCTCGCACCCGTGTCCAACTCGATGGATACTGGAACTCCATTTAATTTGACTCTTGGTGGTGAAGGTATGTACCCCTGAGTTGCCTGTGCTGTGTGACCCGCGCTGGATCGATCATCCTCTGCCACATGATATGTCGCAGCACGTTTGCACTGGAGGTGCCCCATTGTTGCGCAGCCTTTGCACACGTAGTGCTTGAATCGACATTGATGGGCCCAATGATTACCCCCGCAGTGCCAACATGGTACTAATGGATTCACATTCACCTCCGATGCGGACTTTGAGTCATCACAGGTCTTGCAGCCGCAGATGTATAGGTCCTGCCATATGCAGTTCGGCCTGCTAGCGATGTCATTTTATGCACAGTACTTGCCGGTGAGCTTCGATGTTGAGAACATATCTGTTTGGTGTTATCGTCCGTGACCATGCATGCCTGGGCGATCGCGATGGCCCTGATCAGGTCTAGGATTTCAGCAGCCAGCAGCTTTCGAAGAATGACTTTGTGACTGATGCCCAGCATGATAAAGTCCCGCAGCATTTGCCCCAACGCAGCTCCAAAATCGCAAGGTCCCGCGAGGCATCTCAAGTTGGCAACATAATCCGCCACATCCTGGCCCCTGGAGCGATGGTGCGTGAAAAACAATATCTGGCCATGAGGATACTCTCCTTCGGCTTGAGGTGGTCCTGAACCAACGTGCACAGCTCTGTATAATCCTTCTCCGTTGGTTTTGTCAGTGCGAGCAGATTCTTGATGAGGCCATATATTTTACACCCACAGACGGTGAGGAGAACCGCCCTGCTCTTAGCCGTGTTAGTATCTCCTTCCAGCTTGTTGGCCATGAAGTACTGGTCGAGACGCTCGATGAAGGCTTCCCAATCATCGCCCTCTACGAATCTCTCTAATATTCCAACAGCAGCCATGGTTGCGTGAAAGTTCGTATTCTGTTACTCGTCGCTAGTTGTGAGGTATAGAAGAACTCCACGAGGCTGAGTATTGTGAGCTGAACTTAGTGTGACCTTGTTCTTCTTTATTACAACTCCAGAGTGCCTAATCAACATGGCAGCCAACCTTTAATACTGGCCCTGCACGTGTGTGCAGGTGACCATTAGGACCCCAACAGTCGCGCCCTCTGGTGGCAAGTATTACATAGTTACATACATTACAGAGGCCATGCAAACCGACCTCGTGGCGGCAATGCACGGGGTGCCCGAGAGTCTGTCGCAAGTGGTAAGGAACGTGGAGGAGTCCCCCTCCCACATGTGGACAACTCTGCGTGCACCATAGGGACCATCATTGCCAGTATGCAGACGATGGTGGAATCCAAGGGTGACCATGCGGATCCAGCTGCGATGATGCGTCTCTTGGCAGAGATGACAGCTGCCATTGTGAGGGAGCGAGCGTGGCTGTGCTTACTTGGACAGGAGTTGCGTAAGGGTGATAATTAATTATGTGACTGTTTTGGAAACCCGTTGTTTTGGTTGTAATAAATCTTTATTTTGTGTTTGGAATTTGTGATGAGGTCTCTCATTTTACTGTGCGGGAATGATTTGTGAGAGGGCTCACATGTTGGCCCGACGACACAGCCAGATGTAGGGTCAACTGGGCATTGAGTTATGTAAACTGTGCAGATATGAGATGGCATTGTGCTTCCCTTGCAGGGTCACGATGGCGACACTGCCTCCTGTGTGGCTGCCCACCTGCATCCTGGCCCTCCTCAGTGCCTCCTCCTCCTCCTCATGTGCTTCCTCCTCCTCATGTGCCTCCTCCTCCTCCTCAAGGCCTTCTCCCCCTCCTTAGTGCCTCCTCCTCCTCCTCATGGGCCTCCTCCTCCTCATATGTCTCCTCCTCCTCCTCCTCATGTGTATCCTCCTCCTCCTCATGTGCCTCCTCCTCCTCATATGTCTCCTCCTCCTCATGCACCTCCTCCTCCTCCTCATATGCCTCCTCCTCCTCATGCACCTCCTCCTCCTCCTCATATGCCTCCTCCTCCTCATATGCTTCCTCCTCCTCATGTGCCTCCTCCTCCTCATATGTCTCCTCCTCCTCATGCACCTCCTCCTCCTCCTCATGCACCTCCTCCTCCTCATGTGCATCCTCCTCCTCATATGCTTCCTCCTCCTCATGTGCCTCCTCCTCCTCATGTGTCTCCTCCTCCTCATGCACCTCCTCCTCCTCCTCATGTGCATCCTCCTCCTCATGCACCTCCTCCTCCTCATGCACCTCCTCCTCCTCCTCATATGCCTCCTCCTCCTCCTCATGTGCCTCCTCCTCCTCATGCACCTCCTCCTCCTCCTCATGTGCCTCCTCCTCCTGCACAGGTGCCACTGCTGCCTCGTCCTCCAATGGCTGCACCCTCATGATGGCCAGTTTGTGGAGCATGCAGCACATCACCATGAATAAGGAGACATGCTCAGACGAGTACTGCAGCACTCCCCCTGAGCGGTCCGGGCAACGGAACCTCTGTTTGAGAATGCCAATAGTGTGTTCGATGATGGTCCTGGTGGCCGTCAAACTCTCATTGTACGCAACCTGCGCTGCAGTTCTTGGGTTACGCAGAGGAGTCATGAGCCAAGTGCTCAGCGCGTAGCCCTTGTCACCAAGGAGCCAGTCACAATGTTCACTGGGACCAGTGAAGAGGCGTGGCACACTGCTCTGGCGCAGTATGAAAGAGTCGTGGCTGCTGCCAGGAAACCGGGCATCCACTTGCATAATCTTACGGTCGTGGTCGCAAATGAGTTGAACATTGAGGAACAGGAAGCCCTTGCAGTTTTCGAATTGCTCGGGAGTTTGTTGGAGTGCCCTGAGACCGACATGGGTGCAGTCAATAACCCTCTGCACCCTGGAGAAACCCGCAATGCGCAGGAATGCAGTCTGGCACTCCAATTGCTTGTCCCTGATCATGGAAAAAAGATGTAGTCGGCCCCTCTTCTATACAGAGCAACTGTGATCTCCCGTATCGATGTGTAGGTTGCACATGTCCACAGTGGCAGCTTGGAAGGACCCAGTCGCATATATGTTCAGGGCGATAGTCACCTTGGATGCCACGCTCAGGGCTGTCCTCACCCCTGTCTGTGGCTCTAATTCTGCCTGCAGGAGATTGCAGAGCTCAGTCACTATGTCCTTCCAGAATCTTAGTCTGTTCAGGCACCGATCATCATTCATATCCCTGTATGAGAATTTGCTGGCGGAAGACCCTTTCAAGATATGGCCTGGTGCGCCCATGTCTGTGTAGCCATCTTGCTCTGTGCTGTGGCTCATTGGCTTTTCCCTGATGCTCTGCTGACTCCTCCAACTCTGCAGGCTGCTGCTGCCCAGCATCTGGCTCTGCTGCAGGCTTCCTCCTGGCCCCAGTATCTGGTGTGGGGGGTCCATGTACCTCACTCTCCTCCTTAGGGGACACTGTTGTTGAGGGTCTTCCTGTGGGAACTCTCTTGCCTCCCCTCTGTCGTCATCTCCCTGGCCCTCTCCATGGTGGGCCGCAAAGATAGATACGGCCCTTGCCTGCTGCCTCTGCAGCCGTTGTGCCTGGCGCCTCCTTCTTCTCCGTGCCTTGACGGCACGCACAATGTGCAGGGCGTGTTGGCCTGCCAGCACTGCCCTTATTTCAAAGACCTGCCCAAGCCCAGCCTCCTCAAAGTGGCCCCCCTGTTCTGCAGGTGGAAGGCGCCTTCAGCATTCGCAAAGCAGCGCACTGTATCCTTGCACTGCTAGTGAAACAACAGGAAAAAGTCACTGACACAAAATCAACACACTCTGACGCACTCTGACGCTGTGCATCAGGAACTATGCACCACCTGAAAAATCCAACTGTTGGCACCACCGAGCAGTCGGAAGACTTTTATTGGGCAATGTCGCTGCTGGCCAACGTCCTTGGTGGTGCGCGTAGTGATGACGCACTTGGGAGTGCTGGCCAGCAACGCCGTGGAAGTGGGGGGGAAGCGGTGCAGTGATGCACACTGCCGGGAAACTATGGCAGGGCAATTGGGCTATCGGCAGCCATTCCACAAAAAGTCGGCAGCCACTCCACACTGCAGCCTGGCCAGTGATTTCCAGTGATAACAGGACTTAAGGGAAGGGGCAATGTCAGCCCCCTGGTCTCACCCATTCCCCTCCCTCCCAAAACCATGATAGGGCTCCCCTTGTCCTCACCTTTCACCCCACCAGGCTACACGTTCAATGAACCATCCTCAGCCATTTCCACCACCTCCAGCAAAGTCCCACTATCAAAAACATCTTCCACTCCCCTCTCCTTTCAGCATTTCAAAGGGACCGCTCCATCCGCGACACCCTGGTCCACTACTCAATCACCCCCAAACCCCCTCCCCTTTGCATGGCACCTTCCCGTGCAAGCGCAGGAGATGCAACACCTGCCATTTTACCTCCTCCCTTCCCACTGTCCAAGGCTCCAAACACCAATTCCAGGTGAAACAGCGATTTAATTGAACTTCTTTCAATTTAGTATACTGTGGGAGAAAAATTCCCCAGCTCCCCGATTGGGGCATTAACCGACTCGTGGCGGGACCCCGGCCGCAAAATTATGGTTACTGCCCCTCACAGGAAATGGAGTGCAATATTGAGTGTTACACTTCCTGCTGCGGCAGGTGCTGGGGCGCAACTCGGGCACGTTCGTCAGCGCCATGCTGTTAAAGGGGAGGGCTGCGGCACACTCTTCTGGGCCTCTGATGGCTTCCACTGGGTCATCAGAGCGGCATGGTGCCGAGCCGCAGCCCGGCACCCAAACAGAGTGCCAAGCTGCAAGAAGCACAAAAGGGGCCGGTGTGTCGGCCAGAAAAAAGAATGGCGACCTGCTGCGATCCCGACCCTCCCTTTAATTTCTGCCTGGTTCGCGAACCGCGCAGCTGGCGCTAGCACTGCTTACTAATTTCTGCTGTGGGTGGAAAGGGGTTGACGTGCGGCGCTAAGGGGTCACCGCACACGGCGATGACATCATCACCGGTTACACAGTAGCCCGGGGCGCTATCGGCGAGACGTGGCGCTACTGTGGCAGCGCCTCTGCTAACTCCCTGCTATTTCACGGGAGCCGGTCGCGCCCTCCCCCGGGCGAAAACAGTTTTGCATCCCGTTAGAGCCCCCCCCTGGAGGTGCAAACGGGAGTCACAAAACAGGGCAATTTCAGCCCCTGTATTTGCTGCTCTCGATGCGGTCTCCTCTGCATTGGAGAGACCAAATCAGACTGGGTGGCCCCTTTGCAGAACACCTCCATTCAGTCCATGAGCGTGATCTCGAGCTTCCGGTCGCTTGTCACTTTAATTCTCCGCTCCACACCCACACTGATCTCTCCGTCCTTGACTTCTTACACTGTTCCCACGAAGCTCAACGTAAGCTCAAGGAACAGCACCTCATGTTGGTTCGGTATTGATGTGGTATATTTGGACTTTCAGAAGGCTTTCGACAAGGTCCCACACAAGAGATTAATGTGCAAAGTTAAAGCACATGGGATTGGGGGTAGTGTGCTGACGTGGATTGAGAACTGGTTGGCAGACAGGAAGCAAAGAGTAGGAGTAAATGGGTACGTTTCAGAATGGCAGGCAGTGACTAGTGGGGTGCCGCAAGGTTCTGTGCTGGGGCCCCAGCTGTTTACATTGTACATTAATGATTTGGACGAGGGGATTAAATGTAGTATCTCCAAATTTGCGGATGACACTAAGTTGGGTGGCAGTGTGAGCTGCGAGGAGGATGCTATGAGGCTGCAGAGTTAGGTGAGTGGGCAAATGCATGGCAGATGCAGTATAATGTGGATAAATGTGAGGTTATCCACTTTGGTGGTAAAAACAGAGAGACAGACTATTATCTGAATGGTGACAGATTAGGAAAAGGGGAGGTGCAATGAGACCTGGGTGTCATGGTACATCAGTCATTGAAGGTTGGCATGCAGGTACAGCAGGCAGTTAAGAAAGCAAATGCCATGTTGACCTTCATAGCGAGGGGATTTGAGTAGAGGGGCAGGGAGGTGTTGCTACAGTTGTACAGGGCCTTGGTGAGGCCACACCTGGAGTATTACTTGAGGAAGGATATTCTTGCTATTGAGGGAGTGCAGCGAAGGTTCACTGGACTGATTCCCGGGATGGTGGGACTGACCTATCAAGAAAGACTGGATCAACTGGGCTTGTATTCACTGGAGTTCAGAAGAATGAGAGGGGACCTCATAGAAACGTTTAAAATTCTGACAGGTTAGATGCAGGAAGAATGTTCCCAATGTTGGGGAAGTCCAGAACCAGGGGTCACAGTCTAAGGATAAGGGGTAAGCGATTTAGGACCGAGATGAGGAGAAACTTCTTCACCCAGAGAGTGGTGAACCTGTGGAAGTCGCTATCACAGAAAGTTGTTGAGGCCAATTCACTAAATATATTCAAAAGGGAGTTAGATGAAGTCCTTACTACTCGGGGGATCAAGGGGTATGGCGAGAAAGCAGGAAGGGGGTACTGAAGTTGCATGTTCAGCCATGAACTCATTGAATGGCGGTGCAGGCTAGAAGGGCCGAATGGCCTATTCCTGCACCTATTTTCTATGTTTCTATGTTTCTATGTTTCGTTTAGAAACTTTCTTCTTCTTAGGCAGTCCCTCGGAGTTGAGGATGACTTGCTTCCACACTAAAAATAAGTGCTCAGGTGACTGATGAGTCCAATGCTGGACCTACAGTTTCTCTCACAGGTGTGGCAGACAGTGGTTGAAGAAACGGGTGGGTGGGGTGCTTGGGTTGCCGTGCGCTCCTTCTGTTGTCTTCAGGTTGCTCCCGGCGAAGAGACTCGAGGTGTTCATCGCCTTCCCGGATGCTTTTCCTCCACTTTGAGTGGCCTTGGGCCGGGGATTCCCAGGTATTGGTGGGGATGTAGCACTTTTTCAAGGAGGGTTTGAGGGTATCCTTGAAGCATTTCCTCTGTCCACCTGGGGCTTGCTTGCCGTGTCGAAGCTCTGAGTAGAGCGTTTGTTTTAGGAGTCTTTTATCGGGCATGCGGATGATGTGGCCCATTCATTGGAGCTGATTGAGCATGGTCAATGCTTCGATGCTGGGGATGTTGGCCTGAACAAGAAAACTGACGCCTATCCTGCCAACGGATTTGCAGGATCTTCCAGAGGCAGCGTTGGTGGTACTTCTCTAGTGCTTTGAGGTGCCTGCTGTACATAGTCCATGTCTCTGAAGCATACAGTAGGGTGGGTATTACTACCACTCTGTACTCCATGAGCTTGGTGCCGGGTTTGAGCTTCTGGTCTTCAAACACTCTTTTCCTCAGGTGACCGAAGGCTGCACTGGCACACTGAAGGCGATGTTGGACTTCGACATTGATGTCTGCCCTTGTTGACAGTAGGCTCCAGAGGTATGGAAAATGGTCCACGTTGTTCAAGGCCTCGTCATGAAATTTGATCATCGAGGGACAGTGCTGTGTGGTGGGGGCAGGTTGGTCGAGGACCTTTGTCTTACGGATGTTTAGTGTAAGAACATGCTCTCATACGCTTCGGTGAAGATGTTGATGATGGCTTGGAGTTCAGCCTCCGAGTGTGCGCAGATGCAGGCGTCGTCTGCATTCTGTAATTCGATGATGGAGGATGGGAAGACCTTGGATTTGGCCTGAAGGCGGCGGAGGTTGAACAGATTCCCGTTTATTCTGTATATTAGCTCTACTCTAGTGGGGAGTTTACTGAGGGTGAGATGGAGCATTGCAGCAAGGAAGATCGAGAGGAGCGTTGGTGCGATGACGCAGCCTTGCTTGACCCTGGTCTGAATGTGAATTCGGTCTGTAGTGGATCTGTTGGTCAGGATCATGGCTTGCATGTCATCGTGAACAGGCGAAGGATGATGACAAACTTTTGAGGGCAGCCAAATTTGAGGAAGATGCTCCATAATCCCTCATGGTTGACAATGTCGAAGGCCTTTATGAGGTCAAAGACAGCCATGTACAGGGGTTGGTGCTGTTCCCTGCATTTCTCATGGAGTTGCCGTGCAGTGAAGATCATGTCCATTGTGCCCCTTAGTGGGCAGAATCCGCATTGCGACTCTGGGAGGAGCTCTTCAGCCACAGGAGAAGGCAATTGAGGAGCATGGCAGACAGCAGAGAAACGCCTCTGTAATTGCTGCAAACGGACTCGTCGCCTTTCTTGAAGATGGTCACAATTACGGCATCTCTGAGATTCCCTGGCATGCTCTTCTCCTTCCAGATAAGAGAAATGAGATCATGTATTTGCGCCAATAGTGCTTATTCATCATGTTTTAGTGCTTTGGCGGGAATTCCATCTGCTCCTGAGGCCTTGTTGTTCTTCAGCTGTCGTATGGTCTTTTCTACCTCACGCCGGGCTGGAGTTGTGCTGAGAGAGTGGCAGGTAGCATGCTGTAGGATGGAGTCGAGGACACTCACGCCGAATACATAGTCTCGGTTAAGGAGATCTTCAAAGTGCTCCTTCCAGCAGGCACTGACTGCATCTCTGTCCTTGATGATTATCTTTCTGTTCTTGGCCAGCAGTTAGGTAAGGCTTCGGATGCTTGGGCCATAGGTGGTCTTGACTGCGCTAAAGAATCTTCACACATTGTGGCTGTTGGCTAGTTGTTGGATCTCCTGCACTTTCTCCACCCACCATCTGTTCTTTAGATCGAGAGTTTTTGTTGGACCTCGGCCTTCAGGCATCTGTAGAGCTGCTTTCTTGCTCTTGAGTTGTGTTGCTGCTTCCAGTTCAAGAATGCCTTGTGCTTGTGACTTATTAGCTCCTGGATCTCCTGGTCGTTCTCGTCGAACCAGTCTTGGTGTTTCCTGGTCGAATGACTGAACTTCTCTTCACAGGTGCTAAATATGGAGGCCTTGAGGACAGACCAGGCGCTGTGGACATTCTGCATCTCTGGGTCACTGGGAGTCATCAGGTTGGTTGTGAGGCGCTGGCTGAATAGGGCTTTCTTAGCAGAATTTTTCAGTGCTCCAGCATTGATTTTCCTACGACATTGTTTTTGTTGCCGTCACTGTTTCGGGGCTATGTTGACGGTGATCTCAGAGCGGATTAGGCGGTGGTTTGTCCAGCAGTCGTCAGCTTCTGTCATGGTGCAGGGGATGCACATGTTCTTGCGATCCTTTGCTTGGATGATGATGTAGTCGAGCAGATGCTAGTGCTTGGAGCGAGGGTGTTGCCATGAAGCTTTATATTTGTCTTTCTAATGGAACACGGTATTAGTTATGGCAAGGCCATGTTCTCAGCATTTCATCAGGAAGAGGGTACCATTGGTGTTGGTTTTCCCTACCCTCTCTCTGCCAATCACACCTCCCCAGAGGTCTGTGTCCTTTCGAACTCTGGCGTTGAAGTCGCCAAGGAGGATCAGCTTGTCGCCCGTTGGGATTAGGGACAGGGATTGTTCGAAACTGGAGTAGAATTCCTCTTTGGTCTCGTCTGTAGCTTCCATGGTTGGGGCGTATGCACTGATGACTGTAGCATACTAGTTCCTGACTAGGGTGAGCCAAAAGGTCATGAGGGGTTCATTTATCCCACAGGGGGAGTCTCTGAGACGGCCAATTAACTCTTTTTATGGCCATGGAGGCGGCATTCTTCTTCTGGTTTACCTTTTCAGAAGAAGGTGTAACCAGCACCTTGTTCCTTGAGTTGACCCTCTACTGCCCGCCGAGTCTTGTTTAGGGCGGCGATATCTATGTCAAAACATCTGAGTTCCCGGACAACGATAGCAGTGTTACGTTCCAGTCTGTCCCTGTTAGGGTTGTCCATGAGGGGCCTGACGTTCCAGGTCCAGAAGGGTGGAAGATGCCTGTGCATGAATTATTTTAACATGGGGTGGCTGTTGCACACCAGCTACCATACAGGCTTGGCAGAGCAAGATCTTGGTCCAGTGGCAAGGGGTTCCAAGATGACTGGAGACCAGGCTCCGCTAGTATATACACACATGCATACTCCTACTGTTCTTCCTTCCTCCTTCCTGGAGGCCCTCTCTCCCTGGGATTCATAGGATACAATGGCAGCCTCACAACCTCGCAGTTGGCCTGTGCTGCTTCTTCCCTGTACCCCGGCCTCGCTGGTCCCGACTACTGCTCCTCAGCGACCTCCGGACTCCCACAACTCACCGACCTCTGGACCTCCCGTACGTTTCCGGCCTCTGCTCCTCCCGCACCTCGCTGACCTCCACTCCTCCCTCTCCTTGCTGACCTCCGGGCCTCCCTCTCCTCGCCAACCTTCGGGTCTCCCGCTCCTTGCCAACCTCCGGGCCTCCCTCTCCTTACGACCTCCGGGCCTCCTGCAGCTTGCCGACCTCTGGGCCCCCTGCTCCATGCCGATCTCCGGGCCTTCCACTCCTTGCCGACCTCCGGGCCTTCCTCTCCTCACGACCTCTGGGCCTCCTGCTGCTTGCCGACCTCCGGGCCTCCCTCTCCTCACGGCCTCCGGGCCTCCTGCTGCTTGCCGACCTCCGGGCCTCCCGCTCCTTGCCGACCTCCGGGCCTCCTGCTGCTTGCCGACCTCCGGGCCTCCCGCTCCTTGCCGACCTCCGGGCCTCCTGCTACTTGCCGACCTCTCCTGGGTTCCGACCCCACCACTGGGCTCGACCTCGCTCCAATCAGCTACCTGGGTTCCTGTGACACTGGTTTTGTCACCCTCTTTGATTCCGTCGCCTTCTCAGGATGGCTCGCGCTGCTCCCTGCGGTGGCTGGCTTCTGCTGCTGGTGTTTCCCACCTGGTCGGGTCTGGACTCAACATCGAGTTCAACAATTTCAGACCATAACCCCTGCCGCTAATTTCTTTCTGGTTTTTTTTCCTGTTTTTTTCTTTCTTTCCCTTGGCAGCTGTTGATGATTCTGCTATTTCCATTTACACCCTATCTGGACTAATCTTTTGTTTCTTAACTTACCCCATTATCATCTCCCTTTGCCTTACACCTTCATCCTTTTTGTCTCTTCATCTCTTCTGCCTTTCACCCGAGCACAGACCTTCCCTTTTGTTTTTTTCCTCCCCTCCCATCTTTCTCTGCCCTACACTTGCTTAAAACCTGTTACATCTTTAACTTTTTTCAGTTCTATGGAAGGGTCATCGACCTGAAAAGTTGACTCTGTTTCCTTCTCCACAGATGCTGCCTGACCTGCTGAGTATTTCCAGCATTTTGTGTTTTTATATCTCTTTATGTACTTTGGTGTTAGTTTTTTTTTGAAAATGCTCCTTGAAGCACCTTAGGATGTTTTACTGCATTAAATGTGCTATATAAATGCAAGTTGTTGTTGTCCTTGATTTGTTGCATGTATACAAATTATGTGCATGCAATCCCTCCATCATTACAATGGAACCACAAAATTTAGCCCATTAAGATTGTCTGTTTATTTATTCTTGATTTCTTTTTCGCACTTCTCTCTTTCGACAAACCTTCCTCAAGATTTGCCCATTGTATCCACATTAACCTCTTCACTCATAAGAGCAAGATTGAACTGTCTGCTGCTATGTCCACAGAGGCTGCTATTATTGTTGTTTGGCTGACCTGCCAAGAGCAGAAGATTAGAAAAATATAGTAAGGATTCCTTCCTCAGTTGTCCTCCTCTTCCCCGGGTCACCCAGATGACTTTTATCATTCTCTTGGGGAAGTCTTAATGCAAGTACCATCCCTCGCTGATATATTTCTTCTTTCAGATAAGCCTCCAACTCCAAATGTTTTGAGTAATAAAGTCATTAAATATCTGTTCTAACACCTGTTGTAAAAAGGCACATACAATTATTATAACATTCTTAGTGCAACCTCTAGTTTTCTTTTGCATTAAATCTTTGTAAAGGTTTTTATGGTTTGATCAATGATCATTAAACAACTGTCTTTTTTTAATTTGCTATGTTCAATATTGAACACTGGGGTTGTTCCTGAACATAAGCTAATAACAGTTCCCAATAATTGAACTGTGGCCTGATTCTAATCAGTGTGCAGTTGCCTTAGCTTGGCATATATCCCATTAGAACTTAATGAAGCATACTGACTGCAGACGGCTGCATGCTGATTACAGTCACAGCCTTTGACACGTAACATCAAACTAACAATCATAACAAAGTTTGAAAGAAAAAATGTCAACGAAAGCACTCATCAATTGGGTTTTGATTTTATCTGCTCAGTTACATTTATTTTTTCATTCTTCCTTCATTTTATAAAAGAAAAGAATCCTCTTATTACAATCAGTAAGTGGGATTGGGGGTAGTGTGCTGACATGGATTGAGAACTGGTTGTCAGACAGGAAGCAAAGAGTAGGAGTAAACGGGTACTTTTCAGAATGGCAGGCAGTGACTAGTGGGGTACCGCAAGGTTCTGTGCTGGGGCCCCAGCTGTTTACATTGTACATTAATGATTTAGACGAGGGGATTAAATGTAGTATCTCCAAATTTGCGGATGACACTAAGTTGGGTGGCAGTGTGAGCTGAGAGGAGGATGCTATGAGGCTGCAGAGTGACTTGGATAGGTTAGGTGAGTGGGCAAATGCATGGCAGATGCAGTATAATGTGTATAAATGTGAGGTTATCCACTTTGGTGGTAAAAACAGAGAGACAGACTATTATCTGAATGGTGACAGATTAGGAAAAGGGGAGGTGCAACGAGACCTGGGTGTCATGGTACATCAATCATTGAAGGTTGGCATGCAGGTACAGCAGGCGGTTAAGAAAGCAAATGGCATGTTGGCCTTCATAGCGAGGGGATTTGAGTAGAGGGGCAGGGAGGTGTTGCTACAGTTGTACAGGGCCTTGGTGAGGCCACACCTGGAGTATTGTGTACAGTTTTGGTCTCCTAACTTGAGGAAGGACATTCTTGCAATTGAGGGAGTGCAGCGAAGGTTCACCAGACTGATTCCCGGGATGGCGGGACTGACATATCAAGAAAGACTGGATCAACTGGGCTTGTATTCACTGGAGTTCAGAAGAATGAGAGAGGATCGCATAGAAACGTCTAAAATTCTGATGGGTTTCGACAGGTTAGATGCAGGAAGAATGTTCCCAATGTTGGGGAAGTCCAGAACCAGGGGTCACAGTCTAAGGATAAGGGGTAAGCCATTTAGGACCGAGATGAGGAGAAACTTCTTCACCCAGAGAGTGGTGAACCTGTGGAATTCTCTACCACAGAAAGTTGTTGCGCCAATTCACTAAATATATTCAAAAAGGAGTTATATATAGTCCTTACTACTCGGGGATCAAGGGGTATGGCGAGAAATCAGGAATGGGGTACTAAAGTTGCATGTTCAGCCATGAACTCATTGAATGGCAGTGCAGGCTCGAAGGGCCGAATGGCCTACTCCTGCACCTATTTTCTATGTTTCTATGCTTCTATGTTTCTTAGTTTTGGGGCTGAGTTTTTTCAGATTTCAGCTGAAATTTCTTCATGCTTTGGGCAGAGATTTCCACTTGGGTCTTAATTGGTAAGACATCTCTAAGATTGAAGGCGCAGAGGCCATGGTTAGACTGAAGAGTTAAAGGCCCTGATATTTATGGCAAGGCTTCCAGGGAGGGAGCAGGGAAGGCTGAGAGTGGCCAAAGTACCTGGCAAAGCTGGGGATGCAGAATTCCTGCAGAATTTAACAGCAGGACCTCATTATCATTTATTAATTCTTCAAAGCCTCCTTGATAAAATGTAACATCCCCTCTGACACCTGGGAGTCATTGTCCAAAGACCGCCCTAAGTGGAGGAAGTGCACCCGGGAGGGCGCGGAACACCTCGAGTCTCATCGGCGAGAGCATGCAGAAAACAAGCGCAGGCAGCAGAAGGAGCGTGCGGCAAATCAGTCCCACCCACCCCTTCCCTTCAAGGACTGTCTGTCCCACCTGTGACAGAGACTGCAATTCCCGTATTGGACCGTTCAGTCACCTAAGAACTCACTTTCAGAGCGGAAGCAAGTCTTCCTCAATTTCGAGGGACTGCCTAATGATGATGATTCCCACCTGGCAGCTGGCCAAATTTCACACCTGGCTGCCAGATGGGAAAACCAGAAGCAGGAGATCACAACAGCGGACCGTTGGGAATGGTGATCGACAATCGAAAGGAGGACAGGATAGAGATCGGTGATTTGGTCGGGGTGGTTGTGGGCCGTGACCGCAGGAAGGGAGCAGGCTGCAGTTCAGGAGGTGGAGGTCACCCATGATTGTGGGAGAGGGGAGTGAGATAGGCTATCGGGAGCTGTAGGGAAGGTCAGCGATCGCGGCCGGGGGTAGAGACAGGCCACAATAGGTGAAAGGGAAACTGTAGGCTTCCTTCAGGAGCTGGGGGAGTATTCCTGTACGATAAAAGACACTTATCTTCTGGAGCCTCCAGCTACTGTCTCCCTTTCTTTGCCGGGTTTCCCATGCGCACGGCAGCTGTTAAATTTATATCAGGCTTCCAACTGCACTGTGGGAGCCCGATTTATATATGTTAATAAAGTGTCCCGCATCTTTAAGACAGGACAGCTGCACACCTCACTAACCACTGCTGTAAAAATGGTGGAATGTGTGTACGTGTTGGGCTATGATCGGTAGTGGGTAAAATGATGGAATCAATTATTAAGGATGTCATAGCAGTGCATTTGGAAAGAGGTGACATGATAGGTCCAAGTCAGCATGGATTTGTGAAAGGGAAATCATGCTTGACAAATCTTCTGGAATTTTTTGAGGATGTTTCCAGTAGAGTGGATAAGGGAGAACCAGTTGATGTGGTATATTTGGACTTTCAGAAGGCGTTCGACAAGGTCCCACACAAGGGATTAATGTGCAAAGTTAGAGCACATGGGATTGGGGGTAGTGTACTGACATGGATTGAGAACTGGTTGTCAGACAGGAAGCAAAGAGTAGGAGTAAATGGGTACTTTTCAGAATGGCAGGCAGTGACTAGTGGGGTACCGCAAGGTTCTGTGCTGGGGCCCCAGCTGTTTACACTGTACATTAATGATTTAGATGAGGGGATTAAATGTAGTATCTCCAAATTTGCGGATGACACTAAGTTGGGTGGCAGTGTGAGCTGCGAGGAGGATGCTGTGAGGCTGCAGAGCGACTTGGATAGGTTAGGTGAGTGGGCAAATGCATGGCAGATGAAGTATAATGTGGATAAATGTGAGGTTATCCACTTTGGTGGTAAAAACAGAGAGACAGACTATTATCTGAATGGTGACAGATTAGGAAAAGGGGAGGTGCAAAGAGACCTGGGTGTCATGGTACATCAGTCATTGAAGGTTGGCATGCAGGTGCAGTAGGCGGTTAAGAAAGCAAATGGCATGTTGGCCTTCATAGCAAGGGGATTTGAGTACAGGGGCAGGGAGGTGTTGCTACAGTTGTACAGGGCATTGGTGAGGCCACACCTGGAGTATTGTGTACAGTTTTGGTCTCCTAACCTGAGGAAGGACATTCTTGCTATTGAGGGAGTGCAGCGAAGGTTCACCAGACTGATTCCCGGGATGGCGGGACTGACCTATCAAGAAAGACTGGATCAACTGGGCTTGTATTCACTGGAGTTCAGAAGAATGAGAGGGGACCTCATAGAAACATATAAAATTCTGACGGGGTTAGACAGGTTAGATGCAGGAAGAATGTTCCCAATGTTGGGGAAGTCCAGAACCAGGGGTCACAGTCTAAGGATAAGGGGTAAGCCATTTAGGACCGAGATGCGGAGGAACTTCTTCACCCAGAGAGTGGTGAACCTGTGGAATTCTCTACCACAGAAAGTTGTTGAGGCCAATTCACTAAATATATTCAAAAAGGAGTTAGATGAGGTCCTTACTGCTAGGGGGATCAAGGGGTATGGCGAGAAAGCAGGAATGGGGTACTGAAGTTGAATGTTCAGCCATGAACTCATTGAATGGCGGTGCAGGCTAGAAGGGCCGAATGGCCTACTCCTGCACCTATTTTCTATGTTTCTATGTTTCTATGTTTCTATGATCATGATTTGTATTTTTTACGGTTTAACCGTGCCCCCCAACCTCTTCTTGAATGTCATGGGGTATTAATATTGAGGCCAAAGTGTTCTTGTTCACCTCTATACAGACATTGTCATAACTCCTTACCCAACAATGAAGGACCCAGCGCTAAAGAAAACAGCAAATCATTTAATTTCAGAACAAACGCACATGTTCGATGGCAGCTATCATTTTGCTGCCAGCTCTCACATCTTTGTACAATATAAATTGTGCAGTGTTAACAACAGGAAAATTGATAGCCAGCTCATAAGAACCAGGTCAGAGGGCAGTTCTCCAAGATAAATGTCCAATAAATCTCTGACAATGATGAGTTACGTTGTGTCTCACTGTAAGAACATAAGAAGATAAGCAATAGGAGCAAGAGTAGGCCATACGGCCCCTCGAGCCTGCTCTGCCATTTAATACGATCATGGCTGATCTGATCATGGACTCAGGACCACTTCCCTGCCCGCTCTCCATAACTCCTTATTCCCTTATCGTTTAAGAAACTGTATATTTCTGTCTTAAATGTATTCAATGTTCAAGCTTCCACAGCTCTCTGAGGCAGCGAATTCCACAGATCCACAACCCTCTGAGAGAAGAAATTTCTCCTCATCTCTGTTTTAAATGGGTGGCCCTTTTTCTAAGATTATGCCCTCTAGTTCTAGTCTCCCCCATCAGTGGAAACATCCTCTCTGCATTTACCCTGTCAAGACCCCTCATGATCTTACACGTTTCGATAAGATCACCTCTCATTCTTCTGAATTCCAACTCAACCTTTCCTCATAAGTCAACCCCCTCATCTCTGGAATCAACCTAGTGAACCTTCTGTGAACTGCTCCCAAAGCAAGAATATCCTTTCGTAAATATGGAAACCAAAACTGCACGCAGTATTCCAGGTGTGGCCTCACCAATACCCTGTACAACTGAAGCAAGACTTCTCTGCTTTTATACTCCATCCCCTTTGCAATAAAGGCCAAGATTCCATTGACCTTCCTGATCACTTGCTGTACCTGCATACTAACCTTTTGTATTTCATGCACAAGTACCCTCAGGTCCCGCTGTACTGCAGCACTTTGCAATCTTTCTCCATTTAAATAATAACTTGCTGTTTGATTTTTTTCTGCCAAAGTGCATGACCTCACACTTTCCAACATTATACTCCATCTGCCAAATTTTTGCCCACTAACTTAGCCTGTCTATGTCCCTTTGAAGATTTGTTGTGTTCTCCTCACACATTGCTTTTCCTCCCATCTTTGTATCGTCGGCAAACTTGACTACGTTACACTCGGTCCCTTCCTCCAAGTCGTTAATATAAATTGTAAATAATTGGGGTCCCAGCACTGATCCCTGTGGCACCCCACTGGTTACTGATTGCCAACCCGAGAATGAACCATTTATTCCTACTCTCTGTTTTCTGTTCATTAGCCAATCCTCTATCCATGCTAATATATTACCCCCAACCCAGTGAACTTTTATCTTGTGCAGTAACCTTTTATGTGGCACCTTGTCAAATGCCTTCTGGAAGTCCAAATACACCACATCCACTGTAGCAGCATGATGAAGAAAAAGAAAGAGTTGTATTTCTATAGCACCTTTCACAATTTTTCCCAAAGCGCTTTACAGCCAATGCAATACTTTTTGAACTGTAGTTGCTGTTGTAATATAGGAAATGCAGCAGCTAATTTGTGCACAGCAAGCTCCCACAAACATAATTGTCCAGATAACGTGTTGATTGAGAGATAAAGATTGGCTCGGACACCAGGGATAAATATCTTTATTCTTCAAAATTCTTCAAAATAGTGCCACAGGATCTTTTACATCCACCTGAGAGGGCATACGGGGCCTCAATTTAATAGCTCATTCAAAAGACAGCACCTCCAACAGTGCCCTCAGTACTGCACTGGAGTTTCAGCCAAGATTTATGTGCTCAAGTCTCTGGAGTGCGACTTGAACCCACAACCTACTGACTCAGAGGCAAGGGTGCGACCAACTGAGGCACGACCGACACAGGCAATTGTGAAGGGAATTCACCACGAGTGCAAGCCTGGCACCAATTACATCCAGCACTAGGCCTCACCACTTGAATTTTCCTTCATTTTCTGTCTAATTTTGGGATGGAACGCATGAGGGAATCCAGCCCATGGAATCTAACTCCTGTGTGGCATCATCCTGGGTTTACAAAGAGGCCAGTAGATCTTGGAAACTTTTTTAAATTAAGCAGATTTGTTTTTAATGTTATGAGTGCGGACATGCCCACTCTCAAAACATTTTAGCTCTGGAATTCCACATGGATTCTCCCATTTCCCATCCTAACTTTGACAGGAGATCAACTGAAGCCCCAAAGAAATGTTGTAAACAGCTGAAAACAGCCATTGTTCCCTGGGGGTCTCACTGAAGTCATCGAATTTCCAGGCCCACAAAAATACCAGCCTGGAAGCGGAGCTCCTCACATGCATGGAAGCACATCTCATCAGAAGTCTTTCATGACGGTGGAAATGCAATTCACAACATTGGGCAACTCACAACATACAGCAAATTGCGCTCTGCCACCTCAGTGTCAGTTTGGTACTGTAGTATAACCAAAGCCTTAGCGTCCTAACCTTTAAGCAGGATCTATTCCAGAACTAATTCCACTTGGGAAATCAATTCATCAATGTGCTCAGGAAAGGAGATATGTTCCCACTTCAGGAAATGTTAGAAGTGTCCAGCAACTCTAAACATAATCTCTCCAAATTATGAAAACACATTTTTGGATTCTATTGTTCTTTGAGAGAAGAAAAGAAAATATATGGCTACATCAACTAGATTTTTATTCACTGTCTTTCCTTAAAGCACCCTGCTGCTAGTTCGAACATTTTAATCCAGTGTCTAAAAGTAAACCGACAGAATTCATTTTGCTGCCCTAATCTCTCAAAGAATAAAACTGAAATGCATTCAGAACTGTGGCAGATGATGCTCTTCAGGTTATTTATTAAGTGTTCCCTAAACACTTTTGCTAGTTTATGTAAAAAATGTTTGGAGCATATATTAACACAAATTTTGCAGGAGTGCTGCATGCCCTGTTAGTTAACCTTGTTCCTAAACGTTTCGATTTTTAAAAAATTCCCGCAAAGTTGCTGGACGTGCGAGTTGATAACAAGGGCAACAGGGCATCTGGCTCCTTGTGAACAACTGGTCAAACTGTGCCTCTCCTTAACCAATGAGATTAAAGGATTGAGAAAAAAACAGAGGAAGAACTGAGAAGGAGAGTCAATCAGAGTGGGTGAATTAAATGTCAAATCAGACACAAAAGGGAAATAAAGAGAGAGAGAAAGAAAGATTGGATTAAGAGAGAGGAGAGAGACAGAAAGATTTTTTCTAATTTAAAATTTAAAATGTTTTAAATCTCCAACAATAATTCACAACCTGAAGGAATGAGACTCCACATTTTTAATTGTTTACTTTCTGGGCAAGAGAGGTTGATTGGCAATCATTAACAATTATCATGTTGTTAAATGGGTACTTACACTGTTGATTACTAGACTTTCTGTGGCGAGCTTAATAGGCAATTATTGTGCAAATACAATAACTTCATGAAAATTATGGGGCTATTAATGGTGAAATGCCATTTTCACAAAGCTAATGATGGTGCAATGCAAATTGGCCAGCAACCTGTGGTAAGTCACAATTCACATGGTATCGCTTCTTCGTCACAAGTTGCTGGTCAATTTGCACATTAATAATGTCATGTGATGTTCTCACGCTGTTATTTTTTTCAGCAAATTCTGGGCCATAGAGCAATATTGAAGGAAAGATTTTGGACTAGGTAACATGATGGATAAGCGTGTTGTCCTTTTACCTCAGAGACCTGCCTTTGAACACAGTTCCGACCGATGAGATGAAAATTTGCTTTCCCTGATGCCTGTGAAGCTCTTAAGTGAAATGAGATTGGACAGCCAGTGTCGACTCAATTCCTTGTGGGCATGCATTCACAGCACTAAACTGTGCATTATTAAATCATAATTGATAAGAATGAAGTTTCTAGGTTTTGCCCCAGAGTTCCAAAATTGACGTAGCCAAACCGGAAAGTTTGAGCAGAAACAAAACACTTAAAAGAGAAGGAAGAGAAATCTGAGAATTAATCAGTACAGTTGATCTCAATGGAAGGGCGATCTGAGGTATGTCAGAGCTTAACAGAAAACTGTGGGAAGCATCATTTTAGATAATGAATTTACGAACCTATAAAATCTGTTAGTGTAAATCAACAGAAAAGGTTACTGCAGCTGGGGAGATTAAATAGAAGTATGAATTTAGGATTAGTGCTCAAAGCATGAAAGGGAGGTTAGATTAGATTGTTTCATGCAAAGGATTATAAGAATATGTCACCACAGTTACTTTAATGCCAATTTAATTAAAGTTTAAGAGGGAGTTAGAGAAATACATGAAAAACAGACGTTAAACTTTACAGGAAAGTGGAATTAATGTAGACAGGTTAGAAATTAGTTTGGGCCAGTTCTCGAATGCCAAATGTGTGCAGTGAACCATCCCTGTGCCCAAAGACTGAGACTCAAGGATCCCAAGAAATTGATCGTTGGGTCTCATTGGCACCTGCAGATTGCCGCTATTATTACAATCAGGTACCACCAAGCAGTTAAACATGTGGCTCAAAGACAAGTGTGGAAGAAATGGGTTTTGGTTCGTGGGACACTGGCACCAGTACTGGGGTAAGAGGGAGCTGTTCCGTTGGGACAGGCTCCACATAAACTGTGCTGGGACTAGGGTCTTGGCAAATCGAATAACTAGTGCTGTTGAGAGGGCTTTAAACTAATTAGTGGGGGCGAAGGTTCAGGTGAGTGGAAATTTAAAAAGTCAAAGAATAAGAAGCAGACAATAGAGCAGGGTAGCACTGGGGGGAATTGAAAACAAGTGTGTCATAAAGGGACGGAATGTATAAACATAAAAATGAATCAGAAATTGGGGTCAAAGTAGAAAAAAATGGTAAAAAAGCCAAATTTAAAAGCTCTTTATCTGAATGCGCACAGCATTCATAAAAAATAGATGAGTTGATGACACAAATAGATACAAATGGGTATGATCTGATAGACATTACAGAGACGTGGTTGCAAGAGGACCAAGGCTGGGAACTAAATATTCAGAGGTATTTGACAATTCGGAAAGACAGACAGAAAGCAAAAGGAGATGGGATAGCTCTGTTAATAAAGGATGAGATCAGTGTGTTAATGAGAAACGATATTGGCTCAGAAAATCGAGATGCTGAATCAGTTTGGGTGGAGATAAGAAATAATAAGGGGAAAAAGTTGCTGGTGGGCGCAGTCTATTGGCCTCCTAACAGTAGCTACACTGTTGGATGGAGTATAAATCAAGAAATAATGGAGGCTTGTAAAAAAGGAACGGCAATAATCATGGCTGATTTTAACCTTCAAATTGATTGGATCAAGCAAATTGGCCAGGGTAGCCTTGAGGAAAAGTTCATAGAGTGTATCCGGGATAGTTCTTGAACAGTTCATTGTGGAACGAACCAGGGAGCAGGCTAACTTATATCTGGTACTGTGTTATGAGACAGGATGAATAAACGATCTCCGAATAAACGATGCTCTAGGAATGAGTGACCAGAACATGGTTGAATTTCAAATTCAGTTGGACGGTGAGAAAGTTGGATCTCAAGCCAGTGTCCTAAGCTTAAAGAAAGGAGACCACAAAGGTATGAAGGCAGAGTTGGATAAAATGGACTGGGAAAATAGATTAAAGTGTGGGACAGTTGATGAGCAGTGGCAGACAATTAAGGAGATATTTCATAACTCTCAACAAAAATATATCTCAATGAGAAGGAAAGACTGTAAGAGAAGGGACAACCATTTGTGGCTAACTAAGGAAATGAGGGATGGAATTAACTTGAAAATAAGGGCATACAAAATGGCCAAGATTAGTGGGAGGCCAGAGGATTGGGAAATTTTTACAAGACAGCAAAGAACAACTAACATCTAGAGGGAAGATAGATTATGAAAGTAAACTAGCACAATATATAAAAACAGATAATAAGAGTTTCTACAGGTACATAAAAAGGAAAAGAGTGGCTAAAATAAATGTTGTCTCTTAGAGGATGAGACTGGGGAATTAATAATGGGGAATAGAGAAATGGCAGAGATTTTGAACAAATATTTTGTATCGGTCTTCACGGTAGAAGACACAAAAAACATCCCAATAGTAGATAATCAAGGGGCGATCGGGAGGGAAGAACGTAATACAATCACTATCACTAAAGAAGTAGTACTTGGTAAAATAATGGGACTAAAGGCGGACAAGTCCCCTGGACCTGATGACTTGCATCCTAGGGTATTAAAAGAGTGGCTGCAGAGATAGTAGATACATTGTTTGAAATCTACCAAAATTCCCTGGATTCTGGGGAGGTCCTAGCGGATTGGAAAACCACAAATGCAACACCCCTATTTACAAAAGGAGGCAGACAGAAAGCAGGAAACTATAGATCAATTAACCTCACATCTGTCATTGGGAAAATGCTGGAGTCCATTATTATTGAAGCAGTAGCAGGACATTTGGAAAAGCATAATTCAATCAAGCCGAGTCAGAATGGTTTTATGAAAGGGAAAGCATGTTTGACAAATTTGCTGGAGTTCTTTGAGGATGTAACATGCAGGGTGGATAAGGGGGAACCTGTGGATGTGTTGTATTTAGATTTACAGAAAGCATTCAATAAGGTGCCACATAAAAGGTTACTGCACAAGATAAAAGTTCACAGGGTTGGGGGTAATATATTAGCATGGATAGAGGATTGGCTAACTAACAGAAAACAGAGAGTCGGGATAAATGGGTCATTTTCCAGTTGGCAAACAGTAATTAGTGGGGTGCCGCAGGGATCACTGTTGGGGCTTCAACTATTCACAATCTATTTTAATGACTTGGATGAAGGGACTGAGTGTAATGTAGCCAAGTTTGCTGATGATACAAAAATGGGTGGGAAGGCAAATTGTGAGGAGGACACAAACAATCTGCAAAGGGATATAGACAGGCTAAGTGAGTGGGCAAAACATTTTCAAATGGAGTATATTGTGGGAAAATGAGAGGCTATCTACTTTGGTAGAAAAAATAGAAAAGCAAATTATAATTTAAATGGAGAAAAATTGCAAAGTGCTGCAGTACAGAGGGACTTGGGGAGTCGTTCTGCATGAAACACAAAAAGTTAGTATGCAGGTACAGCAAGTAATCAGGAAGGCCTATGGAATAAGGCCTTTATTGCAAGGGGGATAGAGTATAAAAGCAGAGAATTCCTGCTACAACTGTACAGGGTATTGGTGAGTCCAAACCTTGAGTACTGCGTACAGTTTTGGTCTTTGTATCTAAGTAAGAATATACTTGCATTGGAGGCTGTTCAGAGAAGGTTCACTCGGATGATTCCTGAGATGAGGGTGTTGACTTATGAAGATTGGTTGAGGAGATTGGGCCTATACTCATTAAAGTTCAGAAGAATGAGAGGTGATCTTAACGAAACATATAAGATAATGGGAGGCTCGACAAGGTGGATGCAGAGAGGATATTTGCACTCAGAGGGGAAACTAAAACTAGGGGACATAGTCTCAGAATAAGGGGCCACCCATTTAAAACTGAGAGGAGGAGGAATTTCTTCTCTCAGAGGATTGTAAATCTGTGGAATTCTGTGCCCCAGAGAGCTGTGGATGCTGGGCCATTGAATAGATTTATGGCGGAGATAGATTTGTTTTTTGAGCGATAAGGAAATAAAGGTTATTGGGAGCGGGCAGGGAAGTGGAGCTGACTCCATGATCAGATGAACCATGATATTATTAAATGGCGGAGCAGGCTCGAGGGTCCAAATGGTCTACTCCTGCTCGTATTTCTTATGTTCTTATGTTCAAGCAGCTCACTAATCCAGGCCTTCCTAATTTTCGCCAGCTCAGAAGCTGAGCCAATCCAGCGGTAAACCCAGGAAAGGGAGGGTGAGGCAAACAGAAGCAGGGGAGGGCAAATATGGGTCCACAGTGGCCTGCAGATTTGCTCTGGAGCCATGAGGAGCAGTTCTGCTCCTCCGGTCTTCACATCAAGGTAAATAAAAACTAAAAAAAACAACTTTTTTTTCTGTGGCCTCCTTTAAAACGGAAATACTGCAGAAATGGAAAAAACAGTCAGAGCAAACTGCTCTTAATTTTTCACAAATATTGCAGAAGAGTCCTGAAACAGGTGCAGGACCCTTCTTAACATATTTACATTGGAACAACACTGTTTTTGAGGTGACCATCAGGGATGCGTAACTACAGCGAGGACCAATATAATGACTGGCATGACACCAGCGCAGATCAAGCTCGGACCTCACGCCCAGAAATTGGTATAGATTGTGTCCATTTTATGCACAAAAATGGACACAATGCATATCAATTTATCCCGCATAAATCCAGTTTGGAGTTTGAGGTGGCACTGGTATGAAAAGCTGGAATGATTTCCTTCTATGCTTAAATTTCTAATATTCCAATTGTAGAAACAAAGGGGGCGAAATTCCCCTGTTTTGCGCCTGCCATTAGCGACTCCAGGGTTTTCGTCCAGTGGGGGGAGGGGCGCTACGTGCTCCTGCAAAAGTGCGCAGGAGTGCCCAGGGCTGGTGCGTCTGCACCTCCAGCGATAATGTCACAGAAACATAGAAACACAGAAAATAGGTGCAGGCGTAGGCCATTCGGCCCTTCGAGCCTGCACTGCCAGTCAATAAGATCAAGGCTGATCATTCCTTCAGTACCCCTTTCCTGCTTTCGCTCCATACCCCTTGATCCCCTTAGCCGCAAGGGCCATATCTAAACCCCTCTTGAATATATCCAATGGCATCAACAACTCTCTGCAGCAGGGAATTCCACAGGTTAACAACTCTCTGAATGAAGAAGTTTCTCCTCATCTCAGTCCTAAATGGCCTACCCCTTATCCTAAGACTGTGTACCCTGGTTCTGGACTTCCCCAACATCGGGAACATTCTTCCCGCATCTAACCTGTCCAGTCCCGTCAGAATCTTATACGTTTCTATGGGATCCCCTCTCATCCTTCTAAACTCCAGTGTATAAAGGCCCAGTTGATCCAGTCTCTCCTCATATGACAGACCAGCCATCCCTGGAATTAGTCTGGTGAACCTTCGCTGCACTCCCTCAATGGCAAGAACGTCCTTCCAAAGATTAGGAGACCAAAACTGAACACAATATTCTCGGTGAGGCCTCACTAAGGCCCTGTACAACTGCAGTAAGACCTCTCTGCTCCTATACTCAAAACCCCTAGCTATGAAGGCCAACATACCATTTACCTTCTTCACTGCCAGTTGTACCTGCATGCCAACCTTCAATGACTGATGAATCATGATACCCAGGTCTCTTTTCCTAATCTGCCACCATTCAGATATTATTCTGCCTTTGTGTTTTTGCCCCCAAAATGTTTATCCACATTATACTGCATCTGTCATGTATTTTCCCACTCATCTAAGCTGTCCAAGTCAAGCTGCAGCCTCTTAGCATCCCCCACACAGTTCACACCGCCACCCAGTTTAGGGTCATTTGCAAACTTGGAGATATTACACTCAATTCCTTCATCCAAATCGTTAATGTATATTGCAAAGAGCTGAGGTCCCAGCACTCCACTAGTCACCGCCTGCCATTCTGAAAAGGACCCGTTTATCCCAACTCTCTGCTTCCTGTCTGCCAACCAGTTCTCTATCCACGTCAGTACATTACCCCCAATACCATGCGCTTTGACTTTGCACACCAATCTCTTGTGCAGGACTTTGTCATAAGCCTTTTGAAAGTCCAAATACACCACATCCACTGGTTCTCCCTTGTCCACTCTGCTAGTTACATCCTCAAAAAATTCCAGAAGATTTGTCAAGCATGATTTCCCTTTCATAAATACATGCTGACTTGCACCGATCCTGTCACTGCTTTCCAAATGCATTGCTATTTCATCCTTAATGATTGATTCCAACATTTTCCCCACTATTGATGTCAGGCTAACCAGTCTATAATTACCAGTTTTCTCTCTTCCTCCTTTTTTACAAAGTGGTATTACATTAGCTACCCTCCAGTCCATAGGAACTGATCCACAGTCGATAGACTGTTGGAAAACGATTACCAATGCATCCACTATTTCTAGGGCTACTTCCTTAAGTACTCTAGGATGCAGACTATCAGGCCCCGGGGATGTATCAGCCATCAATCCCATCAATTTCCCTAACACAATTTCCCACCTAATAAGGATATCCTTCAGTTCCTCCTTCTCACTAAACCCACTATCCCCTAGTACATTTGGAAGGGGGCACAGCCTCAAAATACGGGGGAGCCAATTTAAAACGGAGTTGAGAAGGAATTTCTTCTCCCAGAGGGTTGTGAATCTGTGAAATTCTCTGCCTAAGGAAGCAGTTGAGGCGAGCTCATTGAATATATTCAAATCACAGATAGATAGATTTTTAACCAATAAGGGAATTAAGGGTTCTGGGGAGCGGGCGGGTAAGTGGAGCTGAGTCCACGGCCAGATCAGTCATGATCTTTTTGAATGGCGGAGCAGGCTCGAGGGGCTAGATGGCCTACTCCTGTTCCTAATTCTTATGTTCTTATGTTCTATGTTCTTATTCATGTCTTCCTTCGTGAAGACAGAACCAAAGTATTTGTTCAATTGATCTGCCATTTCTTTGTTCCCATTATAAATTCACCAGAATCCGACTGCAAGGGACCTACATTTGTCTTCAGTAATCTTTTTCTCCACCTATTTCTAGAAGCTTTTGCAGTCAGTTTTTATGCTCCCTGCAAGCTTCCTCTCGTACTCTATTTTCCCCCTCTTAATTAAACCCTTTGTCCTCTTGAATTCTAAATTTTTCCCAGTCCTCAGGTTTGTTACTTTTTCTAGACAATTTATATGCCTCTTCCTTGGTTTTAACACTATCCTTAATTTCCGTTGTTAGCCACGGTTCAGCCACCTTTCTCGTTTTATTTTTACTCCAGACAGGGCTGTACAATTGCTGAAGTTCATCCATGTGGTCTTTAAATGTTTGCCATTGCTTATCCACCGTCAACCCTTTAAGTATCCTTTGCCAGTCTATTCTAGCCAATTCACGCTTCATACCGTCAAAGTTACCTTTCCTTAAGTTCAGGACCCTAGTTTCCGAATTAACTGGGTCACTCTCCATCTTAATAAAGAAATCTACCATATTATGGTCACTCTTCCCCAAGGGGCCTCGCACAACAAGAGTGCTAATTAGTCCCTTCTCATTGCACATCACCCAGTCTAGAAAGGCCAACTCTGTAGTTGGTTCCTCAACATATTGGTCGAGAAAACCATCCCTAATACTCTCCAGGAAATCCTCCTCCACCGCATTACTACCAGATTGGTTACCCCAATCAATATGTAGATTAAAGTCGCCCATGATAACTGCTGCACCTTTATTGCACACATCCCTTATTTCTTGTTTGATGCTGTCCCCAACCTCACTACTACTGTTTGGTGGTCTGTACACAACTCCCACTAGCGTTTTCTGCCCTTTGGTATTCCACAGCTCCACCCATACTGATTCCACATCATCCAGGCTAATGTCCCTCCTTACTATTGCATTAATTTTCTCTTTAACCAGCAATGCCACCCGCCTCCTTTTCCTCTCTGCCTATCCTTCCTAAATGTTGAATACCCCTGGATGTTGAGTTCCCAGCCTTGCTCACCCTGAAGCCATGTCTCCGTGATGCCAATTACATCATATCCGTTAACTGCTGTTTGCGCAGTTAATTCATCCATCTTATTCTGAATACTCCTCGCATTGAGGCACAGAGCCTTCAGCCTTGTCTTTTTAACAAACTTTGCCCCTTTAGAATTTTGCTGTAATGTGGCCCTTTTTGTTTTTTGCCTTGGGTTTCTCTGCCCTCCACTTTTACTATTATCCTTTCTATCTTTTGCTTCTGCCTCCATTTTATTTCCCTCTGTCTCCCTGCATAGGTCCCATCCCCCTGCCATGTTAGTTTAACTCCTCCCCAACAGCACTTCCCCCAGGACATTGGTTCCGGTCCTGCCCAGGTGCAGACCATCCGATTTGTACTGGTCCCACCTCCCCCAGAACCGGTTCCAATGTCCCAAGAATTTGAATCCATCCCTTTTGCACCACTCCTCAAGCTACGTATTCATCCGAGCTATCCTGCGATTCCTACTCTGACTAGCACGTGGCACTGGTAGCAATCCTGAGATTACTACTTTTGAGGTCCTACTTTTTAATTTCGATCCTAGCTCCCTAAATTTGTCTCGTAGGACCACATCCTGATTTTTACCAATATCGTTGGTACTTATGTGCACCACGACAACTGGCTGTTCACCCTCCCTTTTCAGAATGGTTTGCACCCGCTCCGAGACATCCTTGACCCTTGCAGCAGGAAGACAACATACCATCCTGGAGTCTCGGTTGCGTCCGCAGAAACGCCTATCTATTCCCCTTCCAATCGAATCCCCTATCACTATAGCTCTCCAACTCTTTTTCCTGTCCTTCTGTGCCGCAGAGCCACCCACGGTGCCATGAACTTGGCTGCTTCTACCCTCCCCTGATGAGTCAGCCCCCTCAACAGTACCCAAAGCGGTGTATCTGCTTTGCAGGGGGATGACCGCAGGGGACCCCTGCACTACCTTCCTTCCACTGCTCTTCCTGTTGGTCATCCATTTACTATCTGGCTTTGTACCCTTTACCTGCGGTGAGACCAACTCGCTAAACATGCTATTCACATCATTCTCAGCATCGTGCCTGCTCCAGAGTGAATCCACCCTCAGCTCCAGTGCCGCAATGCGATCCGGCAGGAGCTGGAAGCGGATACACTTCCCGCACACGTAGTCATAAGAGACATCGGAAGCGTCCCTGACTTCCCACATAGTACAGGAGGAGCATAACACATGTCCGAGCTCTCCTGCCATGTCTTAACCCTTAGATTAACTTAAATTGGCAACAACAATGCTAAATGTTACTTACTGATATAGAAAAGAAAAAGAAAAACTACTTACCAATCACCAGCCAATCACTTACCCCCTTGGCTGTGACGTCACATTTCGATTTCTTTCTACTTCTTTTTGCCTCCCTGCTGCAGCTGCACCGGCTGGGTCTCTCCGACGCGTTGGGCCTGTTGTAGGCCTCCAACATCCCTGGACTCCCTGCTGCTCGCACTCCCGCCTCTCCAAGGCGTTGGGCCTGTTGTAGGCCTCCGACGTCCCCGGACTCCCTGCTGCTCGCACTCCCGCCTCTCCAAGGCATTGGGCCTTTTGTAGGCCTCCAACGTCCCCGGACTACCTGCTGCTCGCACTCCCACCTCTCCGATGCATTGGGCCTTTTGTAGGCCTCCGACGTCCCCGGACTCCCTGCTGCTCGCACCAGGTACGACGACCCCTTTCCGCCAGACGGTTAAAAGTGACTAGTGCCCCGTGAGGCTACTGTGAGCGATGCCCACATCAGCCTCGCAGGTTGCGAACCAGGCCAGTGATCTATCGTGGGGCGAACCTTAAAGGGGAGCTGCACTGCGCTACAGGCCACCATCTTTGCTTTTTCTCGAATCACTGGCCGGGCCATTCGCTGCTCCTTTCTTGGGGTCCCAGCCACCATCGTGCAGCACGGCACTCCGTCTTGCTGTCAGGCTGTGGCCACGGCACCCCTTAGCCCTGGTGGCACAGTGGAGACCTTCAAATGACCAGCAGAGTTTGCAGCATCCCTCCTCTTTAACCGAATGGGAAGGGCGTTGAAACACATCAGTGCTACGCACAGAAGCCACGTGCACTGCCGAACCCACCCGAGTAGCAACCCCTAACCCACCGCAAAAGGAAGTTGAATGAGCAACATTGGCTCCATTTATTGTGAGCGACGATAACTGTAATTTCTCGGCTGGAGCGGCACTTCCGCTCCAGGCACTGGAAGGCCCTATCCCCTCAGTTACTACCTACAATGAGGGGGTAGCCGAATTTCGCCTCCTAAGAGAATAATAAAATCTCACTATACATCGAGAACATATATTTTCTCAACATCATTGTTAACATGATAAATTTACAATAATAAAGGATACTTTCTATAATTTAATCCAACATTTCTACCAAGGCTTTTTCTTATTTAATGTCCTCTGAATTCACTTTTTATAGATTTGGCTAAAGATAGTCTTGGATTAACGTGGTGTGGAGTTCAGAGTAGCTAGATTGAACATCCAATTTAAGTGTTTAGTTCAGCAAAATTGAACATGGCAGGGCATTTCCGTGAGGTGCATAAACTGTTGTTGAGGTTTGTAAAAATTACTTAAGTAGGAATGACATAATACAAATTAGAACTGACATTATGTGCATCAAAATTGGCCAAATGCACTTTGTGTTAGTAAAAGCCTAATTAAACCAAACTGTTTTTTTAATCTTCAACGACAGTCCAGCGAGTTTCTCATCAAGAGTGAGCACTTGGGAAATATAGGAATTGTTAGCGATATAGCCTTTCAGTGTAACTCTTGTCCCTGAGTGAAAACATTGTGAGACCAAGACCCACTCCAGAGACTTGACCATATAATCTCAGCTGAAACTCCAGTGCACTAGTGAGGGGCTGCTGCACAGTTAGCATTGCTACATTATGGAGGAGATATTAAATTGAGGAAGAAAGCTCAGAATAAATGAGAGGAAGATGACTAGAAGAGGCCCTAGAAATTCAGGGTTATGACCTGAATATTGAGGCAGGAGATAGTGAAGGAGGAGGCATGTTCCTAACTCAGAGTTGATTCAAAAACTGCCAGTAATAAGCCCATAGTTTGCACTTACCAGTTTAAAAAGAGTGTGGTGAAAAAAAATTAAAGAGTGAAGTCACAGGGGAGCAGGTAGGTGATTGGCTGGTGAGTATTACAGGTTTTATTTGCTTTCCAGGTTAGGGAAGGGGTTTAAATTAAGAGCTGAGATACTTTAATTTGCTAGTCCTTTTTAAATTAACAACTTAGAACAGATAAGATAATTAAACAACAAAACTAAAATATCAATTGAATAAAAACTTTAATTAATTAAGAAATAAAACAAGGTTACACATGTCAGGGTAGGTGGTGTGTCATAATTGCAGCATGTGGGAGTTTAACTTTCTAATCTGCTTATCCCTATACCAATTGGTGCATGGCTCAGGTAACAATCCAGAGATTATTACCTTTGAGGTTCTGCTTTTTAATTTGGACCCCAACTACTCAAACTCTTTCAGCAGAACCTTATTCCTAATTCTACCAATGTTGTTCGTTCCTACATGGACCACAACCACTGGATCCTCCCCTTCCCACTCCAAGTTCTTCACCAGCCACTAGGAGATGTTTTTAATCCCTAGCAACCATATCTGCAGTAAGTGTCTGCAACTCGAGGAACTTCAGCTCAGAATTGACGAGTATGAGCAGCAGATATTGTGATGCATCAGGGAAGGGTTACCTGGACACTTTGCCCCAGGAGGCAATCACACCCCTTAAGTTAAGTAGTTGTACAGGTCAGGTGGGTGTGACTGCAACTCAGGCAGGTCAGGGGACCCCAGGTACAGTGCTGGAGGAGCCTTGGTCTTTGCCCTTATCCAACAGGTATGAGGTTTTTGCTGCCTGTGGGGATTAGGGAAAAGCCTACAAGATGGATGAGTAGGCTGACCATGGCACCATGGTGCAAGACACCATTCAAGTGGGGGGAATGAAAGGGAATGTAGTTGTGGTAGGAGACAGTATAGTCAGAGAGATAGATATAATTCTCTGCAGCCACGACCGGAAGTTCCGAATGTTGTGTTGCCTGCTCGGTGCCAAGGTTAAAGACATCTCCTCGTGGCTGGAGATGAACTTGGAGTGGGAAGGTGAGGATCCAGTTGTTGTGGTCCATGTAGGAACCAATGACATTTGGAGAACTAGGAATGAGGTTCTACTGAAAGAGCTTGAGGAGTTGGGGTCCAAATTAAAAAGCAGAACCTCAAAGGTAATTATCTCTGCATTGTTACCTGAGTAGTACACCAATTAGTATAGGGACAAGCAGATCAGAAAGTTAAATGCATGGCTCAAAGAGTGGTGTGGGAGGCAGGGATGTTGCTTCATGGGGCACTGGCACCAATACTGGGGAACGAGGGAGCTGTTCCATTGGGACGGGCTCCACTTGAACTGGGCTGGAACTAGTGTCCTGACGAATCGAATAATTAGGGCAGTAGACAGGGCTTTAAACTAATGAAGGGTAGGTGGGAGGATTCAGGAAAGAGTAAATTTAAAAGCAGCAAGAGAAATGTCAAGGCTCTATAACAGAGCAGCGTTTGGGGTAAAAGTAAGCAGAGTGGGTCAGGAAGGGACAAAGAGAGTAACAAAGGTAATAAGGCATTACTGACGAGGGTGACACCAGGGAAAAATAGAAGAAAGTCAAAGCTAAAGGCACTATATCTGAATGCAGGAAGCATTTGCAACAAAATAGATGATTAATAACGTAGATAGAAATTAATAGGCTTGATCTAAAAGCCATAACGGAGACCTGGTTGCAAAGTGACCAAGGTTGGGAACTAAATATTCCAGGATACTTAACTTTTAGAAGAGACAGGCAAAATAGAAAAAGAAGTGATAATAAAGGATGGGATAAAGACAGCAGAGTGAAAGGATCTTAGCTCAGAAAATCAAGACGTAGGATCAGTTTGGGTGGAGCTAAGAGACACCAAGGGGAGAAAACATTGGTGGAAGTTACTTACAGGCCCCTAAGCAATAGTGGTAATGTAGGGCACAGTATAAATCAGGAAATTAGAGGTACATGTAACAAAGATAATATTGTAATCATGGGGGACTTTAATCTACATATAGAATGGGCAAACCAAATTTGCAATAATAGTGTGGAGGATGAATTCATGGAATGTACACAAGATGGTTTTCTAGATCAGCATGTTGAGGTACCAACTAGAGAACAGGCTATTTTAGATCTAGTATTGCACAATGAGAAAGGGTTCATTAATAACCTTGTAGTAAAGGGGCATTTCGAGAAGAGTGACCATAGTATCATAGAATTTATATTGAGTTTGAAAGAGATATAGTTAAATTAGAAACTATGGTCTTAAATCTAAACAAAGCAAACTACATAGGTATGAGGGGCGAGTTAACTAAGGTAGAGTTGGAAACTACATTCAAAGTTTTGACAATAAACAAGCAATGGCTAGCATTTAAAGTACGAATACATAATTTACAACAAACATACATTCCTTTAAGACACAAAAACCCCACAGGAAAAGTGGTCCAACCGTGGCTAACAAAAGAAGTTAAAGATAGTATTAGATCAAAAGAAGAGCATCAGTATTGGGAGGATTTTAGAATTCAGCAAAAGGAGGACCAAGAAATTGATAACACAGAAACATAGAAACATAGAAAAATAGGTGCAGGAGTAGGCCATTCGGCCCTTCGAGCCTGCACCGCCATTCAATAAGATCATGGCTGATCATTCCTTCAGTACCCCTTTCCTGCTTTCTCGCCATACCCCTTGATCCCCTTAACCGTAAGAGCCATATCTAACTCCCTCTTGAACATATCCAGTGAACTGGCATCAACAACTCTCTACGGCAGGGAATTCCACAGGTTAACAACTCTCTGAGTGAAGAAGTTTCTCCTCATCTCAGTCCTAAATGGCCTACCACTTATCCTAAGACTATGTCCCTTGGTTCTGGACTTCACCAACATCGGGAACATTCTTCCTGCATCTAACCTGTCCAGTCCCGTCAGAATCTTATATGTTTGTATGAGATCCCCTCTCATCCTTCTAAACTCCAGTGAATAAAGGCCCAGTTGATCCAATCTCTCCTCATATGACAGCCCAGCCATCCCTGGAATCAGTCTGATGAACCTTTGCTGCACTCCCTCAATAGCAAGAATGCCCTTCCTCAGACTAGGAGACCAAAACTGAACACAGTATTCCAGGTGAGGCCTCACTAAGGCCATGCACAAATGCAGTAAGACCTCCCTGCTTCTATATTCAAATCCCCTAGCTATGAAGGCCAAAATACCATTTGCCTTCTTCACCGCCTGCTGTACCTGCGTGCCCACTTTCAGTGACTGATGAACCATAACACCCAGGTCTCATTGCAACTCCCCTTTTCCTAGTCTGCCGCCATTCAGATAATATTCCGCCTTCATGATTTTGCCCCCAAAATGGATAACCTCACATTTATCCACATTATACTGCATCTGCCATGCATTTGCCCACTCACCTAACCTGTTCAAGTCACCCTGCAGCCTCTTAGCGTCCTCCTCACAGCTCACACCACCACCCAGTTTAGTGTCATGTGCAAACTTGGAGATATTACACTCAATTCCTTCATCCAAATCGTTAATGTATATTGTAAAGAGCTGAGGTCCCAGCACTGAGTCCTGCGGCACTCCACTAGTCACTGCCTGCCATTCTGAAAAGGACCCGTTTATCCCGACTCTCTGCATCCTGTCTGCCAACCAGTTCTCTATCCACGTCAGTATACTATCCCCAATACCATGTGCTTTGACTTTGCACACCAATCTCTTGTGCGGGACCTTGTCAAAAGCCTTCTGAAAGTCCAAATACACCACATCCACTGGTTCTCCCTTGTCCACTCTGCTAGTTACATCCTCAAAAAATTCCAGAAGATTCGTCAAGCATGATTTCCCTTTCATAAATCCATGCTGACTTGGACTGATCCTGTCACCGCTTTCCAAATGCGCTGCTATTTCATCCTTCATGATCGATTCCAACATTTTCCCCACTAATGATGTCAAGCTAACCGGTCTATAATTACCCGTTTTCTCTCTCCCTCCTTTTTTAAAAAGTGGTGTTACATTAGCTACCCTCCAGTCCATGGGAACTGATCCAGAGTCGATAGACTGTTGGAAAATGATACCAATGCATCCACTATTTCTAGGGCCACTTCCTTAAGTATTCTGGGATGCAGACTATCAGGCCCTGGGGATTTATCGGCCTTCAATCCCATCAATTTCCCGAACACAATTTCCCAGTCTAATAAGGATATCCTTCAGTTCCTCCTTCTCACTAGACCCACTGTCCCTTAGTACCTTCGGAAGGTTATTTGTATCTTCCTTCGTGAAGACAGAACCAAAGTATTGGTTCTATTGGTCTGCCATTTCTTTGTTCCCCATTATAATTTCACCTGAATCCGATTGCAAGAGCCTACTTTTGTCTTTACTAATCTTTTTCTCTTCACATATTTATAGAAGCTTTTGCAGTCAGTTTTTATATTCCCTGCAAGCTTCCGCTCGTACTCTATTTTCCCACTCTTAATTAAACCCTTAGTTCTCCTCTGTTGAATTCTAAATTTCTTCCAGTCCTCAGGTTTGTTGCTTTTTCTAGCCAATTTATATGCCTCTTCCTTGGCTTTAACACTAACCTTAATTTCCTTTGTTAGCCATGGTTGAGCTACATTCCCAGTTTTATTTTTACTCCAGACAGGGATGTACATTTGCTGAAGTTCATCCATGTGATCTTTAAATGTTTGCCATTGCCTATCCACCATCAACTCTTTGAGTATTGTTTGCCAGTCTATTCTAACCAATTCACGCCTTATACCGTCGAAGTTACCTTTCCTTAAGTTCAGGACCCTAGATTCCGAATTAACTTTGTCACTCTCCATCTTAATAAGGAATTCTACCATATTATAGTCACATTTCCCCAAGGGGCCTCGCACAACAATAAAGAAAGGGAAAATAGAACATGAGAGTAAACTAGTGAGAGACATAAAAACAGCAGGGGAGGCGGAGCAGCGAGCGGCTAGAGGTTAGAGGCCTACTAAAGGCCCAGCAATGTCGAGAGCAGCAATCGGGAGGCGGAGCAGCGAGCGACGAGAGGTGAGAGGCCTATAAAGGCCCAGCAGCGTTTGGAGCAGCAGTCGGAAGGAGGACCAGCAAGCGGCGAGAGGTGAGAGAGTGACTAAGAACATAAGAATTAGGAACAGGAGTAAGCCATCTAGCCCCTCGAGCCTGCTCCGTGAAAGGCCCAGCAGTATCGGGAGCAGCAGTCGGGAGGCGGAGCAGCGAGAGGTGAGAGGCCTACTAAAGGCCCAGCAGGGCTGGGAGCAGGAGGCAGAGCAGCGAACGGTGAGAGGTGAGAGGCCTATAAAGACCCAGCAGGGCTGGGAGCAAGAGGCAGAGCAGCGAATGGTGAGAGGTGAGAGGCCTATAAACGCCCAGCAGGGCCGGGAGCAGGAGGCAGAGTAGCGAACGGTGAGGTGAGAGGCCTACTAAATGCCCAGCAGGGCCGGGAGCAGGAGGCAGAGCAGCGAACGGTGAGGTGAGAGGCCTACTAAACGCCCAGCAGCAAGCAACTGCAGGGAGAAAGGGCAAAAAAGAAGAAAAAGAAATCGAAAGGTGACATCACAGCCAAGGGGGTAAGTGATTGGGTAGTGATTGGTGAGTAATTTTTCATTATCTTTATCTTTTTCTTTTTCTTATCAGTAAGTAACCTTTGGCATAGTTGCCAAATTAAATTAATTTAATGGTTAAGTCAAGGCAGGAGAGGCCAGTCCTGTGTCATGCTCCTCCAGTGCTATGTGGGAAATCAGGGACAGTGTCCCTGATGACTATGTATGCAGGAAGTGTATCCAGCTGCAGCTTCTGACAGACCGCATTGCGGCACTGGAGCTGCGCATGGATTCACTCTGGAGCATCCGTGATGCTGAGGATGTCGTGAATAGCATGTTTAGTGAGTTGGTCACACTGGAGGTAAATTTTACAAAGGCAGGTAGGGAATGGGTGGCCATCAAGCAGAACAGGAATAGGAAGTTAGTGCAGGAGTCCCATGCGGTCATCTCCCTCCAAAACAGCTACACTGTTTTGGGTTCTGTTGGGGGAGATGGCTCATCAGGGAAAGGCAGCAGCAACCAAGTTCATGGCACCATGGGTGGCTCTGCTGCACAGGAGGGCAGGAAAAAGAATGGGAAAGCTATAGTGGTAGGGAATTCTATTGTAAGCGGAATAGATAGGCATTTCTGCGGATGCAACCGAGACTCCATGATGCTATGTTGCCTCCCTGGTGCAAGGGTCAAGGATGTCTCAGAGTGGCTGCAGAGCATTCTGGAAGGGAAGGGTGAACAGCCAGTTGTCATGGTGCATATAGGTACCAATGATATAGGTAAAAAATGAGATGAGGTCTTAAAGCTTAATTTAGGGAGCTAGGAGTTAAATTAAAAAGTAGGACCTCAAAGATAGTAATCTCAGGATTGCTGCCAGTGCCATGTGCTAGTCAGAGTAGAAATAACAGGATAGTTAAGAAGAATATGTGGTTTGAGGAGTGGTGCAAGAGGGAGGGATTCAAATTCCTGGGATATTGGAACCGGTTCTGGGGGAGGTGGGACCAGTACAAACCGGACGGTCTGCAACTGGGCAGGACTGGAACCAAAGTCCGAGGGGGAGTGTTTGCAAGTGCTGTTGGGGAATGGTTAAACTACATATAGCAGGGAGATGGGAACCTATGCAGGGAGACAGAGGGAAGTAAAATGGGGGCAGAAGCAAAAGATAGAAAGAAGAAAAATAAAAGTGGAGGGCAGAGTCACCCAAGGCAAAAATCAAAAAGGGCCACATTACAGCAATATTCTAAAGGGTCAAAGGTGTGTTAAAAAGACAAGCCTTAAGGCTCTGTGCCTCAATGCGAGGAGTATTCGGAATAAGGTGGACGAATTAAGTGCACACAGCTATTAACGAATATGATATAATTGGGATTACGGAGACATGGCTCCAGGGTGACCATGGCTGGGAACTCAACGTCCAGGGGTATTCAACATTCAGGAAGGATAGACAGAAAGGAAAAGGAGGTGCGATAGCGTTGCTGGTTAAAGAGGAAATTAACACAATAGTAAGGAAGGACATTAGCTTGGATGATGTGGAATCTGCATGGGTAGAGCTGCGGAATACCAAAGGGCAGATAGTGCTGGTGGGAGTTGTGTATAGACCAGCAAACAGTAGTAGTGAGGTTGGGGACAGCATCAAACAAGAAATTAGGGATGTGTGCAATAAAGGTACAGCAGTTATCATGGGCGACTTTAATCTACATATAGATTGGGCTAACCAAACTGGTAGCAATACGGTGGAGGAGGATTTCCTGGAGTGTATTCGGGATGGTTTTCGAGACCAATATGTCGAGGAACTAACTAGAGGGCTGGCCATCCTATACTGGGTGATGTGCAACCTGATCGTGTGAGGCCCCTTGGGAAAGAGTGACCATAATATGGTAGAATTCTTCATCAAGATGGAGAATGACACAGTTAATTCAGAGACTATGGTCCTGAACTTAAGGAAAGGTAACTACGATGGTATGAGCCATGAATTGGGTAGAATAGACTGGCGAATGATATTTAAATGGTTGAAGGTGGATAGGCAATGGCAAACATTTAAATATCACATGGATGAACTTCAACAATTGTACATCCCTGTCTGGAGGAAAAATAAAATGGGGGAGGTGGCTCAACCGTGGCTAACAAGGAAATTAGGGATAGTGCTAAATCCAAGGAAGAGACATATAAATTGGCCAGAAAAAGCAGCAAACCTGAGGACTGGGAGAAATTTAGAATTCAGCAGAGGAGGACAAAGGGTTTAATTAGGAGGGGGAAAATTGAATATGAGAGGAAGCTTGCTGGTAACATAAAAAACTGACTGCATAAGCTTCTATAGATATGTGAAGAGAAAAAGATTAGTGAAAACAAACATAGATCCCTTGCAGTCAGAATCTGGTGAATTTATAATGGGGAATAAAGAAATGGCATGACCAATTGAACAAATACTTTGGTTCTGTCTTCACGAAGGAAGACACGAATAATCTTCCGGAAATACAAGGGGACCGAGGGTTTAGCGAGAAGGAGGAACTGAAGGAAATCCTTATTCGTCAGGAAATTGTGTTGGGGAAATTGATGGGAATGAAGGCTGATAAATCCCCAGCACCTGATTGTCTGCATCCCAGAGTACTTAACGAAGTGGCCCTAGAAATAGTGGATGTATTGGTGATCATTTTCCAACAATTTATTGACTCTGGATCAGTTCCGATGGACTGGAGGGTAGCTAATGTAACACCACTTTGTAAAAAAGGAGGGAGAGAGAAAACGGGGAATTATAGATCAGTTAGCCTGACATCGGTAGTGGGGAAAATGTTGGAATCAATTGTTAAAGATGCAATAGCAGCACGTTTAGAAAGCAGTGACAGGATCAGTCCAAGTCAGCATGGATTTATGAAAGGGAAATCATGCTTGACAAATCTTCAAGAATTTTTTGAAGATGTAACTATTATAGTGGACAAGGGAGAACCAGTGGATGTGGTGTATTTGGACTTTCAAAAGGCTTTTGACAAGGTCCCACACAAGAGCTTGTGTGCAAAATTAAAACACATGTTATTCGGGGTAATATATTGACATGAATAGAGAACTTCTTGGCAGACCAGGAAGCAGAGAGTTGGGATAAATGGATCCTTTTCAGAATGGCAGGCAGTGATTAGTGGGGTGCTGCAGGGCTCAGTGCTCGGACCCCAGCTATTTACAATATACATCAATGATTTAGTTGAAGGAATTGAGTGTAATATCTCCACATTTTGCAGATGACACTAAGCTGGGTGGTGGTGCGGAGGATGCTAAGAGGCTGCAGGCTGACTTGGACAGGTTAGGTGAGTGGGCAAATGCATGGCAGATGCATTATAATGTGGATAAATGTGAGGTTATCCACTTTGGTGGCAAAAACAGGAAGACAGAATATTATCTGATTGACGACATATTAGGAAAAGGGGAGATGCAACGAGACCTGGGTGTCATGGTACATCAATCATTGAAAGTTGTCATGCAGGTACTGCAGGCGGTGAAGAAGGCACATGGCATGTTGGCTTTCATAGCTAGGAGATTTGATTATTGGAGCAGGGAGGTGTTACTGCTGTTGTATAGGGCCTGGGTGAGGCCTCCCCTGGAATATTGTGTTCCGTTTTGGTCTCCAAATCTGAGGAAAGTCGTTCTTGTTATTGAGGGAGTGCAGCGAAGGTTCACCAAACTGATTCCCGGGATGGCAGGACTGACATATGAGGAGAGACTGGATCAATTGGGCCTGTATTCACTGGAGTTTAGAAGAATGAGAGGGGATCTCATAGAAACATATAAAATTCTGACGGGATTGTACAGGTTTGAAGCAGGAAGAATGTTCCCGATACTGGGGAAGTCCAGAACCAGGGGTCACAGTCTGAGAATAAAGCGTAAGCTATTTCGGACCGAGATGAGGAGAAACTTCTTCACTCAGAGAATGGTTAACCTGTGGAATTCTCTACCGCAGAAAGTTGTTGAGGCCAGTTCATTAGATATATTCAAGAGGGAGTTAGATATGGCCCTTATGGCAAAAGGGATCAATTGATGTGGAGAGAAAGCAGGAAAGGGATACTGAGGTGAAAGTTCAGCCATGATTTTATTGAATGGTGGTGCAGGCTCGAAGGGCCGAATGGCCTACTCCTGCACCTATTTTCGATGCTTCTATGTTTCTAACAGCTTCTATAGGCATGTAAAATTGAAAAGATTAGCAAAATTAAATGTGGGTGCCTTACAGGCTGAGATTGGAGAAATTATAAAGGGAATAAGGAAATGGCAGAGAAATTAAACAAATACTCTGTGTCTGTCTTCATGGATGAAGATACAAAAAATCTCCCGGAAATAGTGGAGATCCAAGGGTGTCATGAGAATGAGGAACTGAAAGAAATTAGTATTAGTAAAAAAATGTACTGGACAAATGAATGGGACTGAAGGCCGATAAATCGCCTGGACTTGATGGCCTACATCCTCGGGCTTTGAAAGAGGTGGCTATAGAGATAGCGGATGCATTGGTTGTCATCTTCCAAAATTCCATAAATTCTAGAACGGTTGCTGCAGATTGGAAGGTAGCTAATATAACTCCGCTATTTCAGAAAGGAGGGAGAGAGAAAACGGGGTACTACAGAACAGATCAGTTAGCCTGACATCAGTCGTCGGGAAAATGCTCGGACGTGTTAACAGGGCACTTCGAATATAATAATAGGATTGGGCAGAGTCAGCACGGATTTATGAAAGGGAAATCATCTTTGACAAATCTGTTAGAGTTTTTTGAGGTTTCACCTAGTAGAATAGATAAGTGGGGAACCAGTGGATGTATTTGGATTTTCAGAAGGCATGCAATAAGGTGCCATACAAGAGTGATTCAGCAAAATTAGGCCTCATGGGATTGGGGGGTAATATACTTGCATGGATTCAGGATTGGATAGGCGGAAGGAACTGGTCATTTTCAGGTTGGCAGGCTGTAACTAGTGGGGTACCACAAGGATCAGTGCTTGGGTCTCAGCTATTCACAATCTATGTAAATGATTTGGATGAGGGGAGCAAATATAATATATCCAAATTTGCTGATGATACAAAGCTCAGTGGATATGTAAGTTGTGAGGAAGATGCAAAGAGGTTTCAAGGGGATATAGACAGGCTAAGTGAATGGGCAAGAACATGGCAAATGGAATATAATGTGGAGAAATGTGAAGTTATCCACTTTGGTTGGAAAAATAGAAAAGCAAAGTATTTTTTAAATGGAGAAAGATTGGGAAATGTTGGTGTTTAGAGGGACCTGGGTGTCCTTGTACACGAATCACCGAAAGTTAACATGCAGGTACAGCAAGCAATTAAGAAAGCAAATGGTATGTTGGCCTTTATTACAAGAGGATTTGAGGATAAGAGTAAAGACATCAAATTACAATGGTATAGAGTCCTGGTGAGACCAGGAGTATTGTGTACACTTTTGGTCTCCTTACCTAAGGAAGGATGTACTTGCTATAGAGGGAGTGCGACAAAGGTTGACCAGACTGATTCCTGGGCTGGGGGGATTGTCCTATGAAGAGAGATTGAGTAGACTCGGCCTATAGGGTTCAAATTTCCCCAAGGGTTGCCACGCTTTATTTGGAGTAAGTAGCTTTTTTTGGAGTAACTTAAAAATTACAAATTTCCCCATTTAACTTGCTCCAGTGTAAGTCAGTTAGTTAGGTTTTTATTTAATTTAGTTTTTTTTCTCCAAAAGGGGGCATGACCAGCCACTGACGCTGTTTTGGCCATAGAAGCAAATTTGGCCGGCTGAAAGTTACTCCAAACTCACTTAGGCCAGTGTATGTAGCCACTTTTGTAGGCACAGAAAAACTTTAATTACGTTTAAGAAATCAGTGCAGGTAGCCAGAGATAGGGTGGGGGGAGTGGGGGGAGGTGAATTAGAGGATTCCAAAGCTCTAAAGACCTTCACAACATCAGCACAACATTACAACATCTTCAGCACAACAGCTGCACAACATCATCACAAATAAATGAAAGATAAATCAGCTACAGAAAATAGAGCAGTCCTATCTTGCCGACTGTAGAATGCACCGGCTAGCCCTCCCACTGGGGCTAGGAGCGGCAGGCACACATGACTGTAGGGGTGAGGGATTTTTACTTTTTACAGTTGACCCTAAATGTTGTGTGGTCCTAATGGAGGATGCTTCAGTTTTGATGCAAAATATATTTTATTGTGAATTTTACAGTGCACTTCAATGATACAAATAATAACAACAACAGCCACAGCAGGAAAGAAAATCTGCATCCATCCCTCACCCACATCTTGGGGAAAGTGCACTTCCTTATAGGATCGGTGATGGTGGTGGGGCGGGTTGGGGCCCGGCTTGGGTCTGACCGGTGGCTGGTGCATGGAGTGAAGTGGGAGTGGCATTTGCGTCTCCAGCCTTTGTGCCCCTATTGCAGAAGCTAGCTCCCTCATGGCATCTGCCATCGTCTGCACACCCTCTGAAATGCCCGCCATGACTTCCCATCTTTGTGCAGAGATTTCACCCGATAATGTGGCGACCTTATCACGCACCCCATTGACGGCTGCCACGAATGATCTTGTGAGGGCATTGGTCTCCTCACCCAATGAAAAACCTGAAAGACTGGATGGCTTCTACTTCCCCTCACCGTGGGGCTACCTAGTGGCACCCCTCCACTGCGAGGCGCAGGCTGGGATGGTGGGGCACTGGGTGTCCCAAGATGCATTTCCCGACCGCCACTCGGACCCGCGACCTCAGAAGGTGTGAACCCATGGAAGGTTGCCGAGGAGCTAATGGAGGGTTCTGGCTGTGTGATGCCCTGTGATATGTCCTGATCGATATCGCTGTCAGCATTCTCCTGAGCACACATTTCCATGGACCCTTCCTGCCCCAACCCACCTTGGTCTGGAGTGCATGCATCTGTATCCTCAGGATCTTGAGGAGTGTCGACTTCTTCTGCAAAAGACAACCTAACAGTCAAATGGTTAGCAGCACAGGAGGGGGCAGGATGGGTGGCATGAGTAGTCTCACGCATAGCAGGCCAGTCAGCAGGTTGATTTGAAGGACCACTATGCATTTTAATGACTCACCCTCACCTCGCATGTAGGTCCAGCTTGTGCAGAGCTGATTCTTTTTCTGCCAGTGTGAGTCAGCAAGGCAGCAACCCTCTGTTCCAGGGGTGTCTGTTGGTGCAGATTTAGTGGACCTCCTCCTGTTCTAGTTCTCTCCCTCTTCTTGTGGGCCAATTTCTTCTGCAAAGATGAAAATATAAATTGTTAGACATGATGCGCTTCTGATGGGTGGGACACATACAGATGCTCACATTTTTCACTGCAATTCAATTTAAAGATGAAGATATTACTTACACTCACTACTGGACAAATGTCCTGCCATTTCTTCTTGCACTGGCTTCCAGATCTTGCGGTGTTGACCCCAGCGGAGAATTCTTTTGCAACGAGGTTCCATCTTTTCCTCATTTCCTTGGGTGAGACCTTTGATGGACCACTCTTGCTGACATCCAGCTCCAGCCATTTCTCCTCAATAACCATTACTAATTTCTCCAATTCCTCATGGAGGAAATTCTTGGTTCTTCTTGCACGCTCTTGCACCATTCGTCTATTGGACTCAAACGCAGGTAATTTTCAAACTTACACTTACACCTCTCTTACACCTATCCAGCACTCCTTTCCACTTCCTCAGCCACACAAAAATCAATATTCAGACCTCACCTTTATATGTGCTCCATGGCCACTTATTCTGAGGACGCTCTCCCTTTAATTGGCTAAGTTTCCTGTAACACTGCGCATGCGCGCAGACTGAAGCGCCCATTGCACATGCATGCACACTGAAACAGTCATGCGTGCCCCTGCCGGCACTGCACGACATGCTGGGCCGAAGCCTTGCCCCCGCCCCCTGCCGGCTGCACTGAGCAAGCACGGCCGAAGCTCCGCCGATGGATCCGGATGACGAGGGAGCGGCCAAATTACAAGGTAGATTTTTGGCGCTTTTTCTCCTCCAGAAATTCGGCGCACCACATCGAGATACACCGCTCTAAGCGGCTGGGGAAATTTGGGGCCATATTCTCTAGAGTTTAGAAGAATGAGAGATGACCTCACTGAAATTTACAAAATTCTTTCAGGGCTTGATGGGGTACATAGAGGGAGGATGTTTCCTCTGGCTGGTGTAGGGGGTAGTGTATGGGGTCAGGTTCCCCTCTTAATTTTCTGAGCGGTTCGGATTGCTCCAACTCCCTGGGTTCTCGACTTTGGATTTATTTGGAGGATGTGACAAAGTACAAGAGACAACTGGTTTTGTGCAAAGAACTTCGATGTTATTCAGGACTAGAAAATACAATGTCAAACTTGTAATCATTCAAATAAAGAACACTATATCACACATTCAAAGGGGTTACAGGAAATAATACACCTCCCATCTCCCAATGCCTAACTATGATTAGGTTAAACTCCAGGGCAAACAGGGACTATGCTTACCGATCCTTTACTGGTTGTTGGCGGTGGTTCACGATTTCGGGGTTCACTGGATTCTGTAGGTTCTGCTTGCCGTACCCCGAATCTAGTAGAATATTTCTTACTGCGCAATCTTCAGTTGGGTGGTGTCTGCTGATACGGTAGGGCACGTTTTGGAGTTATGGGGTAAGTACCCACTTTCTTTCATTAGAAATAGGTTTCAAAGTCTCTTTAGGTCATGTTTTCACCTGTTGGCGATTTTCCATGAATTTTGCAACTCTACAATGGGGAGTCCAGAACCAGGGGTCACAGTCTTGGAATAAGGGGTTGGCCATTTAGGACTGAGATGAGGAGAAACTTCTTCACTCAGAGGGTGGTGAATCTTTGAAATTCTCTACCCCAGAAGACTGTGGAGGCTCAGTCTTTGAGTATATTCAAGACAGCGATCATTAGATTTTTGAATATTAAGGGAATTAAGGGACATGGGGATAGTGCATTTGATGTAGAAGATCAGCTATGATCTTATTGAATGGCGGAGGGGCTCAAGGGGCCGAATTGCCGACTGCTGCTCCTAATTCATATCTTCTTATCTTATGTTCTTATGGCACCCTGTCACTCACTCTCACTCTGACAAGCAACGGCCCAGGTACATCAACCCCAGGGATTTAACTAGTGAGTTTAAGGGTGGTACAATGGGCGGAGGAACTCGGTGAAGATAGTGCAGGAGGAGCAAGAAGCAGGTGTCAGAGGGTCATGTAGCAAACATCCATAGCTGATGAAGACATGTATTCTGACTCCCAACTTTTAAGTGAAGAAGCTTTCCTGTGCATGACCGGTTGTTGCAGTCATTGGGGGATCTGCCAACAAGCTTCCATCACATGGCGACAAGTATGGAGGAGTCCACAATATGCACGTGTGGTGTTCTAATGCAGTGAACAGAAACTATGTGGCTAGTCTTGAAATGTATGGCACCTTCACAGCCATCTGCAGCACAGCTCCTCATGCAAAAGCCATAATGCTAGTCTTTCTATTTCTCGTGATTGCTTGGACATTTGCTGTAAAGGCCTTGTGCTTGCTTATAAACTATTAAATCTCTAACTTCTTGCAGTTCTGATGAAAGGTCATCTAGCTGAAACTCTGTTTCTCTCTCCACAGGTGCTGCCTGACCAGCTGACTACTTCCAGCATTTTTTGTTTTTATTTCATACACTTGACAGCTCTTTCTAATTTCCTATCAAGATTTTCCATGGGGAAATATCTCGTGCTGTGGCATTGCTGTTGCAATTTCTGATTAAATAACTGAATATGTATTATTTAATTAACAGAGTTATCTACAAGAAAGTATTTGTGGCCAAGTAAATAAAGGCTCGCTGCAACACAGACTTCAGATTGCAGCAATGACATATGGGAAATTATGTGATGTTCTATCCCAGTTTCTGTGCGCTGTTTAGGTGCGTACTATGGTGCTTCATGAACAACATAAAGAATCATAGAATCTTACAGCTTTGAAGGGGCCATTCAGCCCATCATGCTTGGCTGACTCTTTAAAAAAATAACCCTGTAAATTAGTTCTCTTCAAGTACATGTCCAATTACATTTTGAAAGCTCCCATGGAATCTACTTCCACCATCCTTTCAGGTAGTTTGTTCCAGATCTTAATAAACCTCTCACCTGGAAAAAATTCTCCTCTTTGCCCCTCTAGTTTTTTTGCCAATTATTTTAAATCTGTGACCTTTGGTTACCTAGCCACTTGCCAGAGAAACAGTCTTCCCCTACTTGCTCTATCAAAAGCCTTCATAATCTTGAATACCTCTAGTTTGTCTCCCGTTTTTGGAAAGCAGTGACAGGATCGGTCGAAGTCAGCATGGATTTATGAAAGGGAAATTTTTGAGGATGTAACTAGTAGAGTGGACAAGGGAGAACCAGAGGATGTGGTGTATTTGGACTTTCAAAAGGCTTTTGACAAGGTCCCACACAAGAGACTAGTGTGCAAAATCAAAGCACATGGTATTGGGGGTAATATACTGATGTGGATAGAGAACTGGGTTGGCAGACAGGAAGCAGAGAGTCGGGATAAACGGGTCCTTTTCAGAATGGCAGGCAGTGACTAGTGGAGTGCCGCAGGGCTCAGTGCTGGGGCCCCAGCTATTTACAATATACATTAATGATTTAGATGAAGGAATTGAGTGTAATATCTCCTAATTTGCAGATGACACTAAACTGGATGGCGGTGTGAGCTGTGAGGAGGACGCTAAAAGGCTGCAGGGTGATTTGGACAGGTTAGGTGAGTGGGCAAATGCATGGCAGATGCAGTATAATGTGGATAAATGTGAGGTTATCCACTTTGGGGGCAAAAACACGAAGGCAGAATTTTATCTGAATGGCGGCAGATTAGGAAAGGGGGAGGTGCAACGAGACCTGGGTGTCATGGCTCATCAGTCATTGAAAGTTGGCATGCAGGTACAGCAGGCGGTGAAGAAGGCAAATGATATGTTGGGCCTTCATAGCTAGGGGAGTTGAGTATAGTAGCAGGGAGGTCTTACTGCAGTTGTACAGGGCCTTGGTGAGGCTTCATCTCGAATATTGTGTTCAGTTTTGATTTCCTAATCTGAGGAAGGACGTTCTTGCTATTGAGGGAGTGCAGCGAAGGTTCACCAGACTGATTCCCGGGATGGCGGGACTGACATATGAGAAGAGACTGGATCAACTGGGCCTTTATACGCTGGAGTTTAGAAGGATGAGAGGGGATCTCATAGAAACTTATAAGATTCTGATGGGACTGGACAGGTTAGATATGGGAAGAATGTTCCTGGTTCTGGGGAAGTCCAGAACCAGGGCTCACAGTCTTAAGATAAGGGGTAGGCCATTTAGGACTGAGATGAGGAGAAACTTCTTCACTCAGAGAGTTGTTAACCTGTGAAATTCCCTACCACAGAGAGTTGTTGATGCCAGTTCATTGGATATTTTCAAGAGGGAGTTAGATATGGCCCTGACGGCTAAAGGGATCAAGGGGTATGGAGAGAAAGCAGGAAAGTGGTACTGAGGTGAATGATCAGCCATGATCTTATTGAATGGTGGTGCAGGCTCGAAGGGCCGAATGACCTACTTCTGCACCTATTTTCTATGTTTCTATGTTTCTATGTTAAGCTTCTCTGTTTTAAGGAAAACAATTCCAGCTTCTCCAGTCTCTCCACATAACTGAAGACCCTCTTCCCTGATGTCATCCTGCTAAACCTTCTCTATACCCTCTCCAAGGTCTTGACATTCTTCCTAAAGTATGATGCCCAGAATTGTATGCAATACTCCTGAGGCCTAAACCGTGACTTGTAATGGTTTAGCAGGACGTTCATATTTTTTGTATTCAATGCCATTATTTACAAAGCCAAATATCCCATACAGTTTCTTAACTATCTTACCATCTTCCACCTTCAAACATTTGTGAATATACACCTCCAGGTCCCTCTTCTCTTGCACCCCCTCAAAATAGGACCATTTAGATTATACTGCCTCTTCATGTTGTTCCTTCCAAAGTTCATCACTTCACACTTATCCGCATTAAATTGCATCTGCCATATGTCTTCCCATTTCACGAGTCTGTATATATCCTCCTGAAGTCTGCTTTTATTCTGCACACTATTTCCTATATTGCCAAATTCTGCATCATCCGCAAATTTTGATATTATACTTCCTGGAAGATCATTTATATATTACAAGAAAAGCAATGGTCTTAATAACGATCCCTGAGAGACCCTGCACTGCATACTTCTCTCCAGTTACAAAAACATCCATTAACTCCTACTCTCTGCATCTTATCTTTCAGCCAATTATGTACCCAAGTTAACACCATCCCTTTAATTCCCTTTAATACCATGTGCTTCTATTTTCTGAGTAAGTCTGTTATGTGACACATTATCAAATGCCTTTTGAATGTCCATATATAGAACATCTCCTGCACTACCTTTATTCGCCCTCTCTGTTACTTCATCAAATAACAATCAGGTTAGTCAGACTCGATTTGACATAAACAAATCTGTGCTGGTTGTTCCTTATTAACCTATGCTTCGCTAAGTGAGAATTAATTTTGTCCTTGACATTTGTTTCTAGTTGTTTTCCCACCACTGATGTTAGATTGACTGGCCTGCAGTTACCAGTTCATACCTTTCCCATTTTTTGAACAGGGCTGTAACACTTGCAATCATCCTGTCCACTGCAACATTCCTATATCCAAGGAGGATCGAAAAATTGTGGTCAGATCTGCTATCTCCACCTCAGCTTGCCTCATAAACTACGATGCATCCCATCTGAACCGGGTGACTTGTTAACTTTAAGTGATGCCAGCTTATTTAGCACCTCCTTTCTATCTATTTTTATCCTGTCCAATATTTCTATTCTCTTCTCCTGTACTGTGACGTTAACTTCATCCTTTTCTTTTGTGAATGTTATATATGTAAACATTGTAACTGTGTAAGACTTGCCACCAGAGGGCGCAACTGTTGGAGGCCCAAGGGTCACCTGCACACCTCGTGCAAGGGAGTATAAAAGGTTGTCTGCCATGCTGCTTGGGCACTCTGGAGTTGTATTAAAAAGACTAAGGTCACATCAGTTTTAGCTCACAGTACTCAGTCTTGTGGATTTCTTCCATACTTAACAGTGACAACAGGTGCAAAGTATTCAATCAGTAACTCAATCATTCATACCCTCTGCCTCCACAAGAAGATTCCCTTTATTGTCCCTAATCAGCTCCATCATTCCCTTAATTGTTTTCTTACTTTTTATATGTTTATGAAAGATTTTTGAGTTCCCTTTTATGTAACCTGCTAATCTTTTCTCATACTTTCTCTTTGTCCTACTTATATCCTTTTACAATTTCCCCCTGCACTCTTTGTATTTTGCCTTGTTTTCAACTGTATTTTGTACCTGAGATTTGTCATAAACTTCCTTTTACTGTTTTAGCGCAACTTAAAGGCAGCCTCCTAAAGTGAAGGTGCATCATGGCTGCAAGAAGTGAGGGGAGTTGCTTCAAAAGTGAATCTGTGCTGTGATACTTTGAGGAATAGCTGAACATGCAAGAGAACGTGCACTAAGGTTTTCAGAGGCTGCACTGGAGGTCTTGGTGCAAGACATGGAGAGAAGGAAATACATTCCATATCCACAGGGAGGAAGGAAACCCTCCAGACATATGTTCAGGAGGTAGTGGGAAGAAGTAACAGCAAAGGTCAATGCCAGGAGTGTAGTCGCAAGAATATAGAGATAGTGGAGGGAGAAATTTAATGATCTCATACAAGTTGTCAAGGTGGTTGAGTTCAATCTTCAGGTGGCATATTCTACCAACTGCACCATTAGCCTCATTGTTCAATTCTCTGCGCCCCCATCACCCATATATCTCTATCAATCAGTACTTAACCCTTCAAATCAAATCATACCTTATCCTCACACTATTAGCACTGTTGCAAACCTCGCACCCACAATGTACAGCTCGCTCACACTGGCAGCAGTTCTCCATGTGAGCCACATCACTCAAACATGTTGCTGGACACTCACTGACACATTTCCCTCTTTCTTGCAGGAGAAGGTGTGGCATAACAGGAGGCAGCAGGAGCACTTAAGTGCGCCTCTATATTTTAACCGATATGGAGGAGACAGTGCAGGCCCTCATGGAAAGGGGCATCGCTGAGACCGTGGCCACTGGCAGGGCCGGAGAGATCAATAATGAGGGTATCTGGGTACCTAATCCTCCTTCTCTGTTCCCACTTCTCCCTCATCCCACAGACTCATCTGACTCACAAGTTGCAGATGGTGTAAGCATGCACTTCAAACATTCTCCTATTCTCTCACCACAACCCAACTGTAGGTATAAAAAGGAGGCTTCTCTCCCTCGGGGTGGATTGACTGATATTATGAATCGATACCTTGCCTGTCTGTTGGGGTAAAAGGAAGGCTTCTCTTCCTTGGGGTAGATTAACTGATATAGATAATCGACACCTCGCCCAGCTCCCACTGTAAAATGACCACGGAAGTAAACAAACAAAACTCAGGTTTACCGGCTTTATTATGAGCAATGCACGGGAAAGTTCAGTCTAAACCTCCGCAATACAAGAGTTTCAGATATCATTTATACAGGTTTTGGAGAGGAGCTACCCCCCTACAAAATCATCGATAGGTCTATTGCTATCAGCGGAGTTACATTGATTTGTCGACTCTTATCAGACTGGCTCTGAGTGGTGTATGCAACTGTCCATCTCCCATTATTGTGTTGTTCCATTTTGCCCTCTAACTCAGTCTATACAACGCCTAGTGTGGCTGTACCAAAATACTGACTTCCTTATCTCTCCCTCAGAGACTTCTAATCAAAAACTGCTGACTTCAGGTATTTAAGTGTTACTAATGTTAAGAATACAGTTTAAAGCGTTATAAGTGTGCTGTACCTGTATAAGCAAGTGTTACATACCTAAGCAATTTCTCAGACCCTCCTAATACTGATTAGTTCACTACCTTCAGCATAATTCTGACCACCTATTTGCAACTCTTACAATTTATCCCTTACAATTCCCCGCTAATGGCCCTTGGCTATATGCCCAATGTTAGCGTTAGTGTTTTCTCAGAAGAATCACTCAACACTCAGAGTCGGTTCCAACGCTGATGCAGCCTTTATTAACGCTTAGAGGGGAGGAAGTCTCAGGACTGTATCCAGGCTTCTCTCCACTGAACAAAGGGTTACATGGATTTTTATATGTTTTACAACATATGTTTTACAACAGTTTACTACAGTTACAGACTATCCAATCATTGATAGGTAAAAGTTAGTTTCTAAACATAAAGTGGCTCATGTGTTGCCAAGAGATGTGTTGCTAAGGGGTGTGTTGCTAGGGATGACTCATGTGTCTTGTAACATAGCCTGGGCCTCTCTTATCTTACTGTCCTTGGATGCTGGCATTTGGTAGCCTCCTTATCTCCATCCTGCTACAGAGCCGTATTGTTTCTAGGACATTTGGTCCTGAGGCATAGCTGATTAGAGACACCTGCAGAGCTTGCTTGCTGGTCCTGTGTGTGGGAAACAACAAGTATCACTCTTCAGGAATGTGGTCTATTTCAGCTAACATAAATCCCTTGAGGCTTCACTGGTAGCCATTTTATGGTACAGGTTACATATTTAATTCTAACCTTATGCTACAGGTACCGTTGCCCTAGGGTGTCTAATACCTACAACAATTCCCCCCTTTCAGTAAGGGGACTAGTCCTAGTCCCCCTTTAACCGACCGCCCTACTTATGTTTGATTTTGTGCACGGCCCGGTACTCCCTGCCTCAACGTGCTGGCCAGTCACGCGGTTTCAGGAGTCCCGGTTGCTTAGATCAAATTAACTAAGGTCAAATCCTCCTTCTCCTTTATCAGATAGGCTTGTTTATTATTTGAGGACCGATCCTGGGTCCCTCTTCATTGTGCATGGTGTCTGCATGCCTGGCAGGCCATCAATTCTATCCCGACCAGTATGTGTGAAATTATACGAATCCAAGGATGGATGTTCACATTTATACCCTAGTCCCAGACCTTTCTCCACCAACTCTGACTTTGTAAGTCTATTTCGATCCTCCATAACCTGACCTCGCGAAGTGCCTATGTGCGGGCACTATTTCTAGTACACACCCGTCGGTTCAGTTAAACCCGCACTCATCTAGCTCCCCTCGGCCTACCGGGTGAGGGCATCTCCCCCCTTTGCTTGCAATCTGTTAGGGAAATCCCGGAAAGTATGTTGTTTCGACGAACGGCGGAGGTGGTGGTCAGATAGTAACGCATGGAGACATTTTCCCGTATTACTCCGATATTCTCTAGTTGGTACAGGGGGAACGGTCCTGAGTCCGGCGTGGCTATAGGGATCATCAGGACTATCCCTATCCCGGTAGTCCTACCCATCTGGCAATCTGGAATTGCTGGGTATACTCGGGTCAGTCCCTTCAGAGTACAATTATCCCCCTCTGGTTAGCCAACTGAGCTAAATGTGAACTGTCTATCCAATCGGGTACTTCCCCGCATTGGATCTGGTCGAGATTGTGGCGGATCTGTCCCACCATCCACAGACCATAAGCGTGACAGAGTTGCCCCTTCTTTGCTTTCCTGTATCTTCTTTTTCTCTATCAATGAGGTGATTGATGGTTTTGGCGTGAGCTTCCAGGACTGAGATGCCATCCAACTGGATTTCGGCACCCCTCTAAGCTGTTCCACCCTCTCATTTAATCCTTGTATATCTATCGAGTTCACTACGGAGGTCCCTGTATTGAAAACGGTAGCAACATCATTAACTATTTCCCTCTTCATCCTGGGGGCTGACCCCTGTCCCTGGAATCTACTGGCACCCATTGCATCGGCAGCCTGCTGCATTACAACTTTACTTAATACATTTCATGTTTAACATTATCATACAATAATTCCCCTTCGTTGTACATTACAATCCCATTCTCTGGTCCCTTAGTAGTTATGGGACAAGGCAGTTCCTCGGGCAATGTAGTGGTTCTTATGGGACGCGGTGTCGGAGGGGGTGAGAAGCATACATACAATGATATTGCAGCCGCCCCCACCTCCTCGTAGTACCCACACAGCCCCACTCCCTTTTTGCGGATGACTGATTGCTGGGACTGTCCCAAAGGCGCGCAAATTATGCCGAAAGTACATTTATCGGGCCCTTTGACATCCCTCCGTTTAATGCAGTTGCTCCTTATACCTGTGGAGCACTGTACACATACTCTTATTCTTATTAGGATTCTTATTAGGATTCACTTGTAACCATGCATTAAAATAAGTCCTGTCCTTGCTCCAGTCCTTGGCTGCTGGGATGCACATTCCATCCGTTAAATTAAACAAGACTCCATAGTTCATGTAGTTGTTTATATCCTGAGTGCGCTGCAATCCGTCGGTGTCGTCCAGGGTACGTGCCTGTCGCAGGGCTATCCATATTATGAGGAGTGCCGTTCGTATTCCCATTCTGGTAGGTATTATCTGTAATTTTAAACAGACGGCCTGGTCGTCACCAGGGGTTAGGTTTTGCTCTACGAGTATCCCTGTCACACTGCAAAATCAGAAGCACAAGGTTATAATCGAACCATTTCTGTGGGGCGTGCGCCCGTGTCTTTACCCACTTAAATATTACCCAAACTCCTATTATGACCAAGGCCAAAGCTATTCCTCCGAACATCGTTGTCTGCTTTACCGTTAGGTTGGGTTTGTGGACTACACCTACCCACCGTGGGGTACATTGGCTCTATTGCCATAGGTGATGGTGCTATGGCTGCGCACTGCACTATCCGTCTAGTCCCGTTCTCTCTTCCAGCCTGTTTATCTTAGCTTTTAACTCTTCAATTTGTTTTGTTTGAGTATCTATTTCTTTATTCACTTGTATCAGGCAAGTATTATTTTTGTTTCCTCTGTTAGGTGAGTCTTTTTTTTCTATTAAGAAATCCAAATTAATAATGTTCAGTATAAAACTCCTTTCCAGGTTTGTAAGAAGACCTGATGTCATTACGTGATTTCACGTAATCATCTGAAAAAAAAGTCTTTGTGCCTTCAAAACCGGCTTAGAAATTAGGAATCCGTTAAACAGCATAAATCATTAGAGTAAACTCCAATGTTTTCTTAACTTCTAATTCAAGTACTTGCCAAAGAATTTTTTTAAAAATTGATTTAAAACGAGACCACACATACAATAGCAATTTTGTTTACTGAAATTCAATTTTGTTTTTTTTAAATTTTCTCTCTTTCTCCTCGTTATCTTCAAAACCCTCCTGCTTGTTTAGACTGTTCGGGACTTTTCTTGATAAACACTGTCCATTTTGGAAATCTTTTCAAACTGCATTTAAACTTTCTCATAATTTAAAATTCGAATCCATGTAGAGTGTTTTTTTACCTCTTCCAATTTTTTTTCCTTCTAATTAAACCAATATCTTTTTCACAGCAAACATCAACTAGTATTTAGTAAGTTATGTCTTTTTCCATCACAAACACATTTTTTTTTTCCAGCACTTATTTAGTCCGTTCCATCTTTTTTTTTCTTTCTTCAAATTAGGTTTTGTATTTTACACGGAGGGTTCGTAACTCCATAAAGTTGTTAATTTGTTTACTTTCAAAGTGGCGTCTTTATCTTTTTCTTTTTCTCCATAACTGGAATGGAGTCCAGCTTTGAGAGTTTGAGGGCTGCCTTTCGTTATCTCAAAATGCTCCAGTTTCAAAGTCGTTACTAAAGCTTGCTGTTTTTTAACATTTTTCAAAAGTCCCCTTTTACACCTTCGCAGATAGCTTGCCACTCGTCCAGGAGTTTGACCTGATCAGATTTAATTTAATAATTTTTTTTTTGAATCCACCTCAGTATTTTCTGTGCCTTCTCTGAATATCAATCTTTATTTAAAACTTTTTTTTTTGCTAGAAGCTCTTTTTTTTTAAAAGCATTCTTTATCTCATTCCGAGACTAAATTTATGTCTTTCAACCCAATCAATCATTGCATGTTTTCTTTCGACAAGTAAGTGAGCGTGTCAAATAAATCTTTTGCTCAACAAACCTATCCTTTATACATTTGTTTACTTTCCTAGCTCCGTAACTTATCATCCGAATAAATCCATATCTGCGTTTCTAACTTAAAATGTCTTAAAACTTCCTACATACAGAACAACACGACAAAGGGTTAGCTAAAATAAACAGACACTTGCATTCCTCTTCCAACCAGGCTTTCAGAACATGAAAACATAAAAAATTCATTCCGCAGTCAAAAATCACACAGGCACTTCTCATTTAAAACAGACATTCACAAAAGTCTCTCTTCTTTCCTATTGTTTTGGCCGGCTCTATTCCTCTTCCATACTTCACTTAAGACAATCACCGTCAGTTTTTTTTTTATTGATTAACTTCCTATGTTAATTTACATGGGCTCGCAGTATCGACACCACAGCCTTTTTTTTTTCTTAGTTTCTTTTGCTTTTCCGCCAGATGGCGGGTAATGGACCCTTCTGGTCCCCACTCGAGTTTACTTGTTTTCATGGCCATTCCTGGGTAGGACTAGTACTGTTAGGAATCTACTCTCAGAGGTCCGTTTCCTTCCTAGCGCAACTTGGAGTAGACCGTCTCCTAGCTACTGTCAGGTCACAAGTTCTGCTGTTACACAAACTTATACAATTCTTAAAACGCGTTTAAGCAATTTCCTGCAGTGCTCTACGTATCCTTAATGACTACCTACCACCGCTCTGCCCGTTGGTCCGACCCTGTTCACAGGTTTGGATTCCGTTAGCCGCTGTACACCGCTTGGTTCTACCCCGGGGTATTTCAAATTACACTACTGGGTCCGGAAGATGTCTCTCGGTATCACGATCCCACGGTCTAAGTGTGTTCCCTACGCTTACTTGGTTCCTGGCCGTCACGTGGGACAAAAGTCCTCTTAATTCCGGCTCAGGCTAGGCGTTTGAGATATTAGACCGTCTCCTCGTGTCGATCAACCAGCTTCCACCTTCCGCACCCTTTATACTTAAAAATCGTTTTTTATACTCACCCGGGTTTTTTCAAGGGCGTCCAGCGACTCCGGGGAATCCTGCCGACTACGCCATTGTTAGCGTTAGTGTTTTCTCAGAAGAATCACTCAACACTCAGAGTCGGTTCCAACACCGATGCAGCCTTTATTAACGCTTAGCGGGGAGGAAGTCTCAGGACTGTATCCAGGCTTCTCTCCACTGAACAAAGGGTTACATGGATTTTTATATGTTTTACAACATATGTTTTACAACAGTTTACTACAGATACAGACTATCCAATCATTGATAGGTAAAGTTAGTTTCTAAACATAAAGTGGCTCATGTGTTGCCAAGAGATGTGTTGCTAAGGGGTGTGTTGCTAGAGATGACTCATGTGTCTTGTAACATAGCCTGAGCCTCTCTTATCTTACTGTCCTTGGATGCTGGCATTTGGTAGCCTCCTTATCTCCATCCTGCTACAGAGCCGTATTGTTTCTAGGACATTTGGTCCTGAGGCCTAGCTGATTAGAGACACCTGCAGAGCTTGCTTGCTGGTCCTGTGTGGGAAACAACAAGTATCAGTCTCCAGGAATGCGGTCTATTTCAGCCAACATAAATCCCTTGAGGCTTCACTGGTAGCCATTTTATGGTACAGGTTACATATTTAATTCTAACCTTATGCTACAGGTGCCATTGCCCTAGGGTGTCTAATACCTACAACACCCAAGATGGGCCATTTCCCAATTAATTCCTCATGAGTGAGCTTCCAGTGTTGTCCTTTCGCTTGGCTAGCGCTACTTCCCGAGCTGCAGGATCTACCTGTTGGCTTTCCCATCAAGGTTATACTAAGTAAGTCCTTTCTGACAGACTGTCTAATTTGCCTTTATTCAATGTTTTAACTATAGTATGGGCTAGGGCATGCCGCATACGTTGGTTACACCTTTTTACAGGATAATACTTGCAAGATGAGTTCCCTTGCACTACAACCAGTACATTTAGTCCAGCATAATTCACATATCAGTCCTTTCTAGCCTACATTTTCTCGATGTTCAAATTCTGCCCCGCCTGGGGTATTCTCTGTTTCTTATATCTTTCCTCCACTTGGGGTCTTCTCTATTCTGCGGAATTTCTGCCCCACCTGGGGTATCCTCTATGTTGTCGAATGATGTCCAATTCAGTCGAGTTTGTTCCTCTTTCGGTTTTCCTTGTGGCCCGATGACCTTCGCATAACCTCCTCAGGTAATGTCCATCACTGTCCCATCGATCTTTCCTCCTTTAGCTCAGGGGTTATAATAAACCCGTTTATATCTGTCTCATCAAGCGGAGTAAAGCAGAAGTCAATATTCATAATGGTGTATGAGGTGTTCCTTTCTTAATTTCAGTTTCCATGGTGCTCACACATCAATCTCCATATCCTCGTGGAACAGCGATAATTTACTAGTCCTATGCTAGGGGGAGTGATACTCAAGGTACACCCATCCACATGGTCATATCCACAGTCATCTTTGATCATTCGTAGTGGATCTCAACATAAAGCAACTTGGTTATTTTTACAACAATCATCTATTTTGACTCTTAGAACTGTTGTTCTCTTCAGTTACATTTCTGGTTTGACATGGTACCGCACACGAGTTTGATTTCTTATTTCTCCTACATTGTTTGTTTGGTATAGAGGATCTCCCTTTGTCACATCAGACTGTGGTAGAGATAATACAAAACCTATTATATTTAAATGTCCGGTTACACATCTGGCCTTTGGGACCCAAGCATGACTGTTTCTCCGCACCTCGCAGGCATAAGTTATGTTGTTGTCCAAGGTCCAGTTGGTAAATACATCAACTTGGTCACGGTGTGAGCTATGAGGAGGACACTAAGAGGCTGCAGGGTGACTTGGACAGGTTAGGCGAGTGGGCAAATACATGGCAGATGCAGTATAATGTGGATAAATGTGAGGTTATCCACTTTGGGGGCAAAAACATAAAGGCAGAATATTATCTGAATGGCGGCAGATTAGGAAAAGGGGAGGTCCAGTGAGACCTGGGTGTCATGGTTCATCAGTCATTGAAAGTTGGCATGCAGGTACAGCAGGCGGTGATGAGGGCAAATGGTATGTTGGCCTTCATAGCTAGGGGATTTGAGTATAGCAGCAGGGAGGTCTTATTGCAGTTGTACAGGGCCTTGGTGATGCCCCACCTGGAATATTGTGTTCAGTTTTGGTCTCCTAGTCTGATTCCAGGGATGGCTGGACTGACATATGAGGAGAGACTGGATCAACTGGGCCTTTATACACTGGAGTTTAGAAGGATGAGAGGGGATCTCATAGAAACATATAAGATTCTGACTGGACTGGACAGGTGAGATGCGGGAAGAATGTTCCCGATGTTGGGGAAGTCCAGAACCAGGGGACACAGTCTTAGGATAAGGGGCAGGCCGTTTAGGACTGAGATGAGGAGAAACTTCTTCACTCAGAGAGTTGTTAACCTGTGGAATTTCCTGCCGCAGAGAGTTGTTGATACCAGTTCATTGGATCTATTCAAGAGGAAGTTAGATATGGCCCTTACGGCTAAGGGGATCAAGGGGTATGGAGAGTAAGCAGGAAAGGGATACTGAAGGAATGATCAGCCATGATCTTATTGAATGGTGGTGCAGGCTCGAAGGGCCGAATGGCCTACTCCTGAACATATTTTCTATGTTTCTATGTGTCTATGTTATCCAATCCAGCACCTTTCCATCCTGAAGCTGCTCTAGGTTATGTTGAATTCCACTGAGCCACCATGCTCCGTATCCTGTACATATTAGTTCTGTCTGTATGGTTTTACTCAAGTTTCGTTCTGCTCTATTTATCGAATTTATAGTTCTAATTCCCTTTCTGCGCCATTACCCAGTTGTGCCTGTACCTTTTCAGTATCCTCATCCCTTTCCAAAAATCCCTGTAAGGTTCGTGTTAGGGTGTTAACTCGATCATTTATCATGTGCAGGTCGATAGTGTTTACCGTTGCAACTCCCACTGCGTATCCTGCTGCGTATCCTGCCGTGTATCCCGCCGCATACCATTTCTAGCATCCCTCTTTTTTCCTGGTCCCGCTTTTTACCTGACCCTCTTTTCACATTAGCCTTCATGGTTTTTGATTCAGGGCCTTTAAGTGCTCGCAGGGTCAGGTTGCTATACAGGCTTATAGTGTTTACCCCGCAGAAGTTGGGGGTGGTTATAGTGTTTAAATTTAAGCATACAGTAATTATTCGCTGTCGTACCCCGAATTGTATCTTATCCTTGGTCTGCCTTATCAATCCCCCTCTTGCCCCAGCGTTTGTGGCACTGGGGGTGTGATGGTCAGGGCCCTGGCAATTAGAAAATTCATGGTTGCTAAAGTAGTGGTTGGGGCCGTGTTGGTGGGTCTATCTTGGGAGATATCCCTCCACCACCATTCATGGATGTTAAGTGAAATCTTTGTCCCTTTGTACCTTTGAAGATTATAAAACACACCGATTAGATGGTTCACTGTTCGACCTCAGCCGCCTTGCTGCAAGTACCAAAGTACGGAACCGACTCATCCTAGAGGCACTCTTTGCTGACGACTGCACCCTTATGGCACACAAGGAGAGTGACCTACAATTCATACTCAGCAAATTTGCTGAGGCAACAGAATAGTTTGGCCTAACCATCAAACTTAGTAAAACCGAGGTTCTCTATCAGCCTGCCCCTGGCACCAGCACCTGCTCCCACAGTCTTCATCGGCAGTATACAACTAAAGTCAGTGGACAGCTTCAAGTACCTTGGCAGCACCATATCAAGTGATGGGTCCTTGGACAAGGAGATTGATGCAAGGATCTGCAAAGCCAGCCAGGCACTTGGTCGCTTGCGCACTAAGGCGTTGAGTCACCACCACATCCGACTGTCAACTAAACTGTTGGTGTATAGAGAGTCGTTCTCTCATCTCTCCTTTATGGATGTGAGACTTGGACACCCTACAGGCATCACATCAAAAAGTTGGAAGCTTTCCATATGCGCAGTCTCAGATCTATACTCCACATACGCTGGCAAGTCAGGGTGTCAAACTTTGAGGTTCTGGAGAGAGCACAATCAACTAGCATCGAGATGATGATCATGCGAGCCCAGTTCCAGTGGGCTGGACATGTCATCCGCATGGATGAGTCAAGGATCCCTCGTCAGCTTCTTCACGGTGAGCTCTGTGAAGATCGAAGACACCAGGGGCGCCCCCGCAGATGCTACAAAGATTGCATTAAGGCTAACCTCCAGTACTGTGGCATCCAACCAAAGGACCTCAAGAATACAGCAGCTAATAAAATCCAGTGGCGAACTCTCATGAGGACTGCCTGCCAGACCTTCGAAGAAAGCCAATGTCAATGCCTGCGGGACACTAGAGATAGACGACATCAGGTGGCAGTACTGTCAGCATCAGGCACATCGAACTTCCCTTGTCCGACGTGCAAGAGACTATGTGCATCCAAAATTGGCCTATACAGCCACTTGAAGACACATGCCATTGATGATTAGCACATCAACGTCTTTGTTGGATACAATAGACTACCAAGGTCTTATCCCCACTAATTATGGTCCTGCATTATAGGCCCATCCCCAATGTTGTTTTGTTTTTTAGGGTCCCTTTCACTGAGCAAATCTTGTGTTTTATTTCTCTCAGCACAAAATCTAAACTTTCGTGCCGGTTCCATCTTTTTAAAGAATTTTCTAATTCCTATTTTCACACAAGCTATATACATTCCAGCATTTTGTTTTTTTAATTGATTTAAAACGAGACCACACATTTTTAATAGCTATTTTGTTTACTGAAATCCAATTTTTCTAAACTTCCATTTCAAATACTTGACAAAGATTTTTTTTTTTTCTCTTTCTCCTCCAACCCTTGTCCTTTTTTTCATTTCAGGTACTCAAGTACTGGACTCTTCCCAGTCAGAGGATGAAGAGGAAGAAGACAGTGATGATGAAGAGATGCCATCACTCAATCTTACACTTGCAGCCACCAGCTCAGCGCCTGGCACTGCATGTATTTAATAGACTAGGATAGAGGAGGGATCTGCACGAGGTGAGACACTTGGCACAAGTACACAGGAGCTATAGGGCAGAAGGAAAGGATAGCACAGATGCCAGCTCGCTGGAGGGCGAGGTCGTACTCTAGTTCTGCTGTCGAGGACTCAGATAAGGACTTCAATGGGCTAGGCTACAGAAGAATGTTGATGGGTATACAGAATCATATGTTTAGTGCATTGGAAAGGCTACCAGAAAGCCTGCGAATGATATCAATGAGCATGGAGGAGTTAAGTCCAACTTGGCACAGGGCTTTAAGTAGAGATTAGAGTTCATTCTTTCCAACATGGAATGGGTGGTCACCTCCATCAACTCAGCTGTGGTATCCACCATGATGAAGTGACTGATGGCCGATATGACAGCTTCCATTACAGCACAACCAGCTTCCATCAAGATCTGAGTGCTGCAGTGAAAGCTCAGACTGCTGCCTTAGAAGCTCAGTCTGCTGCCGTCATGACTCTGGATACCAGTGTTCAAAGGATCTTCCAGAGCATCACAGCAGTCCATCAATCAGTTCTCCAACAGATCAGCAGGATTGCTGAGGTACCACCCGGGGTGAGTGGCAGTTGCATTATGGAGCACAAACCTGCTGTCATCTCTCTGAATGACAGCATTACTGCTCTCACCATGCCACTCTGTCAGTCCCCTTGCTGTTGCCTGTCAGCCAGACAGCCCAGATAGCTGCAGTCCAGGACAAAATGGTGCAGTCTGAAGCCGGGCTTTCTAGGCTCAGATCTGCTCGAGGTCACCCAAGTCCATCTGCAGTTTCCTCAATTGAAGATTACCAGCGTTCCACCGCTATGCTGCAGCCACTGGGGAAACACCTCGTCGGAGCACTCAGATAGGCAAAATCACATGAAAGACAGGTGCTAAGGGAATGCACAAGGGTGATCAGTTTCATCCTGTTTAACATTGTGTTCAGCTGTGCAAGGTTAAGACAGGGCATTGGCTGTAGTGAGGAGTTGGAAAATGGCAACAGTGTCATCATCTCCCTGCTCTGCATGCTGCCAGCACTCATTTGGCACGTGTATGCAAACCCTTTTACCAAGATGGCGTCTTGATCATTTCCCATCGGAAGCGCGTGCGCGCATCTCGGACCCCATTTTTGAGTTATATGTGGCTACGTATCACCTAAATACGGGCACTACACGGCCCAATTTAACCCCCAACAACCACTACAAATAAACCCGCTAACCTCTAAAGACACTAACCACTAAAAATACAAGCCAATAAAAACAATGACCAATAAACATACTGACCAATAAAAACACTGACCAATAAACGAAATACTTGTGATGTAACATTTTGATTTTCTGTCTGTTTTAGACACACTGCTCCTCTCTTGGCTGCACCTTTATACTGTTGCCGCTGTGAGTTGGGTTGGGATGGGGGGGCGGCGGTGGAAGCTGGGAAATCCCGTGGTTTTTCGGGACCAATGTCCCTCTGTTGTGCCCAGTGAATGCATAATATCTAGGTGCAAAGCAGAGGAAAACGGGATGGAGACCTGTGTCGCTGGCGGTCTCGCCCTTTTGTGCTGCCTCAGGATTCCAGTGGCTTCCATTCTGGGCGACAGGAAACATTTAAGCGAGGTGAGGATGGTATGAGGACACCTCCTCCTTACTTTTCCTGCCGCTGAGCACCAACTGTCAGAACCAAAAAAGAGATAAGTTACTTTCTCTTCAGCAGCACTAAGAAGAGGATGGGGCGGAAAGACTTCTGGTTTCTGTTCCTGGACATCAGACAGAAAAATCTACAACAAGCAGCCATTACCTGTGCCTTAGACCTGTAGCGCGCACATACACACACACACACACACACACACACACACATACACACACTTCCAGGCACTAGTCCCTGCCCTGGGATTGATTGGATAATTTTTGTCTAATCCTGGAAATCAGGACATATTCAGGTCACATCAGGCAGAGTGCACTTCAGGTGTATTCCACCTGACTAGCACACAGACAAAAGAGGGGAAGAAAATCTGCCTCGCTTAGTTGGGCACAACTACTCAAAAGTATGTTTGATCTCTGTCAATAAATATTTTTTAATTAATTGATAATTTGTAAAAGACTCCTTTGATGGTGAAGATCAAAAGAATCTCAATTACCTCAAATGTCCGTAAAAAGCACAATGCCTTACAGTGAGATAGTTACATTTCATTTGAGCCTGCACACTAATATTGGTACCATTATATCCTAGAATGCCATTATAATTTCACAGTTGTTTAACTAATATGAATGCTTCTGGTTATCAACATGTCAGAGCCATGTTTATTGCACAGTTACAGCAATTTACAACGACACTCCAGGATATATAGCTTGAAGATGATCACAAGCGGTGGTGCATTAATCTTTTTACCACTTAATGCCACTTCATCAGATGAGGTAGCAATTCCATCTTCAGCAGGGATGTGAGTGGAGAGGCAGGATCTCAATGTTCACTCATATTGCAGTTAAGAAGGCTGTGTTCCACATGTGTACTCAAACATAGACATCGAATGTTGCTTGCTTGGCTTTCGAGGCATTTTTAATAAGGGCAGGCAAGGTAAGAGAAATCAGCAGCACCTTGGAAGAATGCATTTATAAAGCACATTACAAAAGCAAAATACTGCGGGTGCTGGAATCTGGAATAAAAACGGAAAATGCTGGAAATCTCAGCTGGTCAGGCAGCATCTGTGGAGAGAAAGCAGAGTTAACGTTTCGGGTCGATGAGCCTTCGTCAGACTAAAGCACATTAGTAATTTACAGTAATCTTCCCTCACTCTTTGTTAAAGTGAGTGAATTGCTTGGCACAAAAGCCCTGAGAACAATACAATGCCTTTTACAACCCTAGTCTTCAAACGGGAGTGGTTCCTTCCCCACAAATTTATATTTAGTCACCCCAATTAAAGCCCTACACGGACTCAAATTGTACCATGCATACATCTTTTTATCACATCCATTATAGGCTTGCTGACATCTGGATTTTGTAGACACCCATGGTACCTAAAGTTAATTCCAGCTCCTTCCATTATTTTTCGAGGAAAAGAAAGCCCACAATAACACGGTGAAAGAAGTCAAAATGGCAAACTCCCTACGCTTTCCCCTTCTGCAATCAGGAAGCCTTGTCAGCATCACTGAGGAAGGGGGCGGGCTAATCCTAGACACTGTGGGGGCGGGGGGGAGCAGGTGTGACTTCAGTCAGTTGGGGTGAGGGGTCAGATGTGACCTCAGTCACTGGGGATTGCAAGTCAGATGTGATCTCAGTCACTGGGAGAGTGGTCTGCTGTTAAAATATAGGCCTCGCTATACTGCACAAACAACATTTTCTGTCCTGGCAACTTGGCTGTGCTCCCACCCTGTGTGCACTGGATTGGGATAGATGCTGGCTGCAGATTGATCTGAATATTCTGTTTCTCATGCATGTCATTCTATTGTAGTCTCCATTACCAGTGAACAAAGTAAATCATGAAATGCTTTTCTCACTCCTTCTTCTGACTATGACATGTGACCATTGTTCCTCAGCAATGCATTCTGACCTCTCTTCCTGCTTTTTCTCCTTTGGATGTGCCTGGTGATTAAGGAAAAGCAGAAGAGTAACAAGTAGCAGGCCCGCCTGCATGCAGCCCTGCCAGCACATCAGAACACATGTGCTGCCAATCATTATATTCCTTGTAAACATCATCTTGGAGGCAACGACCTGGGAGAACTAGAAAGTGAGCCAGAGAGAATGGCACAAAGTGAAACACACAGCATGAGTGAGCAGGAACAGCTGGGGATAGAAGTTAAGGAAGAAGAGATTGTTAACTGGAAGGCTGGGAAATGTCATTCCTCAGCTGAAGAGCCTTGGGGCCCAGATCTCATAGGTACTGCTTTTAAAAACATGATGCCCCAGAGCATTAAACACACGTGCAGAACTGACATCTTGGATACTGTGCCACAGATGGCAGGTGAAATGAAAGAGTTCAGTACCCACACTGCAGTCCACCTTGAGGCATCCAGCAGATCTACCACAGAGGTCCCATGATAGAGGCCCGAAGCACTGTCTGCAGTTATAATTGTGACTTCTCAGATTATTGCTGCAAGTTATTGGAGCTGGAACACAAACAAGTATCTCTCATGGTTTTCATCATCATAGGCAGTCCCTTGGAGTTGAGGATGACTTGCTTCCACTATAAAAGTGAGTTCTCAGGTGACTGAGGAGTCCAATGCGAAACCTACAGTCTCTGTCACAGGTGGGGCAGACAGTGATTGAAGGAAGGGTTGGTTGGGGAGCCTGCATTGATGCACGCTCTTTCCGCTGTCTACGCTTGGTTTCTGCTTGTTCTCGGCAATGGGACTCGAGGTGCTCAACGCCCTCCCAGATGCTCTTCCTCCACTTTGGGCGGTCTTGGGCCAGGGATTCCCAGGAGTCGGTGGGGATGTTGCATGTTGTCAAGGAGGCTTTGCAGGTGTCCTTGAAGCGTTTTGTCTGCCCCACCTGGGGCTCGCTTGCTTTGGGAGTCTCGTGTCAGGCATGCGGACAATGTGGCCCACCCAATGAAGCTGATCGAGCAACCGAATGCTGCGCTGGTGCACTGAAGGCAATGTTGGACCTCGCCGTCATAACTACAGAGGAACCTCCCTGCTGTCGGCCACAGGGAAAATCATTGCAAGAATCCTCCTCAATGGTCTTCTCCCTGTGGCTGACGAGCTCCTTCCAATTCGCAATGCGGATTCCGCCCACTGAGGGGTACAACGGACATGATCCTCACCACACGACACCAACAAAAGAAATGCAGGGAACAGCACTAACCCTTGTACATGGCCTTCTTTGACACTGTCAACTGTGAGAAATTATGGAGTATCCTCCTCCGTTTCAGCTGCCCTCAAAAGTTTGTCACCATCCTCTGTCAGCTCCACGATGACATCCAAGCCGTGATCCTGATCAATGGATCCACCACAGACCCAATCTCATGGCTTTAGTATCTAATTGGTACCAGTAATTATGATTTCCAACATTAATGACCATGCAGAGACAATTCCCAGTATTAGCGACACAGAAGGAATGTGTTGACTTGATGGCACTGTCTCTCAGGATAGTGGCACATGTGTGTCCTCCCAACAGCCTTTTAGATATGTGTACATCAGGCACAAAGGGTGCAGGACCAGGCTGACCAAGCCCCAGCACAAAAGGTATTGTGAGATAGGAAGTTCATCTAGACACGCAGCAATGAGCCATCTCATGCACTTCTACTGCTCAGCTAGCATCTATAGAATCATAGAATGCTACAGCATGGAAGGAAGCCATTCGGCTCATCATTCCTGTACCGGCTCTTTAAAAGAGCTATCCAATTAGTCCCATTCCCCTGCTCTTTCCACATAGCCCTCTAAATTGTTTCCCATCAAGTTTTATCCAATTTCCTGTTTGAAATGTATTATTAAATCTGCTTCCACCACCCTTTGAGGCAGGACATTCTAGATCATAACAACTCACTGTGTAATTTCTTTCTCCTCATGTTCCCGCTGGTTCTTTTGCCAATCACCTTAAATCTGTGTCCTCTGGTTACCGACCCTTCTGCCAATGGGAGCTGTTTCTCTTTACTTATTCTATCAAAACCGTTCATGTTTTTGAACACCTTTAATAAATTTCCCCTTGATCACCTCTGTTCTAAGGAAAATAACCCCATTTTCTTGAATCTCTCAATATAACTGAAGCCTTTCATTCCCGGTGCCATCTAGTAAATCTCCTCTGCACCCTCTCTAAGGCCTTGACATCCTTCCTAAAGTGTGGTGCCCAGAATTGGCCACAATATTCCAGCTGGGGCCAACAAGTGTTTTATAAAGATTCAGCATAACTTTGTTGCTTTTGTACTCTCTGCCACTATTTTTCAAGGCAAGGATTCCGTATGCCTTTTAACAGCCTTCTCAACATGTCCTGCCACCTTCAAAGTCTTGTAAATGTACACCACCAGGTATCTCATTTCCTGCACCCTTTTAAAATTATGTTATCATCATTGAGGAGAGCTAGATTAGGGTTTGGACTTCACAAATAACACCAGGGAAATCAGAGTAGTAAGAAGCACTCAGCAGATTTGCACACTGTGGGCTGTAAATAAGATTGAGGTAGCACTCAAGATGCTGTACTTACAAACATTTGTCCGGACTTTGCGATCAGTGGCAAAGGAATGACACTCGCCATTTATTGCATTTACAGCTGCCCATAGACTTTTTGCAGCCTTTTTTGCAGCAACTTGCTGTCATCAGGCATCCGATACAACGTGGGAATGGATCTGTGGTATGTGTGAGCAGGTAATGCAACATCGTATCTCTTCAACCAATCAGAATGAAGAATAACCAGGAAGTATAAATTAGAATTTTTAATTCAATGTAAAATCATGTATAGAAAGCAAAATAAAGAGAGGGAAAGATGGGATTAAGGCTAGAATTTTCTTGACCTTGGCCAGTGCAGGCACTGGCCATATCAGGTCCCAAACCCACTGCTTGCACCGTCCCACTGTACAGAATTAACTCACCTTAATGGGGCCTATTTAGCCCGCCCAGCGTGTTACCAGGCCCAATTAAATGGTGCATGTCTGGTAGCATCATTCATGACGCATTATCAGCCTGTATCTTTAAAGTGACCATAGCCACATTAGATTTGATGTTTCATCTAACATAGTGCTGTCACCTTATGTATGTACAACATTGGAGTGCTGCAAACACTGACAATGACTGCACAGAGGCAGAGGGCTGCACCCAGATTATCCAATGAAGGAGGGAGTCAGAACATGCAGAGAGGTCCTCTTCCCTTCCAATGGGTGGAAGAGACTTGGTTGCACATTGCAGAGGAGGTCATAAGCAGGCATGTGGTCAGGAGAACCTGGGAGCAGTGTCACAAACGTTTCAATGATCTCATTAGATCAGGAAACGTTAGTACAAAGCCACACTCAACTGCATCCTGCTGTGCCTCTCATCACATCTCCATCACTCTGCCTTCCCTACCCTACTGCTGTACATCCTTACCCACACCATCATATATTGCACCTCCACCTATCCCTCTCCCTCTGTCTACATTATCACATCCCCATCTCAGTAGCCACTCCTCACACTCACCCTCATCCTAGTGCAATCATACCAATTAACAACACACAAGGGTAGGCAATGTTTATGTAAAGTTTCTGTTAATGTGGTGACAAACATAAAAATCTTTATTTTCAACACTTTCTGATCTTGGATAGATTTGTGTGCACCTTTGGAAGTGGCTTAGTGAGTTTCAGTGAATGGTGAGACATAACGGAACTTCCCAGCAATGGTGATGGGTGTGAAAGGAATTGCTTGGTCATTGTAAGGATACTTTATGGTGTTGATGTGGGGTGGTGCCAACCTGGTCGATCATGTGGCATCCATACGGGTGTAAGCATAAAGTTAATTAAATCTGGTCATGATGCGATCATCCCTGGCCTCCCAGGCAGCAATGTGCTCGGGTGCTGATGCCCTCAGTCCTGTGAAGCACCAAGTGATTGTGGAAAAGGTTAATGTTGTTGTTGGTGCTGCTGTGTGCCAAGTGATGCCGGTATTGGGACTCATCGTGGTCCAATTTTGAGGACTAGGATGAGACAATATAAATGGCACCCATGTTGATGGAAGATATGGCAGGTGAAGTACAGATTTCAGAAGCATTCTATCAATGGTGAGAGAGTTCTTCTAATGATGTGACACTGGATGGAGACTTTGTTGGGAACACTTGCAGCCTGCAGAATCTGTGCTGGAAATGGACTGAGCAACAGCTTCTGCCTGAGGAAAGTGACCATCTGTCAGATGGGAGCTTTTACTGTACATTTGCTGCTGTCAAGTAATCAGCTGGAGCAATGGCCACTGAACCCCCGCCTCAGGTTGACAGACATGGTTCCCAAACTGCATGAATCCCATGGCCATGCAGGGAAATTTAAAAAGTAAGTGAAGAAAGGCTCTCAAATGCCTATAAGCTACCTGATGATCATTTCAATTGAGTCCCCTACTGCTGCCGGTCAGGTTCGCTCTGCAATGACAGACGTGCCTGGGGGAAAGGCGCATGGGAGTGAGATGACAGTGAGTTCCCAACCTGCTCTCAAAAATAATAACTTTCCCACCATGCCCGGTACCACCCTGGAAAATTCCAGCCTAAGAGAGAGAGATAAAAGAGATATAAAGAAAAAGTAAATAAAAAAATGTTAATTTAATTTAAATTTTTAAATCTCCAACAATAATTAAGTTCTGAAGGAATGAGACTTCATATTTGTAAAACTAAATTTTCAGGGCCAGAGAAGTTGTTTGGTAGTAATTAAGATTATCAGACCATTAACACTTTACTTACAACTGACTACATCAGCCCTAAGTTTTTCTGGTGTGTTTAATGGATATCAGCAATTTCATGCACTTCATGTATTTTAATGCTGAATTTCTTGGCGAGGTACTGGTACAGAGAAACTCATGGAGGAGCAGGGCAAATCAGACAGCAACTTCCCAATTTCCGCGTTTAACTGTGTATGTGCAGGCACCAGAAGTTGCTGTCCGATTTACTCCATAATAAAGGCGAACGCCGATATCCTCATTGTTATTTCTATCGCAAATTCTGGACCAATACTGTTCCTACCAAAGTTGAACAGTAGTTTTGATGAAAGAGCGTGAATAGGAGTCACCTGAATGAAACTACATGACATCATATCTGTGGTGGGAAGGAGGAAACTGTAGCTAGGACTCTTCCTGCAGTTATCATCATCATCATAGGCAGTCTCTCGGAATTGAGGAAGACTTGCTTCCACTCTTAACATGAGTTCTTAGCTGGCTCGACAATCCAATACGAGACCTGTCGCTGTTGGGGTTGTCCATGAGGGTCCAGACATTCCAGGTCCCGAACTTCATGTTAAAGGAGTGGAAGATGCCTGCGCGTGAGTTCATTTAACGTGGGGTGGCCGTTACACACTGGCTACCACACGGGCTTAGCTAGGCAAGGTCTTGATTCAGTGGCAAGAGGGTCCATGATGACTGAAAACCAGGCACTGCTATATGGGCCTGATTGCCTACGGCGAGATGTTGGCCGCAAGCTCGTTGCTGAGTAGTGCCCTTGATGGTAGGTGGTCCGAGGCTTGGCTGGGGGCAGGCATTGGGAGGGTCAGTGGCCCACTGGGGCTCAGAGTGGGGGTTCAGGGGAGGTCACAGCCATGATGCTCACCATGTGCTGGAGAAGGAGAAGGAGAGCTCCTGTCGTTGCTGAAGGAGGAAGTCACAAGTCTAGATCATTGATGTATATCACAAGCAAGATGGCCGCGCATGCGCTCTGTATCTCGATGAATCACACAAACCTGCAGCTTTCCTTTACAAAGATGGTGGTAGTCAGCCTGTGCCTGTTATCACGAAAAAGCCCCGAGCGGGCTGAAGCAAATCCGAATCAACAGGGCGCAGGGGAGTAACGCACCTGGTGGGTAGGCTTCATAAACATCTGGTGTAGGTCGCAAACCCGGACTCAGAAACTATAGCTCCCAAATTTGCAGTCAGTTATGATAATCAAAAGAAAGTCTCCCATAAAAGATTGGCATGAATATATCTTGTAGCTGGTAAAAAGTTGTCCTCTGCATTCTCTTCAGGCTGCTCCTCTTGCTGATTCTTCTACAGCTCATGAGTGCTTTGTCCTCCAGGCATCCATGATGAGACCTTGTTGTAAGGCAATGTTGGCCAGCAGAAAGCACACAGCCACTTTTGGTGTCTGCACATACTACTGAACTCTATTGCACAGCACCCCCAGAACTGAAGTGTGCCTTCAGAATTCGAATACAATAGGTCTCATCAACTACTTTTATGCCAATGTTGATTTTGCTCCACAAGATGATTTTAGAAGTTTATATAAGATTACATAGAATATATGGACCCAACCAGTCCATGCTGCCATTTATGCTCCACTCGAGCCTCCTCCTCTCTTTCCTCATCTAAATCTATCAGCATAACCCTCTATTCCCTTCTCCGTCATATGCTTATTTAGCTTCCCCTTAAATGCATCTACACTATTCATTTCAACCACTCCCTGTGGTAGCGAGTTCCACATTATCACCACTCTTTGGGTAAAGACTTTTCTTCCGAATTCCCTATTGGATTTCTTGGTGACTATCTTATATTGATGGCATCTAGTTATGCTCTTCCCCACAAGTGGAAACATTCTCTCTGTATCCACCCTATCAAAATCTTTCATAATTTTAAAGACCTCTATTAGGTCAAGAGAAAAGAGACCCAGCCTATTCATCCTTTCCTGATATGTATACCTACACATTTCTGGTATCATCCTTGCAAATCTTCTCTGCATCCTCTCCAGTGCCTCTATATCCTTTTTATAATATGGTGACCAGAACTGTATGCAGTACTCGGGTATCACTTCCCATTAGTGCCTCGGAGTGGCGGTAAAGCCTTGCTCATGGCTTAACGCCCAACCGCGGAGATTTTAGCGCTGCCCGTGAAATTCGGTTCACTTTTACCGGCGGCACTAACAGTTATCACCTCACCCTCTAACGCCAGCCAGATCATGACGCCAGTATGTGTGCAACTCCTCACTAGTGCCCTGGATGTGAAATTCGGTCTGTGCGCCTCACTTTCCAACAGCCGCTGAACAGGCCAGAGAAAGCAGGTGGTCGCAGCTACTTGGGGCGATGCCGGGAGGGTATTTAAAGGGATGAACAACCAGGTTATTCAGAGGTCCACATAACACAGTGCGTGTATCTCTTGGATTGCTCCGGTAGATTGTCTTCAAAGTTACAGTTAAGTAGCAATTTTTGGTGTGCATTTAGATGGGTGCAATGCTGGCACGGCACCTTCACCTCGTCCAAGCAATTGGTAGGTGGTGTCTACAGAGAAAGGAGATTGGGAATGTGGAGCCACGAATGAAAAGAACCCGTAGACGTCGGGACAGTAGGCCTTACCCCCCACAGGTTTATTGGGAGCACTTCTCATACCGAGACATATCTGAGGAACAGTGCGTTAGAAGGCTGCGGTTCTGCAAGATGGTCATCACCGAGCTATGCCAGCTTCTGCAGCCAGGCCTAGAGGCTGATATCAGGACAAGGACATCACTGTCCATCGTAGTAAAGGTCACTGTGGCACTCAGTTTCTATGCCTTCGGCTCCACCCAGGCTACAGCAGTGGACATCTGCAGCGTGTCGCAATTTGCTGCTCATTGTTGCATCCGCAAGGTCACACACGCTCTCTACCGCAGGAGAATGGACTACATAAAGTTTCCCATGATGATGGAGAAACAGGAGGGTTCGTCAGGATAGCGGGATTTCCAATGGTTCAAGGCGCCATCGTTTGCACCCACTTGGTATTGTGTGCACCACACCAGAATGTGGAAGTGTTTTGCAACTGCAAGGGCTACCACTCTCTCAATGTACAGTTGGTGTACGACCACATACAGCGAATCCTCGCTGTGAATGCCCACTATCCTGGCAATGCACACGATGCTTTCATCCTGCAGGAGAGCACTGTGCCACGACTCTTCCAGCCACCACATGAAGGTTGTGGCTGGCTGCTCGGCAACAAAGGCTATGGTCTAGCCACTTGACTCATGACACCCCTCTGCAACCCCAACACGCATGCTGAGCATCGGTACAATCATCATCATCATCATCATAGGCAGTCCCTCGAAATTGAGGAAGACTTGCTTCCACTCTAAAAGTGAGTTTTCAAGTGACTGTACAGTCCAATATCGGACTTACAGTCTCTCTCACAGGTGGGGCACACATCGTTGAAGGAAAGGATGGGTAGGGAGTCTGGTTTGCTGCACACTCCTTCCGCTGCCTGCGCTTGTTTTCTGCATGCTCTCAGCGACAAGACTCGAGGTGCTCAGCGTAGTCGTGTTGGTTTGGTTCGTCTCCCCATTACTTACTTTCAGCAAAGGCTTCGTTTCATATTTCTGAGCGGCTTTTACCGGCGCTTTCATCCTTCTCCTCCTACATCTAAAGCACGATTCAAACAGTAATATAAATATAACCAACATCTGCACTATCACTAATACATGTGACATAATTCTTATCCAAGGGTGTACATAAACATTAAGTCCAAAATTTCATTGACCAACACTTTCTTTGTGTCCTTTTGCAGCTTAACAATCTTTTTCATCAGGATGATGTATTTTTCTCGTTGCTCACGGACACTCTTCTCCAACGCTGTCTGTTCCTCACTGAGTTTGGGAATGGGTTTTCTCTGAGGCTCTTCGAAGCCCTCATACCCCGCCTTTATAGTGCCTACCACCATTCCACCAATTGTTTCTTCTTTTAATTCTGGGTATATAATGTATCCCTGAATATTAACCTCTTCTCTGGTCGTGAAGCAAAAGTCGGTGGCAGTGATGGGACAGTGTGTTACTCCTTCCACAGTCATGTTAGTGGCTGTGGTGCTGCCACACCATTGCCCGTTACTTCGTGGTGCTGCTGTTGTCTTGAAATCCAGCATCAGCGGGGTTATGCTCAGAATGCATCCTTCTGTGCGGCTGTATCCACAGTCATCTTGATCAAATTTGGGATGTTCTCGGCACAAAACAACCTCGTTATTCTTATAACAATCTTTAATACACACACCCTTGGCATCATCTCCCTTCTTAATAATGTATTAGTGCAGTTTGTGGTATCTGACCCATGCTTGGTTTCTTATTTCTCCTATATTGTCAACTTTATACAGGAGGTTTCCCTTGGTCATATCATGTTGAGGTATTGACAGTACAAATCCGATTATATTCTGATGACCAGTTACACATTTAGTTTTAGGAACCCATGCATGGCTGTTTCGCCTGATTTCACAGGCGTCTGTTTCCCTTTTTCTCAAGGTCCATTCCCTGAATACATCATTGGTTATCCAATCTAGGACCTCCCCATTTTGTAGCTGTTCTAAGTTATGTTCTATTGTACTTATCATCCATGCTCCATATCTGGCGCTTACCATGGCGTTTCATCCGCTTTTGCTATTGTACTTTTGGTTCGCGTTTATTAAGTTAATTGTCTTAGCATGATCCCTTAGTGTGTGGGCCACTTGTAACAATTCTCGTTTGGCCCCATCTCCCAATTGGGCCTGCATTTTCTCATTATCATTACCCTTTCCACCAACCCTCTTAGGGTTTGGGTGAGTGTGTCAACCTGCTCTTCTACCATCTGGAGATCTATAGTGTTTACCGTGGTTACGCCCGCCGCATATCCCACGCCCATCATTTCTAATAGCCCCCTTTTTCGTCTAACCTTCCCTTTTAATGTGATAAACCTCAGGGTCTTAGACTCGGGTCCATCTAAGGCCCGCAGTGTCAGATTTAGAAATATCGTGATTATCTTCTGGCACACAGGCCTGTTGTGGAGAAAAGAATTGTTTAATTGCTCGATCAAGGGAGACACGGTCTATACCAGTTCCTTAACTGGATGCCTTCCCACCATTCTCATCTAATACTTCAGGAGCTGCTTCTTTTATACAGAATTCTTTGCAAAGTCATTATTTACATTACCATTGGTCAGTCTTTCTACCGTGTGACAATTTTTTTTGCTTTGTTACAGATTGTTCAGTTTTAACTTTGCTAATTGTTTCACATCCTCCTAGGGTATGAACATATGTATCCTGCATCCTGCCTCCTGCCAATAACAGGAATCTATTTCTTAGTTCTGAATAACAACAGGGAGCCACTTCCTAGGTCTATGACATTAGCTCTGAATAACAGGAATTGCACCATTGTCCTACAGTTGCACCTGCTAATTTCACATCAGCAAATTGTGCTTTTGCCTTCCTAATCCAAAACATGTTCAACTCTTTAATTCCCGCTTCAGGCAGTCTTGAGCCAGGGATTCCCAGGTGCTGATGGGGATGTTGCACTTTATCAAGGAGGTTTTGAGGGTGTCCTTCAAACATTTTCTCTGCCCACATGGGGCTTGCTTGCTGTGTAGGAGTTCCGAGTAGCGTGCTTGTTTTGGGAGTCTCGTGTCGGGCATGCAGACAATGTGGCCCGCCCAACGGAGCTGGTCAAGTGTGGTCAGTGCTTCGATGCTGGGGATGTTGGCCTGATCGAGAATACTGAACGAGAACATTGGTGTGTCTATCCTCCCAGTGGATTTGCAGGATCTTGCAGAGGCAGCGCTGGTGGTACTTCTCCAGTGCTTTGATGTATCTACTATATATGGTCCATGTCTCTGAGCCATAAAGGAGGGCGGGTATCACTACTTCCCTGTAGACCATAAGCTTGATGCCAGATTTAAGGTCATGGGGCTAGAACCTCCACTTATGTGCTTATCGCCCAAAAATGAGCATTATTTCCGGTGTGGGCGGCAAAAAGGGCTTTCAGATCGCCGGATTCTCGCCCATTCTCAAAACACCTAATTTATATTTTTGAAAATGGGCGTTACCGCGAGCGATATCAAATGTGCGGTAGCGTTAAATTTTTTTGACCTTCTGCCGTAAAGTGTGGCCGTCCTGAGCAACGGCATGGCAACGCTCGATTCACGCGATTCTGGAGGTCAAGGGTCACCATGACATGCGCAGAAGAGGAGACAGAGAGAGAGGGAGCTCAGAGAGACTGAAGGCGTGGCTGGGTGTGGTGTGGCTGTTTTGGGAGGAAGGAGGGAGACTTTAGAGCTTCACAGCAAGTAGACAAATAAAAAGTAGCTGTTATCAGCCACATATTTGACTGAATTTGGCCTATAATGGAGGGAGAGGAGGAGGCATCACAGCACGCTGTGGAAACTGATGCTGGAGAGAGCAGTGAGGTGGAAGAGGAGCACATTGGAGGCCGCAAAAGAGCCAGGAGGTTCTCGGATAAGGCAAATGCCTCCCTCCTGCAGCAGGTCGAGCTATGCTGGGGTGATTTGACACAGGGAGGGTGTGAGAAGTCCACCCCAAACACCTACCAGAGGATATGGACCGAGATAGCAGAGCTGGTCTCCTTGGCGACCAACGAGGTGCATGAGGGCAACCAATGCCGCAAACGATGGAACGACCTTATGGGATCCGCAAGAGTAAGTATTACATTAATTTACAGGTACTTATGTATTTATATCATTTGATTTGTAACAGTCATGAGTGACTATCAGAAGATGTGAGATCTTGCCCTTTTACTGGGAATGTTTTATTCAAAGTCTGCGGTCACAGTGTACGTCTTTAGTTAAAGAATGATAATAATCATAATAATCATGATTGCATCTGTCATTTATGTGTTGTATCAGTCTCTGTGACAGTCCCTAGCAATGATATCACGCAATGATCTCATGCCATGTCGTCCTGTCACCTTTTACAGAAGAAGCTATCGACGATGAGGTCCGTGCAGAGGCGAACGGGTGGGGGGCCACCAGTCCCCAGCGATATCACAGTGATGGAGGAGTGAGTGCTCACACTCGAGGGGAAGCACTCGCAGATAGCCACGGACACATCTGCATTTCCTGAAGTGGTGCCATTGTGTGATGTAGGTTCAATAGATGCCACACCAACTCATATCCGACCAATCATATATGATAGATGATTTCTGAAAATGTCATAGAAATAATGCTGGCCTAATGAAAATCATTGCAATGCAAATGTGTTGATGGTGGTGAAATGTGATGCCTGCGATGATTTTGAGAGCGGTGGTGCTTTTGTCGTGCATATGCTGTGTGTAGCACTGGACTCACCTTGTCACCCTGGAACCCCCTTCTCCTCCAATAAACTCATTTGTGTCTTGCAGCTCAGCAAGCAGCATGGCCCAGGCAAGGCCACAGAGGCCAGAAGGTGGGGGCGCGGGGAAGGAGTCAGCGATCGATCGTACTACATCTGGAGCTGAGGAGCTCCGATTGTCGCCCGTCAATCTGCTGGGTCTGTTCTCCACAGATGAGAGCGACGACTTCAAAGAACCTGCATCGCCATGGTCCAGAAGCCATTCCACCTCAAGACCATCTAATGGTCCTCCGGTCATTCCTGCCTCCACTCTGGAGGTGCCCGCCCCAAACACCTATCCATAGGGCACCCCAGGACGGTGCTGACCACACAGAGGCCTCATGAACACAGCAGGTCTGTTCCATGAGCGCGACATGACAGCGGAGAGATGGTATAGTTGTCGAGGAGTACTGTAGACATTGGTGACCAGCTCATCGAAGCATTAGGGGGCATATCCCGACACCCGGCCACCATGACTGAGTGCATTCCATGCATGATGGAGTCCCTGGATGCGATAGCCAGGAACACTGCTGCCACAGGCCTCCCAGTGGTCCCCGAGCGCGGTACTCCACCCCTAGGTTCCGCACCACCACTGCGAACGACAGATGAGAACAAGGGCCAAGATCCTGCTTCTGCATCAGAGAACGTTGCCCCCTCTGCAGCCCCCGCTCCTGTACCCATGCAACCAACGCATCTGTCTTCATCCCCCCCCAATGAGGCACCGCCTGAAGAGCTCCTCAGCCTGGCACTGTGGAACGAGGAGGGGAAGCGGTAGAGGTGGGGAGAAGAAGGGGAGGGGGAAGGAAAGTGAGGTGCATGTCCGCAGGTGATGGCTGTGTTATATCTCCATCTGGGTGTATACAATTTGTTGCAATGCATGAGGGCTGGGGACCATGCTCCTGCTTTGCCTTTGTATCCTGTATTGCTGGACATGTTGAACATGTGATTTATGTCAATGGTGGAAAAAGCAGGGTGTGGGCGGGGTGTTATTGACTGTGATACTTATGATTTCAGACCAATGTTGGTATTTAATTTTTGTTATTGAACATAGCTTTGTTGTGCATGGTCTCAGATAGCTGGACCATTACACACTGGTGATTCCTTACCATGAAAGGGTTAAATACAACTTAACATCAATCAACGTTAACTTTAACAGGCACCAAGGTGATGGACACCATTGATGTCTGAGCTGCATACACACAGCAGTGTGTCAGCGTTGTCACTCACATCAGAGCTCTTTCCGGCAAATCTTTCTGATGCCAGCTCCTCACGTAAGAGTGGGATTTAACAAATGCCAGCCACATCACTGGCATTCGTTCCGGTTAGTTCCACTTTTTGTGGGTGTTTTTTTAAGCGAGCGATATTGTGGGCGATGTGTGCGAGGTGGTGAAATTGACGATGGGCGATCTCCATGGCCGCTAGTTTGGGTAAATATGCTCTTTACATCAAAAAAACAGTGGGCGGGTGTTAATTTTGAATCTCAGCGTTAATTCCATGTGGAAAGTAACACTGGGCGATATTATGGGCGTTGAATTCACCCATTCTGCTGATTCCATTCCAAAAAAGTAGGCGGGCGGTAATATTTTTTTCTCGCCGTTTTGTCCATTGGGAAAATAATACTCAGCAATAAGTCTCCTAAAAAAGCCCATCAGGTTCCATTTTGTACCAAAATGTGCGATTATATGGGCGTTATACGTCATTTCAGCGGTAAAATGGGCGTTAAGTGGGCATTAAGCAGGCAAAAGAAGTGGAGGTTCTAGCCCCTGGTCTTCAAACACTCTCTTCCTCAAGCGATCGAGGGCTGCGCTGGCACACTGGAGGCAGTGTTGGACCTCTTCATCAATGTCTGCCCTTGCTGATAGTAGGCTCCCGAAGTATGGAAAATGGTTAACGTTTTCCAAGGCCGCGCCGTGGATTTTGATGACCGGGGGCAGTGCTGTGTGGCGGGGTCAGGTTGGTGGAGGACCTTTGTCTTACGTATGTTTAGTGTAAGGCCTATGCTTTCGTATGCCTCGGTGAAGATGTTGATGATGGCTTGGAGTTTGGCCTCTGAATGTGCGCAGACGCAAGCGTTGTCCGCGTACTGTAGTTTGATGACAGAGGATGGTACAACCTTGGATCTAGCCTGGAGGTGATGAAGATTGAACAGGTTCCCATTGGTTCTATAGTTTAGTTCCTCCCCCGCGGGGAGCTTGTTGAGAGTGAGATGGAGCATTGCAGCAAGGAAGATCGAGAAGAGCGTTGGCGCAGTGACACAGCCCTGCTTGACCCTGATCCGGATGTGGATTATGTCTCTCATGGATCCATTGATCAGGATCACGGCCTGCATGTTATTGTGGAGCAGGAGGAGGATGGTGACAAACTTTTGGGGTCAGCCGAAATGGAGGAGGACGCTCCATAGTCCCTCACGGTTGACAGTGTCAAATGCCTTTGTGAGGTCAAAGAAGGCCATGTACTGTTCCCTGCATTTCTCTTGAAGTTGTCACACGGTGAAGATCATGTCCATTGTTCCCCTTAATGGACGGAATCTGCATTGTGATTGTGGAAGGAGCTCTTCAGCCACAGGGAGAAGATGGTTGAGGAGGATTCCAGCGATGACTTTCCCAGTGGTCGACAGCAGGGAGATTCCTCTGTTGTTGCCACAGTCGGACCTGTCCCCTTTTTTGAAGTTGATCATGATTACGGCATCTCTGAGATCTCCTGGCATGCTCTCCTCCTTCCAGATAAGAGCGATGAGGTCATGCATTCGTGCCAATAGTGCTTCTCCGCCATACTTTAGTGCCTCAGCGGGGATTCCATCCGCTCCTGATGCCATGTTGTTCTTGAGCTGATGGATGGCCTTTCCTATCTTGTGTAGGGCTGGGGTTTTGCTGAGATGTTGGTGAATAGCATGCTGTGGGATGGAGTCGAGGACACTCGTGTCAAAGGCAGAGTCTCAATTACGGAGAACTTCGAAGTGTCCTTCCAACGAGCCCTGGCTGCCTCGGTGTCCTTAATGAGTGTCTCCCCATTCTTGGCCAGCAGTGGGGTGGGGCCTTGGGTGCTTGGGCCATAGGTGGAATTAACTGCGGTGAAGAATCCTCGCACATCATGGCTGTCGGCCAGCTGCTGGATCTCCTGTGCTTTCTCCACCCACCATCTATTCTTTAGGTAACGGGTTTTTTGTTGGACCTCGGCCTTCAGCCATCTGTAGAGCTGCTTTACTGTTCCCTAATTGGCTTGCTGCTTTAAGTTCAGAAATGCCCACGTTTGCGGTTTATTAGCTCCTGGTTCTCCTAGTCTTTCTCGTCAAACCAGTCTTGGTGTTTGCTGGTTGAATGACCGAGCGTCTCTTCGCAGGCACTGGTTATGGTGGCCTTGAGGGCAGATTAGGCGCTGTGGGCACTCTGCGTCTCGGAGTCATCGAGAGTCGCCAGGTTGGCGGGGAGCCGCTGGCTATATATGGCTCTCTTAGCTGGGTCTTTGAGTGCCTCGGCGTTGATTTTTCTACGGCATTGCTTCTGTTGCCATCGCCGCTTTGGGGCTATACTAATGTGGATGACGGAACAGATTAGGCGGTGGTCTGTCCAGCAGTCGTCTGCTCCTATCATGGAGCAGGTGATGCGCACGTCCTTGCAATCCCTGGCTTGAACGATGACGTAGTCGAGCAGGTGCCAGTGCTTGGAGCGAGGGTGTTTCCACGATGTCTTGTACTTGTCCCTCTGGCAGAAAAAGATGTTGGTGATGACAAGGTCATGTTCTAGGCACTTTTTCAGGAGCAGGGTACCGCTGGAGTTGGTTTTCCCTGCCGATCACGCCTCCCGAGAGGTCTGTCTCCTTACCGACTCTGGCGTTGAAGTCGCCGAGGAGGATCAGTTTGTCGACCATAGGGACTCAGGACAGGGATTGTTCGAGGCTGAAGTAGAATTCCTCTTTGACCTCATCTGTTGTGTTGAGTGTTGGGGCATACGCGCTGATAACTATGGCGCGCTCATTCCAGAATAGGGTGAACCGGAGTGCCATGAGTTATTCGCTTATCCCGCAGGGAGAGTCTCTGAGACGGCCGACCAGCTCATTCTTCATGGTGAAGCCAACTCCATGGAGGCGGCGTGTTCACCCTATCGATACAATGGGAGCCATGCGGCTACCCGGAACCTCATAGAGCAGACTATTGGGGTGCTAAATCACCATTTCCAATGCCTTGACCACTCTGGAGGCAGCCTTCAATACTCCTCTGATCAAGTCTCGCTCTTCATTGTGGTCTGCTGTATGCGGCACAACCTGGCCATCATCAGGGCCCAGGCATTGCCACTGGTGATTGCAGCTCCACCTCAGGAGGCGGAAGAGGAAGAAGAGCATTGTTGTATGTGTGGATTTGTTTTTACTCTGTACAACCATCAGAAGGCTCATCCCCTGGAGTCCCAAGGGATCCCATAATCCCTTGGGAGCACAGGTAGTTAAGGAGGCTTCACAGGTTGGAGAGGCACTCTGGTTACCTGCAATAAAAGACTAAGGTCACACTTTACTTTGAGCTCACAGTATTCAGTCTGATTCTTTCTCCATACACAACAACTAGCAACGAGATACAGATAGCGAACCCAAAAATGCAGAGAACAGTGGGCATCTTGAAGAAATTTTCAGAGGGAGATGATTGGGAAACTTTTGTGGAGCGACTCGACCAATACTTCGTGGCCAACGAGCTAGATGAGGAAGAGAGCGCTGCCAAATGAAGGGCGATCCTCCTCAACGTCTGTGGGGCACCAACGTATGGCCTCATGAAGAATCTGCTCACTCCAGCGAAACCCATGGAGAAATTGTACGACAATTTGTGCACACTGGTCCGAGAGCATTTGAACCTGAAGGAAAGCGTTCTGATGGTGAGGTATCGGTTCTACACCTACAAAAGGTCTGAAGGCCAGGAAGTGGCGAGTTATGTCGCCAAGCTAAGATGCCTTGCAGGACATTGCGAATTTGAAAGACATTTGGAGCACATGCTCAGAGACTTTTTCATACTTGGCATTAGCCACGAAACCATACTTTGCAAAATTTTGACTGCAGAGACCCCAACCTTGAGTAAGGCCAGACTGATAGCCCAGGCGTTCACTGCTACCAGTGTCAATATGAAGCAAATCTTTCAGCATACAAGTGCTGCTACAAGTACTGTGAACAAAGTGATGTTGTTTTCGAACCGTAACGTACAGGGCAGGTCACACAATACTGCAGCTGCACGTCCGCAGATGACTCAGCGTCCACCATCAAGGGTGATGAATGCAAGGCCGTTAACACCTTGTTGGCGTTGCAGGGGTGATCATTGTTTCCATTCATGCTGGTTCAAAGAGTATGTTTGCAAGGGCTGTGGAACAATGGGACACCTCCAATGAGTGTGCAGGCAAGCTGCTAAGCCTGTTAAACCTGCAAACCACCCTGTTGCAGAGGAGGACAGATCCACGGAGGATCACGATGAACCAGAGCCTCAGATAGAGGGGGCAGAGGTACATGGGGTGAACACATTCATCACAAATTGTTCCCCGATGATGCTGAATGTTGAAGTAAATGGACTTGTAGTGTCAATGGAGCTGGACACGGGTGCGAGCCAGTCCATCATGGGCAAAAAAACTTTCGAAAGGTTGTGGTGCAACAAGGCCTCAAGGCCAGTCTTAACTCCAGTTCGCACGAAACTAAGAACTTACATGAAAGAACTGATTCCTGTAATCGGCAGTGCTACCGTAAAGGTCTCCTACGATGGAGCGGTGCACAAGCTACCACCCTGGATGGTACCGGGCGATGGTCCCATGCTGCTTGGCAGGAGCTGGCTAGGAAAGATACGCTGGAACTGGGACGACGTCCGAGTGCTATCGCCCGCTGACGACACTTCATGTGCCCAGATCTTAAACAAATTTCCTCGCAGTTTGAACCAGGCATTGGGAAATTCCAAGGAGCAAAAGTGCAGATCCACTTTACTCCGGGAGCGCAACCCATCCATCACAAGGCGAGAGCAGTACTGTACGTGATGAGAGAAAGGGTAGAGATCGAGCTAGACCAGCTGCAAATAGAGGGCATCATTTCACCGATGGAATTCAGCGAGTGGGCCAATCCTATTGTCCCAGTCCTCAAGGGAGACAGCACTGTCAGAATCTGTGGCAATTACAAAGTAACTATCAATCGTTTTCCCGACAGGACTAATACCCACGACCAAAAGCCGACGACCTTTTTGCATCGCTGGCAGGAGGAAAGACGTTCACGAAGCTGGATCTGACTTCAGCCCACATGACACAGGAACTGGAGGAATCATTGAAGGCTTTTACCTGCATCATCACACACAAGGGTCTTTTTGTTTATAACAGCTGTCCATTTGGAATCCAATCAGCAGCGGCGATATTCCAGGGAAACATGGAAAGTTTACTGAAGTCGGTCCCGCATATCGTGGTCTTCCAGGACGATATCTTGGTCACAGGTCGGAACACAGTCGAACACCTGCAGAACCTGGAGGAGGTTCTTAGTCGACTCAACTGCGTGGGGCTCAGGCTAAAACGCTCGAAGTGCGTTTTCCTGGCACCTGAAGTGGAGTTCTTGGGAAGGAGGATTGTGGCGGACGGCATCAGGCCCACCAACGTGAAGACGGAGGCAATCGAGAACGCACCAAGGCCACAGAACGTGACGGAGCTGCAGTCGTTTCTGGGACTCTTGACCTACTTTGGTAACTACTTACCGGGTCTCAGCACACTGCTAGAACCACGACATGTCTTGCTATGAAAAGGGGGCAAATGGGTTTGGGGCAAAAGCCAAGAAAATGCCTTTGTAAAAGCGAGAAAATTGTTATGCTCAAACAAATTGCTTGTGTTGTATGATCCATGTAAGCGTTTGGTACTAGCATGTGATGCGTCGTCATATGGCGTCGTGTGTGTATTGTAACAAGCTAATGATTTTGGGAAAATGCATCCAGGAGTCTGTCCAAGGCTGAAGGAGCCTACAGCATGATTGAAAAAGGAGCATTAGCGTGTGTCAATGGGGTAAAGAAAATTCAACAATACCTGTTTGGGCTAAAATTCAAATTGGAAACTGACCATAAGCCAATTATATCCCTGTTTTCCGAGAGTAAAGGGATAAATACCAATACATCGGCCTGCTTACAGAGATGGGCGCTCACGTTGTCCGCATACAACTATGCCATCCGCCACAGGCCAGACACAGAAAACTGCGCCGATGCTCTCAGTAGGCTGCCATTGCCCACCACGGGGGTGGAAATAGCGCAGCCCGCAGATCTAGCCATGGTTATGCAAGCATTTGAGAGTGAGTAATCACCCTTCACTGCCTGGCAGATCAAAACCTGGACAAGCCAGTACCCCTTATTATCTCTAGTCAAAAATTGTGTGCTTCACGGGAGCTGGTCCAGTGTCCCAGTGGAAATGCAAGAAGAGATAAAGCCGTTCCAGCGGTGCAAAGATGAAATGTCTATACAGGCAGACTGGCTTCTGTGGGGCAATCGAGTAGTGGTCCCCAAGAAGGGCAGAGACATCTTCATCAATGACTTCCACAGTACCCACCCAGGCATCGTAATGATGAAAGCAATAGCCAGATCCCACGTGTGGTGGCCCGGTATCGATGCGGACTTAGAGTCCTGCGTTCACAGATGTAATACGTGCTCGCAGTTAGGGAGGCGCTGCTAAGTTTATGGTCGTGGCCCTCCAAACCGTGGTCTAGGGTACATGTCGACTATGCAGGCCCGTTCTTGGGTAAAATGTTCCTTGTGGTTGTAGACGGGTACTCCAAGTGGATTGAATGTGAGATAATTTCGGCTAGCACGTCCGCTGCCACTACTGAAAGCCTGCGGGCCATGTTTGCCACACATGGCTTACCCGATGTCCTGGTGAGCGACAACGGGCCATGTTTTACCAGTGCTGAGTTCAAAGAATTCATGACCCGTAACAGGATCAAACATGTCACAGCTTCCCCGTTTAAACCAGCGTCCAATGGTCAGGCAGAGAGAGCAGTGCAAACCATCAAGCAAGGCTTGAAGAGGGTAACTGAAGGCTCACTGCAGACTCGCCTATCCCGAATCCTGCAGCTACCGCACGAGACCCCACTCACTCACTGGGATCACATCTGCTGAACTACTCATGAAAAGAGCACTTAAGACAAGCTCTCGTTAGTTCACCCTGATCTATATGAACAGGTAGAGAGCAGATGGCTTCAACAAAGTACATACCATGATAGCGCAAATGTGTCACGCAAGATTGAAATCAATGATCCTGTATTTGTATTGAATTATGGACAAGGTCCCAAGTGGCTTCCCGGCACTGTGGTGGCCAAAGAGGGGAGCAGGGTGTTTTGGGTCAAACTTTCAAATGGACTCATTCACCAGAATCACTTGGACCAAATCAAACTCAGATTCACGGACTATCCTGAGCAACCCACCTAGGACCCTACCTTTTTTGATCCCCCAACATACACACCAGTGGCAACCGACACCACGGTTGACCACGAAGCAGAGCCCATCATCCACAGCAGCCCAGCAGGGCCCAACATACCAGGCAGCCCAGCAAGACCAGTTGCACAGCAGCCCAGCGAAGGTCCAACAAATGAATCAACAACACCAGCTTTCACACCAAGACGATCAACCAGGGCAAGAAGGGCCCCAGATCGACTCACATTGTAAGAAGTTACACTATCGACTTTGGGGGGAGTGGTGTTGTTGTATATGTGGACTTGTAGTTATTCTGTACAGCCACCAGAAGGCTCCTCCCCTTGAGTCCCAAGGGATCCCATAATCCCATGGGAGCACAAGTACTTAAGGAGGCTTCACAGGTTGGAGAGGCACTCTGTAGACCTGCAATAAAAGACTAAGGTCACACTTTACTTTAAGCTCACAGTGTTCAGTCTGACTCTTTCTCCATACACAACAAGCATGACGATGCACAGAATGGCGAGGCAGGCGAGTAGGAGGATCAGCAGCCACGGAAGATGCATCGTGCCAATGCTTCTGCTGCTAGGGCTGCACGTCAGCGCTTCATCCTGCATTGATTTCAATGAATCAATGACCAAATGACAACTGGGCTCCATAGTCACATCGCTACGTACTAGGCTCATAGCATAGCTCCATGAAATTCTCAATTAATACACATGACGGCAATACAGATGGTTAAATCAACATTATATTATCTCTCATAAGAGTGTGCCCTCAAGCAGCACACCAATAACCCTTCACCTGCAACTAATAAAGAATGTAACAAGTAACAAGTGCGCCTTGTAGACCAACACTCCTCCCAACTGAAATGTAAGACCAGCTTCCATGAATCATATTATACCATGGCCCTTCCACAAATAACAGGTGTCAAACACCAGGAACAAATTATGTACAATTATACTTACAAGATGTGGCCTTCTGGCCATGGTTGGAAAAGTAATTATTCTGACTAACTCACATATTTCCCACCCCTTCCCTTCCCCCCCTCCCCTCCCCCCCCCCGCCCATGCCGAGTGCGCCTCATTTATGTGCTCACAGTGCCTGCAGCAAGGCTGCTTGAAGGCTGCTGTGTCTGCGAGGCAGAGACTGCAGATGGCATACCAGGATGCCCTGATGCAGCTCTGGGCCCAGCTGCGGACTGCATCACCTCAGCTTGAGCGGCAGCAGTCTCTGATGGGTGGAGTGCAGACCGCGGCAGATACAAAGGCAGAGTGGCAATAGTGAGAGCCGGAATGCTGTCATCATGAGAGAAGACAGCTATTTACTTCGATGCATTGCTCCACCTCTGGGGATGAAGCTTAGCATCCAGAGCAATCTGCTGGAGCACAGATTGCTGGCCTGCTTCGGCACCGTGAATTCCCTGTTGGACTGTGGGGAATCCAGAGAGGATGGCAGCAGCAGTCAGTGCTTGCGTGGCATCAATTTGAATCTGCATCATAGAAACATAGAAACATAGAAAATAGGTGCAGGAGTAGGCCATTCAGGCCCTTCGAGCCTGCATCACCATTCAATAAGATCATGGCTGATCATTCACCTCAGTACCCATTTCATGCTTTCTCTCCATATCACTTGATCCCTTTAGCCGTCAGGGCCATATCTAACTCCCTCTTGAATATATCTAACAAACTGGCATCAACAATTCTCTGCAGTAGAGAATTCCACAGGTTAACAACTCTCTGATTGAAGAAGTTTCTCCTCATCTCGGTCCTAAATGGCTTACCCCTTATCCTTAGGCTGTGACCCCTGGTTCTGGACTTCCCCAACATCGGGAACATTCTTTCTGCATCTAAACTGTCCAGTCCCGTCAGAATTTTATATGTTTCTATGAGATCCCCTCTCATTCTTCTAAATTCCAGTGAGTACAGGCCCAGTCGATCCAGTCTCTCCTCATATGTCAGTCCTGCCATCCCGGGGATCAGTCTGGTGAACATTCACTGCACTCCCTCAATAGCAAGAACGTCCTTCCTCAGATTAGGAGACCAAAACTGAATACAGTATTCCAGGTGAGACCTCACCAAGGCCCTGTACAACTGCAGTAAGACCTCCCTGCTCCTATACTCAAATCCTCTCGCTATGAAGGCCAACATGCCATTTGCCTTCTTCACCACCTGCTGTACCTGCATGCCAATTTTCAATTATTGATGTACCATGACACCCAGGTCTCGTTGCACCTCCCCTTTTCCTAATCTGCCGCCATTCTACCTTCATGTTTTTGCGACCAAAGTGGATAACATCACATTTATCCACATTATACTGCATCTGCCATGCATTTGCCCACTCACCTTGCCTGTCCAAGTCACCCTGCAGCGTCTTAGCATCCTCCTCACAGCTCACACTGCCACGCAGGTTAGTGTCATCTGCAAACTTGGAGATATTACACTCAATTCCTTCATCTAAATCATTGCTGTATATTGTAAAGAGCTGGGGTCCCAGCACTGAGCCTTGAGGCACCTCACTAGTCACTGCCTGCCATTCTGAGAAGGATCCATTTATCCTGACTCTCTGCTTGCTGACTGCCAACCAGTTCTCTATCCATGTCAATGCATTGCCCCCAATACCATGTGCCTTAATTTTGCACACTAATCTCTTGTGTGGGACCTAGTCAAAAGCCTTTTGAAATTCTAAATGCACCACATCCACTGGTTCTCCCTTGTCCACTCTACTAGTTACATCATCAAAAAATTCTTGAAGATTTGTCAAGCATGATTTCCCTTTCATAAATCCATGCTGACTTGGACTGATCCTGTCACTGCTTTCTAAACGTGCTGCTATTGCATCTTTAACAATTGATTCCAACATTTTCCCCACTACCGATGTCAGGCTAACCGAGCTATAATTCCCCGTTTTCTCTCTCCCTCCTTTTTTACAAAGTGGTGATACATTAGCTACCCTCCAGTCCATCGGAACTGATCCAGAGTCAATAAATTGTTGGAAAATGATCACCAATACATCCACTATTTCTAGGGCCACTTCGTTAAGTACTCTGGGATGCAGACAATCAGGTGCTGGGGATTTATCAGCCTTCATTCCCATCAATTTCCCCAACACAATTTCCTGACGAATAAGGATTTCCTTCAGTTCCTTCTCGCTAAACCCTCGGTCCCCTTGTATTTCCGGAAGATTATTCGTGTCTTCCTTCGTGAAGACAGAACCAAAGTATTTGTTCAATTGGTCATGCCATTTCTTTGTTCCCCATTATAAATTCACCAAATTCTGACTGCAAGGGACCTACGTTTGTTTTCACTAATCTTTTTCTCTTCACATATCTATAGTGGTGCCGCTCCATCTCGTGAACGTGTACGCCTCTCAGCCCGGCCCGCAGCAAACGCGCTTCTTCGAAGAAGTATCCGCTCTTCTTGGCTCCGTCGACGTCGGCGACTGCATTGTCCCCGGGGGGGATTTTAACTGCACCCTCGAGGCGAGGGACCGCTCCGGTGCCCCGCAGAGCATGACGGCGATCGAGAAGTTGAGGGACCTGGTTGGGTCCTTCGACTTGGTGGACGTCTGGCGAAATCTCCAACCCGACTCCAGCGCCTTTACTTGGGTGAGGCCTGGAGTATGATAGTCCAGAATCGACCGCCTTTATGTGTCTCGGGCGTACGTTTCCTGCGTCCCGGCGGCCTCCATGCGGCCGGTGCCGTGTTCGGACCACCACCTGGTGTGGGCGGAGCTCGCTTCACTCAGCACGAGGACGGGGTCCGCGTACTGGCATTTCAACAAGCAGCTGCTGGAGGAGGAGCGGTTCCAGGACTCGTTCCGTCATTTCTGGGCCGACTGGAGAAGGAAGCAGGGGGGCTTCCCCTCCTTGAGGCTATGGTGGGACGTGGGCAAGGCTCACGTCCACGTCTTCTGTCAAGAGTACGCGAGAGGGTCGACCAAGAGGTGAGCGTCCAGGGTCGGGCGCCTAGAAAAAGAGGTGCTTGACCTGGAGTCCCATCTCGGTCAAGTCGTCGAGGACCCGGCCCTGCGGACGGTGTACGAAGCGAAGAAGGCCGCGCTGAAGGACCTGCAGTTCATTGGGTCCCGAGGCGCGTTCGTGAGGTCGCGGATCCGGTTCCTGCGGGATCTGGACCGCAGCTCCCCCTTCTTCTACTCGCTGGAAAAAAGACAGAGTGTCCGTAAGCAGCTCTTGACGCTGCTGGCTGACGACGGCTCTCTTGTCTCGGATCCGGAGGTCGTCAACAACAGGGCCTGTGAATATTACGGGACTCTGTTCTCTCCAGAGCCGTCCAGCGAGGAAGCGTGTAGAGTTTTGTGGGAGGACCTGACGAAGGTCAGCCCGGAGGGCGCCGAAAATCTGGAAGCTCCGCTAAGCCTGGCAGAGCTGACCGGTGCCCTCGACTGGCTCTCGAGGGGAAAAGCCCCGGGGCTGGACGGGCTGACTGTGGAGTTCCACAGGGCGTTCTGGAACGTCCTGGGGGGCGACTACGCGTGGGTCCTGGGTGAAAGTCTGGCGACCGGGGAAATGCCCCTCTCTTGGTGCAGGGCAGTCATTGTCCTGCTGCCTAAGAAGAGCGATCTCCGCCTCCTTAAGAACTGGCGCCCGGGCTCCCTCCTCAGCACGGACTACAAAATCTTCGCCAGGGCGATGTCTGCTCGCCTTGGCGCCGTGCTGGACCACATGATACACCCCGACCAGTCCTACACGGTCCCGGTCCGGACAATCCATGATAACATGCATCTGGTCCGGGACCTCATCCATCATTCCCAGGAGGCTGGTCTGTCGTCGCCTTCCTATCTCTCGACCAAGAGAAGGCGTTCGACAGGGTGGATCATGACTATCTGTTCGGGACTACGCGCTTTCGGGTTCAGGACACATTTCGTCGCCCGTATCCGACTTTTGTACACCGCCACGGAGTGTCTGATTAAGGTTAACGGGTCCTTGATGGCGCCCCTTCGCTTTGGGAGAGGGGTGCGCCAGGGATGCCCCATGTCCGGCCAGTTATATGCCATCTGCGTGGAGCCTTTCCTGCGCCTCCTGCGGACGAGGTTGACGGGACTGGCTCTGCAAGGGCCGGGCGTGGAGGTCGTCCTCTCGGCTTACGCCGATGACGTGCTCCTCGCGGTAGAGGATCCCGCTGACCTGCGGAGGATGCGTGAGTGCCAGGAGATTTACTCAGCCGCATCCTCCGCCAGGATCAACTGGGAGAAATGTTCCGGACTCCTGGTGGGCCAGTGGCGAGTGGACTCCCTGCCGGAGGAGCTCAGCCCTTTTGCCTGGAACACGACCCATCTCCTCTATCTGGGAGTCTACCTTAGCCCCGATGAGGAAGCCTGGCCAGCAAACTGGCAGGAGCTGGAGGCCAAGGTCGCCGCTCGCCTAGGGTGCTGGACATGACTGCTCCGAGTGCTGTCCTACAGGGATCGAGCGCTAGTCATAAACCAGCTGGTGGCTGAAATGCTGTGGTACCGGCTGGTCACTTTGACTCCTTCCCCTGCGTTTGTCACCAAGATACAGAAGAAGCTGGTGGACTTCTTCTGGAACAACAGGAAGCACTGGGTCTCTGCCGCGGTCTTCAGTCTCCCACTTGGGGAGGGCGGTCAGTCGTTGGTGTGCGTCAGCACCCAGCTCGCGACTGTCCGTCTTCAGACCCTGCAGAGATACCTTTACGTCGAGCCCTCTCCTAGGTAGCGCGCTCTGGCGACGTATTTCTTCCGCCAGGAGCACGGCCTCAACTACGACACGCAGCTCCTGTTTGTGAGTGTGGGGGGCGTCAGGACCGCCCTCCGGGAGCTGCCTGTCTTTTACAAAGAACTCACCAGGATCTGGAACAAAGTCTCCACCAAGCGCAGCTCTCCACTGGCTGGAGTGGCGGCCGTCCTGCAGGAGCCGCTGCTCGGGAATCCGTACCTCCACGACCGAGGTTTTAGGTGGCAGTCGGACGAGAGGGCTGTGGCTGGTGAGGTGACCAGGGTCAGAGACCTGCTCGATGGCGGAGGAGCGGGCTGGATGGCGCCAGACACGCTGGCGCAGTGCCTAAATTCGGCCAACGTCCGAAGCGCGGCCGATGCCATCGAGTCGCTAAAAACAGCTCTGGGCCCTGACTCCATTAGGTGCATTGTGGAGGCTCAAGCACGTGGGGAGATCCCGTCCGAACTGACCCCCGTCCGGACGGAATTCCTCATCGGCGCCAAACCCCGGAACCTCCCTCGGGAGCCGGCGCCTCACAACTTGAGCCGCCTCGTGGAATTCCCCTCCGTGCCTTTCAGTTCCGCGCGGAGGGGTTTCCTGTACGGGCTGCTCCTGCACACCCTCAACTTTGCCATCCTCGCCTGCCGTCCGGACATGCCATGGCGTACTGTCTTGCCATCCGGAGGAGGCTGGGGTCCCCGATGGAGGGCACTCTACGCGGGAGTCCTCCCACTATTTATCGGGGACTTGGCCTGGAGGGTGGTGCACGGAGCAGTGCCATGCAATAAGTTTTTAAGCCGGTTCACGGGCTCCCAGGCCACCTGCAATTTTTGCAGTCTGGAAGAGTCCATGTTCCATGTTTTCATCGAATGCACGAGGTTGCAGCCCCTGTTTTATTATTTAAAGGGGCTGCTCCTGAAATTCTGGCTGCACTTCAGTCCCACACTCCTGATCTTTGGGCACCCTGTTCGGAGGGGAGCGAGTAGGTCCGAAGGCCTCCTCGTAGGACTGCTCCTGGGCACGGCCAAGGGTGCCATCAGCCGGTCCAGGCAGCGGGCGGTCGTTCAGCCTGACTGCCTGCCTCTCTTCCGCGCGTACATCCGCGCCAGGGTGTCCTTGGAGATGGAGCACGCGGTGTCCACCGGTACGCTCGCGGCCTTCCCGAGAGGTGGGCGCCGGAGGGACTGGAGTGCATCGTTACCCCCGGCAACCAAATTTTAATTTGATTTTATGTATTTTACAGTTTGTTTTAATTGCCGGTTTTAGTGTCCCCCTCCCCTTTTATAGGGGGCACTTGTAGAATTAATGATTTTATGAACCAAAAAAAAATTTTAAAAAAAAAGTCCAAACAAAGTCAAAAATACAAACAAAAAAACAAAAAAAGGACAGTTTTGAAAAATGTTTGGAGTGTCCCCCAGATTGGGGGGCATTTGATTTAATGTTTATTTCATTATCCAACCAAAAAGAGTTCTGTGGAAAAGGGTGGAGCTGTTGGAGGCGTGGCCTGATCACTTGGAGCCTGGAGCAGTGAGGGAAGGAGCTCCCTGCTGTAGCTCCTGCCTGGAGGCCTTTGTGAACCCTGAGACCAGCCCAGGAAGACAGGGAATGGGCTTACTTCATTACAATCCATCCAGAGGGAGAGGAGGAGAGCAGACAATTCAACAACTTCATTACTTCCACAGAGAGTTGGAGAGAGGGGGAAAGAACAACAACCTGTGTGGAAGGAGGGAGACTCTACAACATTCTGCAGGTGGGTGTATTGCTGCATTCCCCTAAGGACATTGTTTTATTGGTGGGGGGAGAAAAGACGATTTCTTCAAGGCCCGGAACATCGCGGGGGGTTGTGTGTGTGTAGAAGTGTGTGTGGGGGTCTTGCTTACAGCTAGGCCCCACACACCACTGAAGCACCCCTCCCCCATTGCCTAGGCTGGGATAGCTGGAGCTACCTGGCTGAAGAATTATTAATCATCGTATTTAACATCGTTGGGAGTGCGTGCCTGGGTGGCTCCAGCTGCCCCAGGTGATGACATCTTCTCCCCCCACCCGAAGACCATCCTATAAGACTGTGTCTGGTTTTTCCATCATCTGGGGAGTGCACCCCCGAAGAAAACACCCACCCATCACTGCGTGGGGAGACCAGCCCTCACAGCTTCCCTCTTTCCCACCCCCCGACCTCTCACTCTGTCACTCTCTCTGTCTCTCCCCTCTCTCTCTGAGAGCCCCTTTCCTCCTTTAATTAAAATTAAATTAAGACAACTGAGCAGAGGGAGCAAGGCCCCTCCCCAATCGTTAACTAGGGGAGAGGTGTGCCCCATTAAGAGCTCCCTCTGCTCAAAACACCAACGAGGCCAATTAAAGACCATTAAGTCCTGTGACTTTGGGGTGGGTGTAGCCCTTAAAGGGACCCCATCATGGCGACCCCATCCACGCCGGTGGCAGGGCCAGCTAAAATGTACGCGCAGGCGGCGTCCACATCCACGGCGCCTCCTGCGCCTCCTGCTGCCCTGCCACCATTTAAACTAATTACAAAAAAACACGGGATCAAGAGCTACACTCACCCCACAATGAGCATTGAGGAGTGCGTGCGGGCGATGGCCATTGTCGCGGCCTCCAAAATGTCTGGGAAGGCTGTGTTCTTCCTGGGGTCAGAGCGGGCGGTGTCCCTGGCCATTAAAAAGGGGCTCACGGTGGGCGGGACGTTCCTGCCGGTGGACCCTCTCGAGGCCACCATGCAGAGTGTCATCCTTTCCAACGTCCCGCCCTTTGTTCCCGCTGAGCTCCTCCTCCCTCACCGACACCAACTGGGGGAGGTAAGGTCAGGGATTAGCCCCATACCGCTCGGCCTCAGGGAGAACAGCCTGCGCCACGTGTACTCCTTCCGCCGCCAGCTCTTTGTCCGGCTGGCGCGGGAAGAGACGACAGAGGGCAATTTTAATGTGGCGCATGAGGGGACTGCCTACCACGTCTTTTGGACGTCGGACGGCGTGCGGTGCCATGCCTGCAGGGAGGTGGGGCATGTTCGCAAGAACTGCCTCGCCTCCAAGGCCGGCAAACCACCGAGGGCGGCCAAGGCTGGCAGCGCCGCCACCCCTCCCCCTAGTTGTGTCCGCGTACCGGGAGCCGTGGATGCGCGGGCATCGTCGGAGGCCTTTGTTTTCACGGCCTCCAGCAGGGGGGAGGGAGATCGTCCGGCCGGAAAGAAGGCGCGGAGGAATGCGAAACATCTCGAGGCGGGTCCCCTCAGTGCGCCAGACAGTCTGATCACCGCGCTCAGCCCAACCCTGTCACCGGCGAGCGCGGGGTGCCCTGAGCCCGTGCCCGAGCCATTGACCAATACCGCAGAGGGGCTCGGGCGCGGGCAAGAAAAGAAAAAGGGGGGAGTGGAGCGGGAGGCCTCTGCAGACATGGAGGTCTCCCTGCCTCCGTGCCCCCCCAGGAACAAAAGGAGGCGCCGCTCCAATGAGGCGGAGGGGGAACAACATCCCTCCGCGGAGGAGTCGGTGCCCGCCGGGTGTCCCGCGTCCCCCACCAGCGCCCCCAAACTGCGCCGTAGGCGAGAGGAATCTGTCCCCGGAGAAGGTGGAGCAGTTGAGGCTGCCCAGTCTCTGCCTCCGGGGGATGGCATGGAAGATCTGCCTGTCGTGGGGGGCGTGGGGCCAGCGGAGGAATGCGTTGCCGCTGGGTCGAGCGTACCGGGGACTGAGGCAGGCGGGGCCGAAAAGGCCGAACCTCAGCCCGCCCAGCTGTTAACCAACTTCCCCCGGGAGTCGCTCGACCTGGAAGAAATACAAAGTGTTAACAATTTTAATGATTCTATACACGTTGGGCCAGGGGGTGGCGGCGGGGAGGGGGAAGAACACCAACCTTCACCCCCTACTTTGGAGCTGGGGGAATTGGAGGACCTGGAACATTTCTTTGACCAGGTCACTCCATGTACCCCGGGGGTTCCTGGGGCGGAGGAGGAACCCCTTCCGCTGTCGCTTCCCGACCCAGCACCACTTTTAAAATAGCCCAGTGGGGACTCCTCTGTCGACGATCCTGGGGGTGGGATCGGGGCAGAGACAGGGTCGGATGGAGCGGCCGGGCCGTTTGCCGTACCTCGTGCGGTCGACGGGCCGGCTGCTGGCGGCGACCTCCCGGAGGGGGACGGGGACTCGGTGGAGGACGCGGAAGAAGATCTCAAGTCCATCGCCAGTGAGGCGGTGGATCTCCTTGCGCCCGACGCTTAGTCCCACCTCATTCCTGTAAAGGAACTCCGGGACTTTTTGGTCCAGAGCCAGGGTCACTGCAACCGAAACCATCTGGCCCTGGAAAGATGTTCCGAGCCGGTGCTGCTCATCGCGTCCGTCCGCGCCGCCGCTAAAACCATGGCCGCGGGCGGGACCTTACCAAAGGCGCAAAGCCTTGAGCTGCGCCGGCTCAAAAGGTTCCTCGCTGGGCTGCTGAGGGAGTGGAGGTCAACAAACGACTCCACCACCCCCCCCACAATAGATTAGGTAGAGGTTACTTAATGCTTTTGTCATGAAGATAACCATAGACAGTCTCAACATCAACGGCAGCAGAGAGGCACGCCGTGGATTTAACAATTTTTCGCTCCTGCGGGAGGGGAAATATGCGGCGTGCTTCCTGCAAGAAACCCACACCGTTCTGGGAGACGAAGCCACGTGGCTCCCGGAATGGCAAGGAGAGGTCCGCATGAGCCACCTCACCGCCACTTCTTGTGGGGTGGCCATCTTGCTGGCCCCGCATTTTCAGCCAGAGATCTTGCGGGTCGAGGAGCACATGCCAGGTTGCTTGCTGCACGTTACGGTTCGCCTGAGGGACGTGCCACTCCATCTTGTGAACGTGTACGCCCCTCAGCCCGGCCCGCAGCAAACGCGCTTCTTCGAAGATGTGTCCGCTCTTCTTGGCTCCGTCGACGTCGGCGACTGCATTGTCCTCGGGGGGGATTTTAACTGCACCCTCGAGGCGAGGGACTGCTCCGGTGCCCCACAGAGCATGACGGCGATGGAGAAGTTGAGGGACCTGGTTGGGTCCTTCGACTTGGTGGACGTCTGGCGAAATCTTCACCCCGACTCCAGCGCCTTTACTTGGGTGAGGCCTGGAGTAGGATGGTCCAGAATCGACCGCCTTTACGTGTCTCGGGCGTACGTTTCCTGCGTCCCGGCGGCCTCCATGCGGCCGGTGCTGTGTTCGGACCACCACCTGGTGTGGGCGGAGCTCGCTTTGCTCCGCGCGAGGACGGGGTCCGCGTACTGGCATTTCAACAACCAGCTGCTGGAGGACGAGCGGTTCCAGGACTCGTTTCTGGTCCGACTGGAGAAGGAAGCAGGGGGGCTTCCCCTCCTTGAGGCTATGGTGGGACGTGGGCAAGGCTCACGTCCACGTCTTCTGTCAAGAGTACGCGAGGGGGTCGACCAAGAGGTGGGCGGCCAGGGTCGGCCGCCTAGAAAAAGAGGTGCTCGACCTGGAGTCCCGTCTCGGTCAAGTCGTCGAGGACCCGGCCCTGCGGATGGTGTACGAAGCGAAGAAGGCCGCGCTGAAGGACCTGCAGCTTGTCGTGTCCCGAGGCGCGTTCGTGAGGTTGCGGATCCGGTTCCTGCGGGATCTGGACCACGGCTCCCCCTTCTTCTACTCGCTGGATTAAAGACAGAGTGTCTGTAAGCAGCTCTTGACGCTGCTGGCCGACGACGGCTCTCTCGTCTCGGATCCGGAGGGCAACAACAACAGGGCCCATGAATATTACGGGGCTCTGTTCTCTCCGGAGCCGTCCAGCGAGGAAGCGTGCAGAGTTTTGTGGGAGGACCTGGCGAAGGTCAGCCCGGAGGGCGCCGAAAATCTGGAAGCTCCGCTAAGCCTGGCGGAGCTGACCGGCGCCCTCGACTGGCTCTCGAGGGGAAAAGCCCCGGGGCTGGACGGGCTGACCGTGGAGTTCCACAGAGCGTTCTGGAACGTCCTGGGGGGGCGACTACGCGCGGGTCCTGGGGGAAAGTCTGGCAACCGGAGAGATGCCCCTCTCTTGGCGCAGGGCAGTCATTGTCCTGCTGCCTAAGAAGAGCGATCTCCGCCTCGTAAAGAACTGGCGCCCGGTCTCCCTCCTCAGCACGGACTACTTCGCCAGGGCGATGTCTGCTCGCCTTGGCGCCATGCTGGACCACATGATCCACCCCGACCAGTCCTACACGGTCCCGGGCCGGACAATCCACGATAACATCCATCTGGTCCGGGACCTCATCCATCATTCCCAGGAGGCTGGTCTGTCGGTCGCCTTGCTATCTCTCGACCAAGAGAAGGCGTTCGACAGGGTGGATCATGACTATCTGTTCGGGACTCTGCGCGCTTTCGGGTTCGGGACGCATTTCGTCGCCCAGATCCGACTTTTGTACACCGCCGCGGAGTGTCTGATTAAGGTTAACGGGTCCTTGATGGCGCCCTCTCGCTTTGGGAGAGGGTGCGCCAGGGATGCCCCATGTCCGGCCAGTTATACGCCGTTTGCGTGGAGCCTTTCCTGCGCCTCCTGCGGACGAGGTTGACGGGACTGGCTCTGCAAGGGCCAGGTGTGGAGGTCGTCCTCTCGGCTTACGCTGATGACGTGCTCCTTGCAGTAGAGGATCCCGCTGACCTGCGGAGGATGCGTGAGTGCCAGGAGATTTACTCGGCCGCATCCTCCGCCAGGATCAACTGGGAGAAATGTTCCGGACTCCTGGTGGGCCAGTGGCGGGTGGACTCCCTGCCGGAGGAGCTCAGGCCTTTTGCCTGGAGCACGACCCATCTCCTCTATCTGGGAGTCTACCTTAGCCCCGATGAGGAAGCCTGACCAGCGAACTGGCAAGAGCTGGAGGCCAAGGTCGCCGCTCGCCTCGGGCGCTGGACAGGACTGCTCCAAGTGCTGTCCTACAGGGGTCGAGCGCTAGTCATAAACCAGCTGGTGGCCGCAATGTTGTGGTACCGGCTGGTCACTTTGACCCCTCCCCCTGCGTTTGTCACCAAGATACTGAAGAAGCTGGTGGACTTCTTATGGAACAACAGGAAGCACTGGGTCTCTGCCGCGGTCTTGAGTCTCCCGCTTGAGGAGGCGGTCAGTCGTTGGTGTGCGTCAGCGCGCAGCTCGCGACTTTCCGTCTTCAGACCCTGCAGAGATACCTTTACGTCGAGCCCCCTCCTAGGTGGCGTGCTCTGGCGACGTATTTCTTCCGCCAGCAGCACGGCCTCAACTACGACACGCAGCTCCTGTTTGTGAGCTTGGGGTGCATCAGGACCGCCGTCCAGGAGCTGCCTGTCTTTTACAAGGAACTCACCAGGGTCTGGAACAAAGTCTCCACCAAGCGCTGCTCTCCACCAGCTGGAGTGGCGGCTGTCCTGCAGGAGCCGCTGCTCGGGAATCCGTACCTCCACGACCGAGGTTTTAGGTGGCGGTCGGACGAGAGGGCTGTGGCTGGTGAGGTGACCAGTGTCAGGGACCTGCTCGATGGCGGAGGAGCGGGCTGGATGGCGCCAGACATGCTGGCGCGGCGCCTAAATTCGGCCCTTCCTTATTAGCCCTCCCAAAGTGCATCACCTCACACTTCTCTGAATAAATTCCATTTGCCATTGCTCTGCCCACCTGACCAGTAGATTAGCATCCTTCTGCAGCCCATTACTTTCTTCTTCATTATCAGCCACACAGGCAATTTTAGTGTTGTATGCAAACTTCTTAATCATACTCCCTATATTCAAATCTAAATCGTTAATATATACCACAAAAAGCAAGGGACCCAGTACTGAGCCCTGCGGAACCCCACTGGAAACATCTTTCCAGTCACAAAAACAACCATCAATCATTACCCTTTGCTTCCTACCTCCAAGCCAATTTTGGATCCAACTTGCCACTTTGCCCTGGATCACATGGGCTTTAACCTTCTTGACCAGTCTACTATGTGAGACCTTATCAAAAGCTTTGCTAACGTCCATATACACTACATCATACGCACTACCCTCTTCGACCCTCTTGGTTACCACCTCAAAAAATTCAATCAGGTTAGTCAAACATGATCTTCCCTTAACAAATCCATGCTGACTGTCCCTAATTAATCCCTGCCTTTCCAAATGTAGATTTATTCTGTCTTTCAGGATTTTTTCCAATAATTTTCCCACCACTGAGGTTAAGCTGACAGGCCTGTAATTATTCGGCCTATCCCTTTCTCCCTTCTTCAACAAGGGTACTACTTTAGCAATCCTCCAATCCTCCGGCACCATGCCTGAATCCAAAGAGGACTGGAAAATGATGGTCAAGGCCTCTGCTATTTCCTCTTTTACTTCGCTCAACAGCCTGGGATGCATTTCATCTGGGCCTGGGGACTTATTAACTTTCAAAGCTGCTAAACCCCTTAATACTCCCTTTCTTACTCTATTTATTTCATTCAGAATATCACACTCCTTCTCGATAGCAGTATCTGCATTGCCCCTTTCCTTTCGGAAAACAGATGCAAACATAGAAACATAGAAAGTAGGTGCAGGAGTAGGCCATTCAGCCCTTCGAGCCTGCACCACCATTCAATGAGATCATGGCTGATCATTCACCTCAGTACCCCTTTCCTGCTTTCTCTCCATACACCTTGATCCCTTTAGCCATAAGGGCCATATCTAACTCCCTCTTGAATATATCCAATGAACTGGCATCAACAACTCTCTGCAGTAGGGAATTCCACAGGTTAACAACTCTCTGAGTGAAGAAGTTTCTCCTCATCTCAGTCCTAAACGGCATATCCTTTGTCCTAAGACTATGTCCCCTGGTTCTGGACGTCCCCAACATCGGGAACATTCTTCTCGCATCCAACTTGTCCAGCCCCGTCAGAATCTTATATGTTTCTATGAGATCCCCTCTCATCCTTCTAAACTCCAGTGTATAAAGGCCCAGTTGGTCCAGTCTCTCCTCATATTCGTTAAGAACCTTACCAACATCTTCCGCCTCAACACAAAGATTACCCTCATGGTCTCGAATAGGCCCTACCTTTTCTTTAGTTACCCTCTTACTCTTAATATAGTTATAGAACATCTTAGGGCTTTCCTTCATTTTACTAGCCAAGAATTTCTCGTGCTCTCTCTTAGCATTCCTAATATCCTTTTTAATTTTGCCTCTTAACTTTCAATATTCCTCTAAAGATTCTATAGTATTTAGCCATTGGTATATGACATAAGCGTCCCTTTTTTTCTTTACCCTCCCCTGTAAGTCCCTAGACATCCAGGGAGCTCTAGAATTATTATTCCAAACCTTTTTCTTTAAGGGCACATGTTTGGCCTACACCTTCCTTAAATGCCTCCTACTGTTCCGACACTGATTTACCCACAAGTAGCTGTTTCCAGTCCACTATGGCCAAATCACTCCTTAACTTAGCAAAATTAGCTTTTCCCCAATTTGGGACTTTTATTCCAGGCCTATCCTTGTCCTTATCCATAACCGACTTGAATCTGACTGAATTATGGTCACTGAATTATGCTCTCCCACTGATACCCCTTCAACCTGCTCAGCTTCATTCCCCAAAATTAAATCCAAGACTGCCCCCTCGCATTTGGGCTAGCTACATACTGACTAAAAAATTTCTCTTGAATGCATTTCAAGAATTCTGCACCCTCTATACCCTTCATACTATATTTGTCCCAATGAATATTTGGATAGTTAAAATCCCCTACTATTACTACCCTATGGTTTTTGGACTTCACAGCAATTTGCCTACATATTTGCTCCTCTATCTCCCTCCCACTGTTTGGGGGTCTATAATACACGCCCAGCAGTGTGATCGCTCTTTTTTATTTTTCAATTTGATCCATAAGTTCTCATTTGATGATCCCTATAACATATCATTCCTCCTCACCGCTGTAATAGTTTCTTTAATCAATACCGTAACCCCCCCGCCCCCGCTCTCTTCTTACCCCTCTTTCTATTTTGTCGAAAAATCCTATAACCAGGAATATTGATCTGCCAAACCTGCCCCTCTTTCAGCCATGTTGTATCGCAGTTCTGGGCACCATGTGCCTTGCCGACACATGCTGAGCCACCTCCCTCCACAAACGTCTGAAAATTCTAGACCGTGGCCTTCTGCCACTCTCTGGCTGCAGGACATCCATTTGCCTCTATATAACCTCTATTAAAGCCTCCAGGGCCGCGTTGGAAAAAAGGTGGGCACGCTGGCGAGCTCCACCCTCAGCCATGTTGCCGCTCTGACCAGACTGCAATGATGAAACTGCATCTGTGCAAAGACATCTTACCTCCCCTTTAAGAAGTGGCTGGCGCCGGAATGGCTAATGACCATCGCCTTCATCCATATTCGGTCTGGGAATTTATCACAATGATTTTCAGCTTCACCACCCGAAGAGAATTGTGCAACGACTGATTTACCAATCCATTTCCCTCTCGGGGCACTGAAATAGAATTTTACAGTAGACGCTGTTAACTTTCCCAAGGCGCTACAGTTACCGACCATCTGGGCTTACCGCCGCAAAATGGGTGATACTGAACTTCTAGCCCTCAGTGTAGTCTAACCAAGGTTCAATACTGGTTAAGCATAACTTCCCTACTTTTCAATTTTAAGTTAACTAAACAATTGGCATACAAGGATAATAATGCAATAGTAAGACAAACAAGAGCAGCACAGGTCTTAAGGGAATACTTATACACATTCAATTATAAATGAGACAATCGGAATCTGTATTTTTTGACCTACAAAGTAGCTTCTTGGTAGAAGAGCTGAATGGCTTACACTGCCGCCTTTCATCTTTGAGATCCCACGCTCAATAAAAAGGAAAGGCAACTTCTAGTGAAATGTGACAGGCGCTATCTTGTCATTTTATGATAATCTTCTAAAAGCTGAGTCTGGAATCCACTGTAGAATAAGATAATTTCAGTTAACTGCAAATAATGTTCACTTGCTGAACAAGAGTCCTGGGAATACACTTTTTTTATTATCTTGGCCATATTATGGTTCTAGCAAGAAACATTTTTCACTATGAGAGGAATAATATTGTATGGTTTAACTAAAAGAAACAGAAGAAAAAACATCATTGTAAGTCTACCAGCAATGGAAGAAGAAAAGTTACAAACATTTTTAAAATCTGAACATAGTTTTCTTTTTATTGCATATGCAATTTAAACATGAATTTGATGTAAAGTCTGAAAATATCGGTCTCTCTAATATCCAGGGCTGAAATGACATTGGTACCTGGCACTAATAGCGAGGTAATTAGAAAATATCTGCACTGGCTGCCCTCGCACACAGCTAGCCATCAACAATTATCTGTGCTCCCATAGAATGAGACTGCAGAGTGATGCCTCAACCCAGAACCACTGAACTGTCAATGCAGAAATAGGTGGGTTTAAACTACTTTAATTCCTTGCTGCTGTTTGATATCTTCCAATAAATAATCCAAATTCACAAGCATACGCTACAGGTCACAATGTCATTTGCATGAAAATGAATGTCAATTTGCTCCAAAATAGAGAATAAATGCTTCCTGTGCTCATTCAAACCAGAAGTAAAGTGCAGTTGATTATTATTTGCACAGAATAAGATAAAATTTTATTGGTTCTTAGGGTATAAATTGCCTTGAAGCTTCATAACATTTACAGTTGATTAAATCAAGTGATAGGGTAGATAGAGTGAAACTTTTCTGCTGGTTGGGGAGTCTAGCACTAGGGAACAGAGCCTAAAAAATAGAGCCGTGTCTTTCAGGGGTGAAGCTAGAAAACACTTCTATGTGCGAAGGGTGACAGAAATTTGCAACTTTCTTCTGCAAATGGCAGCTGATGCTGGGTCAATTGTTCATTTTAAATGTGAGATTAATAGCTTTTTGTTGATCAAAGGTATTAAGGTATATGAGCCAAAGGCATGTATAAGGAATTAGGACACAGATCAGCCATGATCTCATTGAATGGCGGAACGGGCTCGAGGGGCTGGATGGCCTACTCCTGTTCCTATGTTCCTATGTTTCCACAAGTGAAATTCAACTTTAGAGGTTATCAATTGCTACATTTTAGCTCCATAATTATAATTGTGCTTTGTTGTAGTCACTGTAGTTCACTAAATCTTCATTTATATGTTTTTGCATAATGACTGTATGTGATAATGTTTGTTAGTTTTCCATACACCTGACAGATCTTAAAAATAGGAACTGGCCTAGCCTCTCAGCTTTGAGAGTGACAGGAATCAACAGATACAAACATATCATAAGGTTTCAAGACACATCTGTATGATGGATCTTTTTTTGACTGATAATGTAACATGGGATTCCTAAAATTAATAACTAGGAACTAAGGCCATGAAAATGTAAGACCAGATAAGAAACTGGAAGAAACTTTGCAGAACCTATCCTCAGGAGAGTTACTGGATTGGGTAGAGTCTATGGGGATGTCTATTGGTCTATGCCCGATTGGGTGGAGTGTAAAATGGGGCACAGACAATCTGATTCCATCAGTTTCTCCCCAGGTGGGATAGGTTAGGATTATCTCTGATGATGCAGCAGACTGCACAAGTTCCTGGATGGAAATACAATCCTGAGGGTTTAATATATTTTTATTTTTCTTGGTTTCCTACGTTCTTTTGTTGAGTTATGATTCATTTATAAAGCAATGAAAAGTCTGTATTGGGCGAGGAACATAGTGAATACACATATGGATTGTCACGACTGACTTACAGAATGATAGAAAATAAATAGTTATGATTCAACATAGGAGCATAAGCATTAAATGAGAAAACACCATTCAGCCCATCAAGGTCACAACCTGATCAAATTATAAGATTTGAGATCAGAGGTTTCAACAAAGTATGCAACCTTGTGATGTGATTATTGATATTATTGTGTTCCTAACACAGATGAAGCTGCACACAGGGAGGTTAAAGTAATAGTGACCTCGGTCTTTAATAAGACACTCCAGAGTGAGGAACAAGCCTTAGGGGCTTAGGGATGCTGGGATCTCTTGGGAATTCAGGGGATGCGCTCCCTGGTGGTGGAACATGGGAGTGCATGCTTTACAGATACACAACATCACTCCCCCCCAAAGTCAAAGTGAAAACTATTTACAAGGTGAGGCGGTCGGGAGCCTTTCTTTCCCTGGTGGACCGCCTCGGTACAAATGTCTGTTCTGGTGTGTTGGCTGTGCCCTCGCTGGGCTGGCATGTTGTTGGCCCTGCAGGGCTGCTGGGTGAGCCTGGCCTTGCTGGGCTGTTGGGCGTGATGGGTTCGATTTCCTGGTCCATTGGGTGTGTGTTGTGGGCTCGAAAAAGGTGGTGTCTGCTGTGGGTTGTTCAGGGCAGTCTGTGAACCGCAGCCTCGTTTGGTCCAGGTGCTTTCTGCAAATTTGTCCATTGTCTAGTTTGACTATAAACACCCTACTCTCTTCTTTAGCTATCACCGTGCCCGCGATCCACTTGGGACCATGTCCATAGTTTAGCACATACACAGGATCATTCAGTTCAATTTCCCGTGACACAGTGGCGCGACCATTATTTACATTTTGTTGCTGCCGCCTGCTCTTTACCTGATCATGCAGATTGGGGTGAACCAGTGAGAGTCTGATTTTAAGTGTCCTTTTCATGAGTAGCCCAGCCGGGGGCACCCCTGTGAGCGAGTGGGGTCGTGTGCGGTAGCTGAGCAGTAATCGGGACAGGCGGGTTTGGAATGAGCTTTCTGTGACTCGTTTAAGGCTCTGTTTGATTGTTTGTACTGCCCGCTCTGCCTGCCCATTGGAGGCTGGTTTAAACGGGGCCGAGGTGACATGTTTGACCCCATTGCGGGTCATAAATTCTTTAAATTCGGCACTGGTGAAACATGGCCCGTTGTCACTGGCCAATATGTCAGGCAGGCCGTGGGTTGCAAACATGGCCCTCAGGCTTTCAATGGTGGCAGTGGCGGTGCTTCCCGACATTATTTCACATTCAATCCATTTTGAAAAAGCATCCACCACCACCAGGAACAGTTTACCGAGAAACGGGCCCGCATAGTCGACATGGATCCTCGACCATGGTCTGGAGGGCCAGGATCACAAATTTAGTGGTGCCTCTCTGGGTGTGTTGCTCAACTGAGCACACATGCTGCATTGCCGTACACAGGACTCGAAGTCAGAGTCAATACCGGGCCACCACACGTGGGATCTGGCTATCGCTTTCATCATTACTATACCCAGGTGTGTGCTGTGGAGATCCGAGATGAACATCTCCCTGCCCTTTTTGGGTAGCACTACGCGGATACCCCACAACAGGCAGTCTGCCTGAATGGACAGCTCGTCCTTTCGCCGCTGGAACGGCTTGATTAACTCTTGCATTTCAACAGGGATGCAGGCCCGGCTCCCATGCAGTACACAGTTTTTACTAGGGACAGCAGAGGATCTTGGCTGGTCCAAATCCTAATCTGGCGGGCCGTGACAGGTGATTTATCATTTTCAAATACTTCTATGACCATCAACAAGTCTGCGGGCTGCACCACCATCAACAAGTTTGCAGGCTGCGCCATTTCCACTCCAGTAGTGGGCAATGGTAGCCAACTGAGAGCATCCGCACAGCTCTCGGTGCCTGGCCTGTGGTGGATGGTATAGTTATATGTTGATAGTGCGAGTGCCCACCTTTGGATGCAGGCTGAGGCATTAGTATTTACCCTCTGTTTTCAGCGAACAGGGATATGAGGGGCTTGTGATCGATTTCCAGCTCAAATTTGAGGCCAAACCAGTACTGATGTATTTTCTTTACCCCGAACACACACGCTAATGCCTCTTTCTCAATCATGCTGCAGGCCCTCTCGGCCTCAGACAAGCTCCTGGAGGCATCGACGACAGGTTGCAACTTCCCCGCAATGTTAGCTTGTTGTAATATACGCCCGACTCCGTACGACGACGCATCACATGTTAGCACAAGTCTTTTACACGGGTTATACAATACAAGCAGCTTGTTGGAGCATAAAATGTTTCTGGCTTTCTCAAAAGCAGTTACTTGGCTTTTTCCCCATACCCAGTTCTCACCTTTACGCAATAACACATGTCGGGACTCTAAGAGGGTGCTTAACCCCGGTAGGAAGTTACCAAAATAGTTGAGGAGTTCCAGGAACTACCGCAGCTCCGTGACATTCTGTGGCCTGGGCGCGTTCCTGATAGCCTCTGTCTTGGCGTCTGTGGGCCGAATGCCGTCCGCCGCGATCTTTCTCCCGAAAACCTCCACTTCTGTTGCCATGAAGACGCGATCCAGTCTCTGCAGGACCTCCTCCAGGTTTTGTAGGTGCTCGCTGGTGTCCCGTCCCGTGACCAATATGTCGTCCTGAAAAACCACCGTGCGTGGTAACGACTTGAGTACCCTCTCCATGTTTCTCTGGAAGATCGCTGCAGCCGGCCGAATTCCAAACGGGCATCTGTTGTAGATGAACAGTCCCTTGTGCGTGTTGATGCAGGTGAGGCCCTTCAAAGACTCCTCCAGCTCCTGTGTCATGTAGGCCGAAGTCAGGTTGAGCTTGGTGAATGTCTTGCCTCCTGCCAGCGTCACAAATAGGTCATCTGCCTTAGGGAGCGGGTATTGGTCCTGTAGCGAGAAACAATTAATAGTTACTTTATAATTGCCGCAAATCCTGACCGTGCCATCACTTTTGAGTACTGGAACAATCGGGCTGGCCCACTCGCTGAATTCCACTGGGGAGATGATGCCCTCGCGTTGCAGCCTGTCCAGCTCGATTTCCACTCTCTCCCTCATCATGTGAGGTATCGCTCGCGCCTTGTGGTGAATGGATCATGCCTCTGGGACCAAGTGGATCTGCACCTTCGCCCCGGAAAAGTTTCCAATGCCTGGCTCAAAAAGGGAAGGAAATTTGTTCAGAACCTTGATACATGAGGCCTCATCGACATGTGATAGCGCTCAGATGTCATCCCAGTTCCAGCGGATTTTGCCCAACCAGCTCCTTCAAAGCAGTGTGGGGCCATTGCCCGGAACAATCCAGAGTGGCAGTTCGTGCACTGTGTCCTTGTCGGTGACCTTGACCATGGCGCTGCCCAGGACAGTGATGAGTTCTTTGGTGTACGTTCTCAGTTTCGTGTGTATGGGGCTCAGGGCTGGTCTGAGTGCCTTGTTGCACCACAGTCTCTCAAACATCTTTTTACTCATGATGGATTGGCTAGCACCAGTGTCCAGTTCCATGGCCACGGGTAAGTCTTTCAATTTTACATTTAGCATTATAGGTGGACATTTTGTCGAAAATGTGTGCACCCCGTGTACTTCAGCATCTGCCTCCTCTCTCTGAGGCTCGAAATTGCTTTGATCCACAATGGACCGATCTTCCTCTGCCACGTGGTGGTTAGCAGGTTTTGCAGAGCTTGCAGCTCGTTTGCAAGCTCGTTGGAGGTGCCCCATTGTTCCACAGCTCTTGCAAACATACCCTTTGAAGCGGCATGAATAGGCTGAATGGAAGCCTCCACAACGCCAACAGGGAGTGAATTGCCTTGCATTCATCCTTTGTTGCGGACTCTGAGTCATCTGGTTCACCTGAGGCCTGCTGACAATTGCAGACTCGTGGTTTCTGTCCTGTACATTTCCAAATACAGTTCCAGTTAATTTATGAACATTGCTAGCACTTGTGTGCTGAGAGATTTGTTTGGTGTTATCACTGGTTGACATAAAACTCCTGTGCTATCGCAATGGCATAACTGAGGATCGGTGTTTCTACGGTCAAAAGTTTTCGTAGGATGGTCTCGTGGCCAATGCCCAGTACAAAAAAGTCTCTGAGCATCTGCTCCAGGTAGCCATCAAACTCACATTGTCCTGCAAGTCGCCTTAGCTCGGCGACATAGCTCGCCACTTCAGATCGCTGGCACGTGTAGAACCGATGCCTCGCCATCAGCACGCTCTCCCTCGGGTTAAGATGTTCCCGAACCAGTGTACACAGCTCCTCATACGACTTATCTGGAGGTTTCACCGGAGCCAGAAGATTCTTCATGAGGCTATCGGTCTGTGCCCCGCTGACCGTGAGAAGGACCACTCTCCTTTTTGCAGCGTTTCCTTCTCTGTCCAGCTCGTTGGCTACAAAGTACTGCTCTAGCCGTTCGACACAGTCCTCACCCTCCGAGAACTTCTCCAGGATGCCCACAGTTTGCTGCATCTTTGCATTGGATTCGTATTCTTGTCGCCAGTTATTGTGTTCTGAACACAGATGAGACTGCACACAGGGAGGTTAAAGTAACAGTGACCTCAGTCTTTACTAAGACACTCCAGCGTGAGGAACAGGCCTTAGGGACCGGCTTATATACAGTGTTTCCAAGGGATGCTGGGACCTCTTAAGACTTCAGGGGATGCGCTCCCTGGTGGCGGAACATGGGAATGCATGCTTTACAGATCCACAACAGATCTATCAAATACATACATTATATACATTTAAGCCTAGAAATTCCTGGAGATGGAGAGGGTGAATATCCTAATTTATGCAGGGATGTGCCTGGAATCTGAGTCGGAACCCAGTTACGCAGGAATTCCACCCCATTTACACTGGCCCTTAAAACTCTGGTGGGAGGGGACGCTACGAGTGGATCTTTTGCCTGTCCATGTCCACACATGAAGGGGGCGTGTCTAGAGGAGTTGCTGGACATCTTTAAGAATCTCACCCATTATGCCTTCAGTGTGTTTCAGTTCAATTCACACCACTGAGACTTGGCGTAAGTTCCGCTGAGGCTTTTTAAAAGACCCGAGACCGTGCCCAGATTTAATGCTGTTTGGTTCCCTTTGTAACTGAAGGACCTAAAAATTCAGGTCATTTGTGACTCCTGGTAATGCCCACTGGGGGCGCTAACAGGGCGCAAACGACTTTTCGTCCAGGCACGACACCGCTAACAACACCCGCTAAATTCAGCAGTTTAGTGGCAGCGGTAACGTGTAGCGCCCCACTCTGCTGCGCCGACGATGATGATGATGTCATCACTATGCGCAACACCCCGTTAGCGTCCCGGACCCTAAATTGGGTACCGCCCCCTGAAGCTGCGCCAGGCGATGGTAGCGACAGCTTGAGGGTGTGTACAGGGCAGCTGGCCGCTTGCTGGCGCAAGTTAAAGGGAAGGTAGTGCTTAAAAAAAAATTTCCTCTGATTCTGTCATGCCCTGTTGGCGCTTTGAAGGCACGGCACCCCCGCTCGCCGGTGGTCCAGGTAGGACCCTTTTGTTGCTGCAGAGTATGCAGCTTGGGCCCTTCCCTTTAATTAAGGGTGAGCCCCTCCTACGCGGCAGCGCAATGGAGCCCAATGCGTAGCACTGCTCCCCCCCCCCCCGATGTGTTCGCCCCACTACCACCCCAGAAAGGAAGGGAAGAGTTTTATTTTGCACTCCACTTCCTTTCGGAGGCATTAACCCCAATTTCTCGTGAGAGACGAGACTTTGCGCCTGGTGCAAGGTCTCGTGCCTTGCAAGTGTTACCTCTAAATGGGGCAGTACCCAATTTTTCCCCCCAAGATCTTTTTACCTGCTTTTTCTGTGGCCCCAGAATGGGTCTTGGGGACCCTCTCGTTGTTCCTCACGCTGCCTCACCTTCCAGCTGATGAATCGGGATAGGCACTGCTGAAGCATGCATGTGGGTTTAATGTGCTCATCCCAGTAATGTAAATGGTCCCATCCCCAGGATGGGGTCTTCGGCTTCAGATTGGGGCAGATGGCGGTTTCACTCCACCGCACTTGTGCCTGTGGAACAATTCCCTGGGAATTTCCGGAAGATTGCATCAGTCGGTCGTACTCTGCCTCTGAGTTTGCTTTAAGTAGCCATTCATCCAATTACTTATTCATGGGATCTTGCTATATTCAAAATGCTACTTTTTGCCTGCTCAAGTCTCTGCATTTCAAAATATTAATTCTGTGTGGAAATGCATTGAGAAATTTGACAAGGTGCTAATAGATGTCTTTTCATATGTATCAAAAATAATGTGCTATCCCAAAGCTTCTGACATTGTTTGGGCATGGGAGATTGGCCCACGAAACTGTCCCTCATTGCGCCAGTTTTATGTCCGTATAAGGACCAATTTCTAGGCCTATATACTTAGGCGAGGTCATTCCCTCTGCAAACATCTTCTCGCTAAGTTTTTTTTAGTTTTGCCCCATATGTCATCCGCCTTACATCAGGAATCATTCCTGTTCTCTACACATTATCCAATGCTTGCACATCTTTTATTGTCGTGTAATGACCAGAACAGTAAACAACATCCAAGTGTGGTCTGACTACTACACAGTACAACTTCAAGATAGGATCAGGAGCCTTACATCGCACCATTATGGTTAAACATCCAACCTTTTGTTAGCTTTTTCAATTACCTCACCAAACTGCCTAGTTATTGATAGTGGCAAACCCATTATTACTCCCAAGCTTCTTTCTGAGTCACCCTGTGCTAATTCTGTTCTGTTTGTTTTGCACTTATGTCACAGATTATTTCATCCATATGCAACATTTTGCATTTGTCAGTTTTAAATTTCATCTGATATTTGTCTGCCAATTTGCATAAATTATCCAAATCTCTCTCAAATCCCGAATTACTCAGGTTTACTGCACTGTCCCTTTCAGTATTATCTGTTAATTTTACAATTGATTTCAAAATCCAGGTCATTAATGTCAATAAGAAACAACAGAGACCCAGGCACCAACCTCTGTGAAACTACACTCAACATTCCCCACCCAGTCTGACAGAATACATCTCACTAGTACTTGGGATTCTCAAGCTTTCAGCTTACCTAGAAGGGTTTGCATCAAGAACCTTACTAAACATCATCTGAGCATCCAAATAAACTACATTATAGGGAATTCCACAATCTTTATATGTAACTTCCTTAGTTACAGGAAGAGAGACACACAATTATTTTAGCTTTGACAGCCATGCCACAGGAGATTGACTAACTTAACTTATAAGTTTTATGTCAGTGAATGTTGAGTGTATCCTGGTTATCTGATTGTTCCCTGCTAATCATATGCTTAGCAGAGACCAATCAGACTAGATCACAAGAAAGAATGTGGAGTCAACCCCCTCACCATGCTGAGCAATGCACAGAAATTCTGCTGGTTATGTATTCGTTCCAAGATATTTCCCATTGGCGCTCAAATTGCTATCACTATTGTGATGTTCAAAGGTTACTGAGAAATTGCTATGTATGAAGATAAACTGAACAATTCACACTCCCAAAGCAGATCTTCATCCATGGATGGAAAGTCCTGTGGGTCCAACTAACCTCAGCACCCAAATTTTGGTTATGCGCTCCTCGTGGTTGAAACTCACTGGAAGCATGGCACTGCAATGGATCAGTCATCCTTAATGACTGCAGGACATGTCATCTCACTATCATCAGCATATGTTGAGTGTGCTTTCACATGGCCAAGTTACTAGCCATCACACTGGTAGCCACAATAAATACTATAGAGGATCATAGGAACGCAGGAGTGTATATGACCAGGAATGACCATCGTGATCTATTTGGCCAACCCTGTGCCCCAGAAAATATCATGTGAGAGGGTTTCCACTCAGTTGAACTGGTTTGTTTGGCATAACTTGCCCGAAATCTGCGTAACCCAAAAGCCTGTAGGATTTTATGCACTGAACGCATTCTGCGTAAATCGGGTTTCCGCGATCTTTTGCGCCAGTTTAAAAAGTGCTAAAATCTGGCCCCACCCCCAGGATGAATTAATCAATGAAATAAAAATAGAAAATACTAGGAAGACATCGCAGGTCAACCATCACCTGAGAGATAAAGATAGTTAAAGATCTAGACAGGAGATGAGGAGAAATGTTTTCATTCAGAGAGTTGTCAGGAATTGGAACGCTTTACCTGAAAAGGTGGTGGAAGCTAATTCTATAAATAATTTTAAAAAGGAGTTCGACAGGTACTGGAGGATGAGGAGCACAGTCTAATGTTCAAAAAGAGGAGGTGTGAGACTAAGCACGACTGCTGTTTCAAAGAGCCAGCACAGGTCGAATGGCCTCCATCTGTGCTGTAAGTTTCTATGATTCTATGATTCTATTACCTGGGATAGGACCTTTAATTTTAGCATTGCTCTTAGATTACCAAAATCATTTCTGCACAATATATTTCGAAGCTATTGCCAATTTACTCAGCCTTTTCGACATTGAGAGAACGACCCAAAAGGTTCAGAGACTGTTACTCCTCAATAAACCTACTTTAATTTTGGATGAGTGAAAGTGAGGTATAGTGGGGTGATTTTCCCTACTCTAGGTGCGAAAGAGCCTTCAAGGTGGCCAAGATCGTGTATGATCTGATAGCCATTACAGAGATGTGGTTGCAAGGTGACCAGGACTGGGAATTAAATATTCAGGGGTACTTGACAATCCGGAAAGACAGACAGAAAGGAAAAGGAGGTGGGGTAGCTCTATTGATAAAGGATGGAATCACTGCAATAGTAAGAAATGATATTGGCTCAAATGATAAGGGTGTTGAAACAGCTTGGGTGGAGATAAGGAACAATAAGAGGAAAAAGTCACTGGTGGGCATAGTCTATAGGCCCCCTAACAGTAGCAACTCTGTTGGTCAGAGCATAAACCAGGGCCGAAAGGACTCCAAACCTGCCACACCTGTCCCTTTGGCGCACACCAGCTGTTCATCGTGCTGACAGATTCGGGGGACGTCAAACCGGCCGAAGGGACTCCGGGCTGGCACTGAACCGGCCAAAGGGACTCCGGGCTGGCACTGAACCGGCCGAAGGGACTCCGGACTGGCACTGAACCAGCCGAAGGGACTCCGGGCTGGCACTGAACCGGCCGAAGGGACTCCGGGCTGGCACTGAACCGGCCGAAGGGAGTCCGGGCTGGCGCTGAACCAGCCGAAGGGACTCCGGGCTGGCACTGAACCGGCCGAAGGGACTCCGGGCTGGCACTGAACCGGCCGAAGGGACTCCGGGCTAGCACTGAACCAGCCGAAGGGACTCCGGGCTGGCACTGAACCGGCCGAAGGGACTCCGGGCTAGCACTGAACCAGCCGAAGGGACTCCGGGCTGGCACTGAACCGGCCGAAGGGACTCCGGGCTGGTGCTGAACCAGCCGAAGGGACTCCGGGCTGGTGCTGAACCAGCCGAAGGGACTCCGGGCTGGCACTGAACCAGTCGAAGGGACTCCGGGCTGGCACTGAACCGGCCGAAGGGACTCCGGGCTGGCACTGAACCGGCCGAAGGGACTCCGGGCTGGCGCTGAACCGGCCGAAGGGACTCCGGGCTGGCGCTGAACCGGCCGAAGGGACTCCGGGCTGGCGCTGAACCGGCCGAAGGGACTCCGGGCTGGCGCTGAACCGGCCGAAGGGACTCCGGGCTGGCACTGAACCGGCCGAAGGGACTCCGGGCTGGCACTGAACCGGCCGAAGGGACTCCGGGCTGGCACTGTACCGGCCGAAGGGACTCCGGGCTGGCACTGTACCGGCCGAAGGGACTCCGGGCTGGCACTGAACCGGCCGAAGGGACTCCGGGCTGGCACTGAACCGGCCGAAGGGACTCCGGGCTGGCACTGAACCGGCCGAAGGGACTCCGGGCTGGCTCTGAACCGGCCGAAGGGACTCCGGGCTGGCACTGAACCGGCCGAAGGGACTCCGGGCTGGCACTGAACCGGCCGAAGGGACTCCGGGCTGGCACTGAACCGGCCGAAGGGACTCCGGGCTGGCTCTGAACCGGCCGAAGGGACTCCGGGCTGGCACTGAACCGGCCGAAGGGACCGAGGCGGTGGCGTTCAACCCAATGTCTTATACTCCCAACCAAATTTTAATTAATTTTAAAACTTTTAATCAACTTTTAAACTTATTAAACAATTTGGGAGAACTTTTAAAACTTACATTTTAAACTCTTAATCAAAATACTTTTAAATATCTATTATTAATCTACATCTTTTACTTTTTAACAACTTTTAGAAACTTTTTAAATTGTGGAAACTTTTATAATCTATTTATTGATTTACATCTTAGACTTTTTAACAACTCTTAGAAACTTTTCAACAAATTGGGAATCTTTATCAACTTTTAACTTTTAAAATAACTTTGGAAGTCACTTTCCTAATGCCTGCCCCCCAACCAAACCTCGGGCCATCTACCATCAATGGCACTACTCGGCGCCGAGCTTGCGGCCAACACTTCACCGTAGGCAATTCGGCTTATAGAGCTGTGCCTGGTCTCCAGCAACATTAACATTTCCCCAAAGCAGAGGGGACAGCAGAAGCAGTTCCGCAAAAAAGTTAATGCCGGGGCACTTAGTGACCCAGCTAAAGGAGCCCGACACAGCCAGCGCCTCACAGCCAATCTGGCGTGCCTTGATGACCCTGAGATGCTGAATGCCCACAACCCTTGGTCTGCCCTCCAGGCCTCGAAAACCAGTGCCTGTGAAGAGACACTTGGTCATTCAATCAGAAAACATCAGGATTGGTTTGATGAAAATGATCAGGAGATCAAAGAACTAATAGATCGCAAGCGCAAAGCATTTCTGAGCCTCAAGCAACAACCCAATTTGGGAACTGCAAAACAACATTACTTAGGCTCAAGGCTCAGGTCCAACAATAAAAAACCAGGACCTAAAGAACAGGTGGTGGATGGAGAAAGCACAGGAGATACAACAACTGGCCGACAACCACGATATGCGAGGATTCTTCACTGGGTCAAGGCCACCTACAGTCCAAACTCCCAAGGCCCCACCCCACTCCTGGCCAAGAACGGGGAAACACTCATCAAGTACACCGAAGCTGTCAGGGCCTGATGGAAGGAACACTTTGAAGATCTCCTCAATCAAGACTGTGCCTTTGACTCGAGTGTTCTCGACTCCATCCCACAGCATGCGACCCGCCACCAATGCAGTGAAACTCCAATGTGCACGAGGTAGGCAAAGCCATTAAACAGTTGAAGAATAACAAGGCTACGGGTGCGGATGGAATCCCTGCTGAGGCACTAAAATATGGTGGTGAGGCACTGTTGGTGCAGATACATGACCTCATCTCTCTCATCAGGAGGGAGGAGAGCATGCCGGGAGATCTCAGAGATGCAGTGATTGTGACCATTTTTTAAAAAGAGGACAAGTCCGACTGCAGCAACAACAGGGGAATCTACCTGCTATCAGCCACTGGGAAAGGCATGGACGATGTATAGAAGGCACCTCAAGTCGCTGGAGATATATCACCAACGACGTCTTCGCAAGGTCCTGCAAATCCCCTGGGACGACAGGCGCACCAACACCAGTGTCCTCAACCAGACTAACATCCCCAGTATTGAAGCACTGCCCACACTCATAGAAACATAGAAACATAGAAAATAGGTGCAGGAGTAGGCCATTCGGCCCTTCTAGCCTGCACCGCCATTCAATGAGTTCATGGCTGAACATTCAACTTCAGTACCCCATTCCTGCTTTCTCGCCATACCCCTTGATCCCCCTAGTAGTAAGGACCTCATCTAACTCCTTTTTGAATATATTTAGTGAATTGGCCTCAACAACTTTCTGTGGTAGAAAATTCCACAGGTTCACCACTCTCTGGGTGAAGAAGTTCCTCCGCATCTCGGTCCTAAATGGCTTACCCCTTATCCTTAGACTGTGACCTCTGGTTCTGGACTTCCCCAACATTGGGAACATTTTTCCTGCATCTAACCTGTCTAACCCCGTCAGAATTTTAAATGTTTCTATGAGGTCCCCTCTCATTCTTCTGAACTCCAGTGAATACAAGCCCAGTTGATCCAGTCTTTCTTGATAGGTCAGTCCCGCCATCCCGGGAATCAGTCTGGTGAACCTTCGCTGCACTCCCTCAATAGCAAGAATGTCCTTCCTCAGGTTAGGAGACCAAAACTGTACACAATACTCCAGGTGTGGCCTCACCAATGCCCTGTACAACTGTAGCAACACCTCCCTGCCCCTGTACTCAAATCCCCTTGCTATGAAGGCCAACATGCCATTTGCTTTCTTAACCGCCTGCTGCACCTGCATGCCAACCTTCAATGACTGATGTACCATGACACGCAGGTCTCTTTGCACCTCCCTTTTTCCTAATCTGTCACCATTCAGATAATAGTCTGTCTCTCTGTTTTTACCACCAAAGTGGATAACCTCACATTTATCCACATTATACTTCATCTGCCATGCATTTGCCCACTCACCTAACCTATCCAAGTCGCTCTGCAGCCTCACAGCATCCTCCTCGCAGCTCACACTGCCACCCAACTTAGTGTCATACGCAAATTTGGAGATACTACATTTAATCCCCTCATCTAAATCATTAATGTACAGTGTAAACAGCTGGGGCCCCAGCACAGAACCTTGCGGTACCCCACTAGTCACTGCCTGCCATTCTGAAAAGTACCCATTTACTCCTACTCTTTGCTTCCTGTCTGACAACCAGTTCTCAATCCATGTCAGTACACTACCCCCAATCCCATGTGCTCTAACTTTGCACATCAATCCCTTGTGTGGGACCTTGTCGAACGCCTTCTGAAAGTCCAAATATACCACATCAACTGGTTCTCCCTTATCCACTCTACTGGAAACATCCTCAAAGAATTCCAGAAGATTTGTCAAGCATGATTTCCCTTTCACAAATCCATGCTGACTTGGACCTATCATGTCACCTCTTTCCAAATGCACTGCTATGACATCCTTAATAATTGATTCCATCATTTTACCCACTACCGATGTCAGGCTGACCGGTCTATAATTCCCTGTTTTCTCTCTCCCTCCTTTTTTAAAAAGTGGGGTTACATTGGCTACCCTCCACTCCATAGGAACTGATCCAGAGTCAATGGAATGTTGGAAAATGACTGTCAACGCATCCACTATTTCCAAGGCCACCTCCTTAAGTACTCTGGGATGCAGTCCATCAGGCCCTGGGGATTTATCGGCCTTCAATCCCATCAATTTCCCCAACACAATTTCCCGGCTAATAAGGATTTCCCTCAGTTCCTCTTCCTTACTAGACCCCCCGACCCCTTTTATAACCTCCTTCGTGAATACCGAACCAAAGTACTTGTTCAATTGGTCCGCCATTTCTTTGTTCGCCGTTATGACTTCCCCTGATTCTGACTGCAGCGGACCTACGTTTGTCTTTACTAACCTTTTTCTCTTTACATATCTATAGAAACTTTTGCAATCCGTCTTAATGTTCCCTGCAAGCTTCTTCTCATACTCCATTTTCCCTGCCCTAATCAAACCCTTTGTCCTCCTCTGCTGAGTTCTAAATTTCTCCCAGTCCCCAGGTTTGCTGCTATTTCTGGCCAATTTGTATGCCACTTCCTTGGCTTTAATACTATCCCTGATTTCCCTTGATAGCCACGGTTGAGCCACCTTTCCTTTTTTATTTTTATGCCAGACAGGAATGTACAATTGTTGTAGTTCATCCATGCGGTCTCTAAATGTCTGCCATTGCCCATCCACAGTCAACCCCTTAAGTATCATTCGCCAATCCATCCCAGCCAATTCACGCCTCATACCTTCAAAGTTAGCCTTCTTTAAGTTCTGGACCATGGTCTCTGAATTAACTGTTTCATTCTCCATCCCAATGCAGAATTCCACCATATTATGGTCACTCTTCCCCAAGGGGCCTCGCACAACGAGATTGCCAATTAATCCTCTCTCATTACATAACACCCAGTCTAAGATGGCCTCCCCCCTAGTTGGTTCCTCGACATATTGGTCTAAAAAACCATCCCTTATGCACTCCAGAAAATCCTCCTCCACCGTATTGCTTCCAGTTTGGTTAGCCCAATCTATGTGCATATTAAAGTCACTCATTATAACTGCTGCACCTTTATTGCATGCACCCCTAATTTCATGTTTGATGCCCTCCCCAACATCACTACTACTGTTTGGAGGTCTGTACACAACTCCCACTAACGTTTTTTGCCCTTTGGTGTTCTGCAGCTCTACCCATATAGATTCCACATCATCCAAGCTAATGTCCTTCCTAACTATTGCCTTAATCTCCTCCTTAACCAGCAATGCTACCCCACCTCCTTTTCCTTTTATTCTATCCTTCCTGAATGTTGAATACCCCTGGATGTTGAGTTCCCAGCCCTGATCATCCTGGAGCCACGTCTCCGTAATCCCAATCACATCATATTTGTTAACATCTATTTGCACAGTTAATTCATCCACCTTATTGCAGATACTCCTTGCATTAAGACACAAAGCCTTTAGGCTTGTTTTTTTAACACCCTCTGTCCTTTTAGAATTTTGCTGTACAATGGCCCTTTTTGTTCTTTGCCTTGGGTTTCTCTGCCCTCCACTTTTCCTCATCTCCTTTCTGTCTTTTGTTTTTGCCTCCTTTTTGTTTCCCTCTATCTCCCTGCATTGGTTCCCATCCCCCTGCCATATTAGTTTAACTCCTCCCCAACAGCACTAGCAAACACTCCCCCGAGGACATTGGTTCCGATTCTGCCCAGGTGCAGACCGTCCGGATTGTACTGGTCCCACCTCCCCCAGAACCGGTTCCAATGTCCCAGGAATTTGAATCCCTCCCTGCTGCACCATTGCTCAAGCCACGTATTCATCTGAGCTATCCTGCGATTAGCTTTGCTGGGCAGGCCACATAGTTCGCATGCCAGATACGAGACACCCGAAGCAAATGCTTTATGCAGAGCTCCTTTGTGGTAAACGAGCCATAGGAGGACAGCAGAAACCTTATAAGGACACCCTCAAAGCCTCCCTGGTAAAGAGCGACATCACCACTGACACCTGGGAGAACCTGGCCGAAGACCGCCCGAGGTGGAGAAAGTGCATCCGGGAGGGCGTTGAGCTCTTCGCGTCTCAACGCAAATAGCGTGAAGAGGCCAAGCGCAGGCAGTGGAAGGAGCGCGCGGCAAACCAGCCCCATTGACCCCTTCCCTCGATGAATTTCTGTCCCACCTGTAACAAGGTCTGTGGCTCTCGTATCGGACTGTTCAGCCATCAAAGAACTCACTTTGAGAGTGGAAGCAAGTCTTCCTCGATTCCGAGGGACTGCCTATGATGATGAAACCAGGAAAAAGTGGGGACTTGTAAAAAGTTAACAGCAATAATCATGGGTGATTTGAACCTCCATATTGATTGGGCAAATCAAATTGGTCAGGGTAGCCTTGAGGAGGAGTTCATAGAGTGCGTAAGGGACAGGTTCCTTGAGCAGTACGTAACAGAAACTCGGCTATCTTAGATCTGGTCCTGTGTAATGAGACAGGATGAATAAACAATCTTCTAGTAAAGGATCCCCTCAGAATGAGTGATCATAGCATGATTGAATTTCAAATTCAGATGGCGGGTGAGAAAGTTGGATCTAGAACCAGCGTACTAAGCTTAAATAAAGGAGACTATGAAGGTATGAGGGCAGAGTTGGGTAAAGTGGACTGGGAAAATAGATTAAACTGTAGGATGGTTGATGAACAGTGGTGCACATTGAAGGAGATATTTCACAACTCTCAAGAAAAATATATTCCAGTGAGGAGGAAAGGGCATAAGAGAAAAGACAGCCATCCGTGGCTAACTAAAGAAATAAAGGACGGTATCCAATTAAAAACAAGGGCATACAAAGTGGCTAAAACAAATAGGAGGACAGAAGATTGGGAAGCTTTTAAAAGCCAGCAAAGAAAAAGTAAAAAAATGATGAAGAAAAGGAAGGTAGACTATGAAAGTAAACAAGCGCAAAATATAAAAACAGATATCAAGAGTTTCTATTGGTATATTAAAAGGAAAAGAGTGGCTAAAGTAAATGTTGGTCCCTTAGAGGATGAGACCGGGGAATTAGTAATGGGGAACATGGAGATGGCAGAAATGGCAGGAACGGCAGTAATCATGGGGATTTTAACAAATCGCACGGGGTAGCCTTGAGGAGGAATTCATAGAATGCATACGGGATTGTTTCTTAGAACACTATGTTACAGAACCTACAAGGGAGCAAGCTATCTTAGATCTGGTCCTGTGTAATGAGACAGGAATAGTAAACAATCTCCTAGTAAAAGATCCTCTCGGAATGAGTGATCACAGTATGGTTGAATTTGTAATACAGATTGAGGGTGAGGAAGTAGTGTCTCAAACGAGCGTACTATGCTTAAACAAAGGGGACTACAGTGGGATGAGGGCAGAGTTGGCTAAAGTAGACTGGAAACACAGACTAAACGGTGCCTCAATTGAGGAACAGTGAAGGACTTTTAAGGAGCTCTTTCAACAAAAATATATTCCAGTGAAAAAGAAGGGCAGTAAGAGAAGGGATAACCAGCCATGGATAACCAAGGAAATAAAGGAGAGTATCAAATTAAAAACCAATGCGAAGAAGGTGGCCAAGGTTAATGGGAAACGAGAAGATTGGGAAAATTTTAAACGACAGCAAAGAATGACTAAGAAAGCAATAAAGAAAGGACAGATAGATTACGAAAGTAAGCTTGCGCAAAACATAAAAGCAGATAGCAAAAGCTTTTACTGATATATAAAACGGAAAAGAGTGACTAAAGTAAATGTTGGTCCCTTAGAAGCTGAGAAGGTGGATTTAATAATGGGAAATGTGGAAATGGCTGAGACCTTAAACAATTATTTTGCTTCGGTCTTCACAATGGAAGACACAAAAACCATGCCAAAAATTGCTGGTCATGGGAATGTGGGAAGGGAGGACCTTGAGACAATCACTATCACTAGGGGGGTAGTGCTGGACAGGCTAATGGATCTCAAGGTAGACAAGTCCCCTGGTCCTGATGAAATGCATCCCACGGTATTAAAAGAGATGGCGGAAGTTATAACAGATGCTTTCGTTATAATCTACCAAAATTCTCTGGACTCTGGGGAGGTACCAGCGGATTGGAAAGCAGCTAATGTAATGCCTCTGTTTAAAAAAGGGGGCAGACAAAAGGCAGGTAACTATAGGCCAGTTAGTTTAACATCTGTAGTGGGGAAAATGCTTGAAACTATCATTAAGGAAGTAATAGCGGGACATCTAGATAGGAATAGTACAATCAAGCAGACACAACATGGATTCATGAAGGGGAAATTATGTTTAACTAATTTACTGGAATTCTTTGAGGATATAACGAGCATGGTGGATAGAACTGTACTGATGGATGTGGTGTATTTAGATTTCCAAAAGGCATTCGATAAGGTGCCACACAAAAGGTTACTGCAGAAGGTAAGGGTATGCGGAGTCAGAGGAAATGTATTAGCATGGATCGAGAATTGACTAGCTAACAGAAAGCAGAGAGTCGGGATAAATGGGTCCTTTTCAGGTTGGAAATCGGTGGTTAGTGGTGTGCCACAGGGATCGGTGCTGGGACCACAACTGTTTACAATATACATAGATGACCTGAAAGAGGGGACAGAGTGTAGTGTAACAAAATTTGCAGATGACACAAAGATTAGTGGGAAAGCGGGTTGTGTAGAGGACACAGAGAGACTGCAAAGAGATTTAGATAGGTTAAGCGAATGGGCGAAGGTTTGGCAGATGGAATACAATGTCGGAAAATGTGAGGTCATCCACCTTGGAAAAAAAACAGTAAAAGGGAATATTATTTGAATGGGGAGAAATTACAACATGCTGCGGTGCAGAGGGACCTGGGGGTCCTTGTGCATGAATCCCAAAAAGTTAGTTTGCAGGTGCAGCAGGTAATCAGGAAGGCGAATGGAATGTTGGCCTTCATTGCGAGAGGGATGGAGTACAAAAGCAGGGAGGTCCTTCTGCAACTGTACAGGTTATTGGTGAGGCCACACCTGGAGTACTGCGTGCAGTTTTGGTCACCTTACTTAAGGAAGGATATACTAGCTTTGGAGGAGGTACAGAGACGATTCACTAGGCTGATTCCGGAGATGAGGGGGTTACCTTATGATGATAGATTGAGTAGACTGGGTCTTTACTCGTTGGAGTTCAGAAGGATGAGGGATGATCTTATAGAAACATTTAAAATAATGAAAGGGATCGACAAGATAGAGGCAGAGAGGTTGTTTCCACTGATCGGGGAGACTAGAACTAGGGGGCACAGCCTCAAAATACGGGGGAGCCAATTTAAAACCGAGTTAAGAAGGAATTTCTTCTCCCAGAGGGTTGTGAATCTGTGGAATTCTCTGCCCAGGGAAGCAGTTTAGGCTAGCTCATTGAATGTATTCAAATCACAGATAGATAGATTTTTAACCAATAAGGGAATTAAGGGTTATGGGGAGCGGGCGGGTAAGTGGAGCTAAGTCCACGGCCAGATCAGCCATGATCTTGTTGAGTGGCGGAGCAGGCTCGAGGGGCTAGATGGCCTACTCCTGTTGCTAATTCTTATGTTCTTATGTTAAAATCTGAACAAATATTTTGTATCAGTCTTTACGGTAGAGGATGCTAACAATATTCTGACAGTGGATAGTCTAGGGGCTATATGGGGGGAGGAACTTAACACAATCACAATCACTCAGGAGGTGGTACTCAGTAAGATAATGGGACTAAAGACGGATAAATCACCTGAACCTGATGGGTTGCATCCTCCGGTCTTAAGAGAAATAGCGGCAGTGATTGTGGATACATTGGTTGTAATTTACCAAAATTCCCTGGATTCTGGGGAGGTCCCAGCAATTTGGAAAACTGCAAATGTAACGCCCCTATTTAAAAAAGGAGGCAGACAAAAAGCAGGAAACTATAGACCAGTTAGCCTAACATCTGTGGTTGGGAAAATGTTGGAGTCCATTATTAAAAATGCAGTCGCAGGACATTTGGAAAAGCAAAATTCGGTCAGGCAGACCCAGCATGGATTTATGAAGGGGAAGTCATGTTTGACAAATTTGTTGGAGTTCTTTGAAGATGTAACGAACAGGGTGCATTTTGACTTCCAGAAGGCATTTGACAAGGTGCCACATAAAAGGTTACTGCACAGGTAAAAGTTCACGGGGTTGGGGGTAATATATTAGCATGGATAGAGGATTGGCTAACTAACAGAGAACAGAGAGTTGTGATAAATGGTTCATTCTCTGGTTGGCAACCAGTAACTAGTGTGGTGCCACAGACATCAGTGCTGGTACCCCAACTATTTACAATCTATATTAACGACTTGGAAGAAGGGAATGAGTGTAATGTAGCCAAGTTTGCTGACGATACAAAGATGGGAGGAAAAGCAATGTGCGAGGACACAAAAATCTGCAAAAGGACATCGATAGGCTAAGTGAGTGGGCTAAAATTTGGCAGATGGAATATAATGTTGGAAAATGTGAGGTCATGCACTTTTGCAGAAATAATCAAAGAGCAAATTATTATTTAAATGGAGAAAGGTTGCAAAGTGCTGCAGTACAGTGGGACCTGGGGGTAAGTGTGCATGAAACACAAAAGGATAGTACGCAGGCACAGCAAGTGATCAGGAAGGCCAATGGTATCTTGGCCTTTATTGCCAAGGGGATGGTGTATAAAAGCAGGGAAGTCTTACTGCAGCTACATAAGGTATTGGTGAGGCCACACCTGGAATACTGCATGCAGTTTTGGCTTCCATATTTAGGAAAGGATATACTTGCTTTGGAGGCAGTTCAGAGAAGGTGCACTCGGTTGATCCTGGGGATGATGGTTTGACTTATGAGGAAAGGTTGAGGAGGTTGGGCCTCTACTCATTGGAATTCAGAAGAATGAGAGGTGATCTTATTGAACGTATAAGATTATGAGGGGGCTTGACAATGTGGATGCAGAGAGGATGATTCCACTGACGGGGGAAACTAGAACTTGAGGCCACGATCTTAGAATAATGGCCCACCCATTTAAAACAGAGATGAGGAGAAATTTCTTCTTTCAGAGGATTGTAAATCTGTGGAATTCGCTGCCTCAGAGAGTTGTGGAAGCTGGGACATTGAATAAATTTAAGACAGAAATAGACAGTTTCTTAAACCATAGGAGATAAGGGGTTTTGGGGAGCGGGTGGAGAAGTGGAGCTGAGTCCATGATCAGATCAGCCATGAATGGCGGAGCAGGCTCGAGGGGCCATATGGCCTACTCCTGTTCCTATTTCTTATGTTCTTATGTTCTTATATTAAGCTGAAACACCGGGTTCGCCCGCATTTAGCGCAAGATGGCATCTTGGTAAAGGAATTGAAGCTTGCACTCGGAACAGCCGCCCTGAGGATCGTTAAGGGGATGATTGCCACATAATTTGCCTCCTGACACTCAATAACGAGGCTGCCTAGCTTTTCGGTGGATAGCACTTGGCCTAACGCCCTCTCCTGACATCGACTAGCTGATTGGGAGTAAACAAGTCATTGCTGAGTATTTTCAGTGCTACTTGAAGATATATCAAATTTTACTGTTCACTTGCTGCGGAGGTTTGAAGAGGACATTTGAAACATATTGTGAGACTGTCTGAGACACTTTATCAAGACTTCACCAACGCTCAAGCATTTATTCTGGAAATTCTCTGTGAATTTCATCTGAAAAGTGTACGTGCTGTGCTACTCTGCATATAGGAGTCAACAAGAGAAAGGGTGTGCTTGGTCATCAGCATCTTGCTAGGGGTCCACCTTTAGTCTTCAGGAGGAATGGAAGGAGGAAATTAAGCCAGGCAGAGCAGCATCAGCTGCTGCAGGAGACACGGACAAGAGGGGCAGGAGGGTGAAGTAGACTTCTTCCCCCCTGCAGGTACAGAACATCCCTCCTCCTCTGGACCTCCTCCACCAGGACCTGCACTGCCACATCCAAAAACCTGTGCGCCCTTTCCATCAGCCCCTGATCCATCCTGAAATCTGCTCCTGTATGGTACCAGCCAGCCCACTGCACACTGTTGCTGTTACTTTGCTGACACTCAGAGGACGGGATGGGTGGCAGGTCAGCTGTAAAATTTAAAATGATTGACAGCTAGTCAGGACACCACTGCCAACCTGCCGCAACGCTACTTTCCCAGATATCAAGTCCATCAACGTTGAACAGACCCGCCACAGAGTGGCAGGGGAGGCAATTTAGGTCATTATTAAACTTGTTAAGAGCCTATTAACAAGAATTTTGAGCTGAACTTACTGCATTTGGAAGACAGATTGAACTTTATGCTGGTTGCAAGTGTTTGGAGCAAACTCTCTATCCAGTGTCACCTCATTGGAACAACCACTCTCACCATTGACAGGTCGCTTCACCTGCCATCTATTACATTAGCATCAGTGCTCTTGAAACTATCTCATCTTGGTCCTTAGAATCCCACCACGGTCTGCCCCAACACCAGCAGCACCAGGCACACCAGCACTACCCTTCTCTGCAATCAACTGATGCTGCACAGGACACAGGGCATCAGCATCCAAGCACATTGCTGCCCGGGAGACCAGAGATGGACTTACCATGGCCAGATTGACATTTCTTGAAGCAGTACACCCTGGCTGCTACATGATGTGCCAGGTTGGCACCACGCCACACCAACACCATAAAACATCCCTACAATGTACAAGCCATTCTTTTCACATTCATTAGCATTGCAGGGGGTACCGTTATGTCTCACCATTCACTACAACTCACGAAGTCACTTCCAAAGGTGCACACAAATCTGTCCAAGAATGCAAAGTATTGAAAATAAAGATTTTAATATTTGACAACACATTAACAGAAACTTTACATGTACATTGCATAAAACACCCAAGTGCCTACCCTTGTGTGTTGTTACTTGGTATGATTGGACTATTGGACTAGGATGAGGGTAAGTGTGAGGGGTGGGAAGTGTGATGGGAAGCGATAATGTAGAGCGAGAGGGATGGGTGGAGGTGCAAGGTAAGTTGGTGTAAGATGTGGTGGAGTCGGGTAGGGAAGGCAGAGCGATGGGGATGCGCTGAGTCCACAACAGGATGAAGTTGAGTGTGGCTTTGCAGTAACATTTTGTAATCCTCTGAGATTATTGAAAGGTTTGCACCACTGCAGCCTGGTTCTCCTGACGACATACCTGCATGTGTCCTCCTGTGCACTGTGCAACCAGGCTGCGTTGGTCTCCTGGTGAGATCTTTTCCGCCCATTTGAAGGGAAGAGAACCTCCTTGTTTACTGTGACTCCCTCCATAACCATATGGAGGAAGTCATGGGGGAGCCTGTGCACTTCTGTGCAGCACTTGTCCATGTTTGCAGTATCTCAATGCTGTTGAACAGTGACAGCATAATAAATTTACGCTGGTCCCTTTAAGGAAACCGACTGATGACGCGTCATAAAATGATGTCATCAGACCCGCTTCCGTCAATTGGCCGGGAAACGCGCTGAATGGGTTCAACAAGGCCAATCAGCATAAAATCATTTCACAGAGCGGACTAGAGCCAGCAGCGAGGCTGGGATCCACCACTGACCCCGGCCGCACTGGACCTGCCAACATAGGGGAAATCGTGGCCTTTCAGCATAAGTGGATGTGTGGAGACCACCACAGATACTGCTCCAGGAAAATTGCTTCTAATCATAGCTTGAGTGCTAAACCTGCAGGAGTCTGGTTAAGTGCCTCCAGGCAAGTTTAAACCATTGTAATGATCAATTAGACCCAAAATAATGTGCTAAAATCAGACTTTCAAACCGGCTTGTCTTATTAACACATCACCCATTGAGCACCTTTTTCACCTTTCCTCCAAAATAATCCCTTAAGTTTTGACTCTCAGAAGCAAAAGCTTGACTAGGAAGATCACAAATGAGCAGGTAAATTGGCTAATAGACTACACAACTGCTGGTCCTTACCATATTTCAAATTGCAAGAGTGATTGAAGCGAATAGTATAGGCATATTTAAGGAGCAGCTAGACAAGCATATGAGGGAGAAGGGAATGGAGGGTTATGCTGTTAGATTTAGATGAGGGAGGAGGCTCGAGTGGAGCATAAATGTTGGCATGGACTAGTTGGGCCGAAAGGCCAGTTTCTGTGCTGTATGTCCAACATAATATGTAAAAATAATTGTGCCAAGAAATATATCGGGAAAAGTGCCAGACACCATAATATATATGCATAATCATAAGAGCCTTGAATCGACTGTGTTAACATATTTGTTTTTAAGATTTTGTCGGGACTTCATTCCTTTAATTATAGTGATCTTCTCTAGAGTCATGGGGGCATGCAGGCATGACAGTTCTGCATTACGGAGCTCTGGGAGATTCAAATGGCCCTTGTCACCTGGCAAATGAAGGGGTGAAATGAAGAAAAGGTCTTTGTAAAATTTGGGAAAAGCCAAATTAATGTCTTTGATGCTGCAAGGAAATAAGACCACATGTACTTTGATTGATGGGCTATAGTATGCCTGCTGCTGCTTTTCCAGTGGTTTGCGAGAACATTGTCTGGTTTATTCCTGTGTGCTTCGTGTTTATGTTTCTGAATGATGCAGTTGGCCATGTGCCCAACTGCAAAACAAGGCACAAAACTTGTTTCGGATACTCGATTCGCTGCCTAATGTTCTTACTCATGTTGATTAATTTATATTCTGTCTTAAAGACCGTTTATTATTAGCTGCTGCAGAAATGCTGCTATGTTTTTCAACAGGTTAAATTAATCCAACTAATTCAACTATTATTTAATGTCAATCATTTAATTTTTATTCATTCTCGGGAAGTGGGCGTATCTAGCAAGGCCAGTGTTTATTTCTTATCCCTAATTGCCCTTGAGAAGGTGGTGGTGAGTGCCTTCTTGCAGCACTGCAGTCTGCGTGGTGAAGGTACATTACATCATCATCATCATAGGTAGTCCCTCGAACGAGGATGAATTGCTTCCACACCAAAAGGGATGAGTTTGTAGATGTTTCAATGAAGGACCCGATATTCCAGTCCTGAACTCTAGGGGTGGAAGAGGCCTGTGCGTGGATTTTTTTAACATGTGGTGACCATTGCACATCTGCCACCACACGGGCTTGACAGAGCTAGGCCTTTATCCAGTGGCAAGGATTAAACAGGACAACTGGAGACCTGCTCTGCTGCATGGACCTAGTGCGCACACATATCGCAGTGCTGCCCCTGGGCCCTCAGCTCTTCTGGGCCCCGTACCCCCATTTGCCACACCTCCGCCACGATCTCTCGCCACTGCTCCACACTGGAATACCAATCCACCTTTCTGATGTTCTATCCTGTATGTGGCATTTCAGGAGGCGACTAAACAAGGCTATAGCAAGTCTGGGGGAGCCGGTTCTGGGGGAGGTGGGACCAGTACAATCCACACGGTCTGCACCTGGGCAGGACAGGAACCAATGTCCGAGGGGGAGTGTTTGCTAGTGCTGTTGGGGAGGGGTTAAACTAATATGGCAGGGGGATGAGAACCTATGCAGGGAGACAGAGGGAAGTAGAATGGGAGCAGAAGTAAAAGATCGAAAGAAGAAAAGTAAAAGTGGAGGGCAGAGAAATACAAGGAAAAAATCAAAAAGGGCCATATTACAGCAAAATTCTAAAGGGGCAAAGTGTCTTAAAAAGACAAGCCTGAAGGCTCTGTGCCTCAATGCGAGGAATATTCGTAATAAGGTGGACAAATTAACTGCGCAGTCAGCTATTAACAAATATGATATAGTTGGCATTGCGGAGACATGGCTCCAAGGTGACCAAGGCTGGGAACTCAACATCCAGGGGTATTCAACATTCAGGAAGGATAGACAGAAAGGAAAAGGAGGTGGGGTAGCGTTGCTGGTTAAAGAGGAAATTAACGCAATAGTAAGGAAGGACATTAGCTTGGATGATGTGGAATCTGTATGGGTAGAGCTGTGGAATACCAAAGGGCAGAAAACGCTAGTGGGAGTTGTGTACAGACCACCAAACAGTAGTAGTGAGGTTGGGGTCATTCTTGCTGTTGAGGGAGTGCAACAAAGGTTCATCAGACTGATTCCTGGGATGGTGGGACTGAAATATGAGGAGAGACTGGATCAACCGTGTCTTTATACACTGGAGTTTAGAAGGATGAGAGGGGATCTCATAGAAACTTTCAAGATTCTGACGGGACGGGACAGGTTCGATGCGGGAAGAATGTTCCCGATGTTGGGGAAGTCCAGAACCAGGGGACACAGTCTTAGGATAACGGGTAGGCCATTTAGGACTGAGATGTGGAGAAACTTCTCAACTCAGAGAGATGTTAACCTGTGGAATTCCCTGCCACAGAGAGTTGTTGATGCCAGTTGATTGGATATATTCAAGAGGGAGTTAGATATGGTCTTACGGCTAAAGGGATCAAGGGGTATGGAGAGAAAGCAGGAAAGGGGTACTGAGGTGAATGATCGGCCATGATCTTATTGAATGGTGGTGCAGACTCGAAGGGCTGAATGGCCTACTCCTGCACTTATTTGCTATGTTTCTATGTTTCTATCAAATAAGAAATTAGGGATGCCTGCAATAAGGCTACAGCAGTTATCATGGGTGACTTTAATCTACATATAGATTGGGCTAACCAAATTGGTAGCAATACGATGGAGGAAGATTTTCTGGAGTGTATTAGGGATGGTTTTCTGGATCAATATGTCAAGGAACCAACTGGAGGGCTGGCCATCCTAGTGATGTGTAATGAGAAAGGACTAATTAGCAATCTTGTTGTGCATGGCCCCTTGGGAAAGAGTAGAATTCTTTTTTAAGATGAAGAGTGACACAGTTAATTCAGAGACTAGGGTCCTGAATTTAGGGAAAGGTAACTTTGATGATATGCGACGTGAACTGGCTAGAATAGACTGGCAAATGGTACTTAAAGGGTTGATGTTGGATAGGCAATGGCAAACTTTTAAAGATCACATGGATTTACTTCAACAATTGTACATCCCTGTCTGGAGTAAAAATAAAATGGGGAAGGTGGCTCAACCATGGCTAACAAGGGAAATTAAGGATAGTGTTAAATCCAAGGAAGAGGCATATTAATTGGCCAGAAAAAGCAGCAAACCTGAGGACTGGGAGAAATTTAGAATTCAGCAGAGGAGGTCAAAGGGTTTAATTAGGAGGGGGAAAATAAAGTATGAGAGGAAGCTTGCTGGGAACATAAAAACTGACTGTAAAAGCTTCCATGGGTATGTGAAGAGAAAAAGATTAGTGCAGTCAGAATCAGCTGAATTTATAATGGGGAACACAGAAATGGCAGACCAATTGAACAAATTCTTTGGTGTTGTCTTCACGAAGGAAGACACAAGTAACCTTCTGGAAATACGAGGGGACAGAGGGTTTAGTGAGAAGGAGGAAATGAAGGAAATCCTTATTAGTCAGGAAATTGTGTTAGGGAAATTTATGGGATTGAAGGCCAATAAATCCCCAGAGGCCTGATAGTCTGCATCTCAGAGTACTTAAAGAAATGGCACTAGAAATAGTGGATGCATTGGTGATCATTTTCCAACAATCTATCGACTCTGGATCAGTTCCTATGGACTGGATGGTAGCTAATGTAACACCACTTTTTAAGAAAGGAGGGAGAGAGAAAACGGGCAATTATAGATCAGTTAGCCTGACATCAGTTGTGGGGAAAATGTTGGAATGAATTGTTAAAGATGAAATAGCAGCGCATTTGGAAAGCAGTGACAGGATCGGTCCAATTCAGCATGGATTTATGGAAGGGAAATCATGCTTGACAAATCTTCAAGAATTTTTTGAGGATGTAACTAGTAGAGTGGATAAGGGAGAACCAGTGGATGTGGTGTATTTGGACTTTCAAGGTCCCACACAAGGGATTGGTGTGCAAAATTAAAGCACATGGTATTGGGGGTAATGTATTGATGTGGATAAAGAACTGGTTGGCAGACAGGAAGCAGAGAGTAGGGATAAACGGGTCCTTCTCAGAATGGCAGGCAGTGACTAGTGGGGTGACGCAGGGCTCAGTGCTGGGACCCCAGTCATTTACAATATACATCAATGATTTAGATGATGGAATTGAGTATAATATCTCCAAGTTTGCAGATGACACTAAGGATGCTAAGAGGCTGCAGGGTGACATGGACAGGTTAGGTGAGTGTCAAATGAATGGCAGATGCAGTATAATGTGAATAAATGTGAGGTTATCCACTTTGGGGGCAAAAACATAAAGGTAGAATATTATCTGAATGGCGATAGATTAGGAAAACGGGAGATGCAACGAGACCTGGGTGTCATGGTACATCAGTCATTGAAATTTGGCATGCAGGTCCAGCAGGCGGTGAAGAAGGCCTTCATAGCTAGGGGATTTGAGTATAGGAGCAGGGAGGTCTTACTGCAATTGTACAGTGAGGCCTCACCTGGAATATTGTGTTCAGTTTTGATCTCCTAATCTGAGGAAGGTCGTTCTTGCTATTGAGGGAGTGCAACGAAGGTTCACCAGACTGATTCCCAGGATGGCAGGACTGACATATGAGGAGAGACTGGATTGGATGGGTCTGTATTCACTGGAGTTTAGAAGAATGAGAGGGTATCTCATAGAAATATATAAAATACTGACGAGATTGGACAGGTTAGATGCAGGAAGAATGTTCCTGATGTTGGGGGAAGTCCAGAACCAGGGGACACAGTCTAAAGATATGGGATAAGCCATTTAGGACCGAGATGAGGAGAAACGTCTTCACTCAGAGAGTTGTTAACCTGTGGAATTCTCTACCGCAGAGAGTTGTTGATGCCAGTTTGTTGGCTATATTCAAGAGGGAGTTAGATATGGCCCTTACGGCTAAAGCGATCAAGGTGTATGGAGAGAAAGCAGGAAAGGAGTACTGAGGTGAATGATCAGCCATGATCTTATTGAATGGTGGTGCAGGCTCGAAGGGCCGAATGGCCTACTCCTGCACTTATTTTCTATGTTTTTATGTTTCTATGTCTGTGGGCTTCATTAGAAACATGTAGCAAGAAAATTTAGTCATTTATTCTATCACAGATGGTTCCTTTGTACACAGAGAGTCAGTTCATGAAATTTAAGATCCAGATTTCAGGAAAGACTAGGAAGGTCACCTGGCCAGTTCTGATAAGAATTTGAGTGCCAGCAATTACACCCCGAAAGAAAGGATGCTGATCCTTGTTTAGCTCAACACGTGGCCAAAGTCACAACTCCGAATACATCATCCAAATTGGTCTATTGAGTTAGAAGACTCGGCAAGTTGGATCTCCACAGTTGGTTTATGACCTGCACACAAATAAATGTTTCGTCTCAATAAGAGTTTCATGACCTGCACACAAGTAAATGTTTCCTCTAAATCATAGGATTACATGGGATAGATGGCACTGAAACAGACCATTTGGCACAATCAGTTCATGCCAGTGTTTATGCTCCACTCGAGCCTCCAACCGTCTTTCCTCATCGAACTTATCAGCATAATCCTTTATTCCCTTATCCCTTATATGCCTATATGCCTCCCCTTAAATGCATCTATATTATGCGCTTCAACTACTCCCTGTGGTCGCACGTTCAACATTCTCACCACTCTCTGGGTAAAAGAAGTTTCTTCTGAATTCCCTATTTGATTTCTTGGTGACTATCTTATATTGATGGCCTGTAGTTTTGCTCTTCCTCACAAGTGGAAACACTCTTTCTGTGTCTACTCTATCAAAACCTTTCATCATTTTAAACACCTCTATTGGATCACCCCTCAGTCTTCTCTTTCCAGCAAAGAGACCCAACCTGGTCATCCTTGTAAAGCTTTTTTGCACCCTCTCCAGTGCCGCTATATCATTTACATAATATGCCATCTAGAATTGTTACACAGTATTCCAAGTGAGGTCTAACCAAGGTTTGATACAAGTTTAGGATAACTTCTCTATTTTTCAATTATATCCCTCTAGAAATAAACTCAAGTGCTTAGTTTTTATAGCTTATTAACCTGCGTCGCTACTATTTGTTTATTTGTACTCTGAGGTCCCTTTGCTCTTCTACCCCATTTAGATTCTTATTTTCCGAGTGATATGTGACCTCCTTATTTTTCTTATCAAAATGTAATATTTGTGTAAAATTAATTTGCCAATTATATGACCAATCTGCAAGTTTATTAATGCCTTCTTGTAATTTGTTGCGGTCCTCCTCAGTGTTGACCATCCATCCAATTTGGAGTCATAGAAACATAGAAACATAGAAAATAGGTGCAGGAGTAGGCCATTTGGCCCTTCGAGCCTGCACCGCTATTCAATGAGTTCATGGCTGAACATGCAACTTCAGTACTCCATTCCTACTTTCTCTCCATACCCCTTGATCCCTCTAGTAGTAAGGACTACATCTAACGCCTTTTTGAATATATTTAGTGAATTGGCCTCAACAACTTTCTGTGGTAGAGAATTCCACAGGTTCACCACTCTCTGGGTGAAGAAGTTTCTCCTCATCTCGGTCCCAAATGGCTTACCCCTTATCCTTAGACTGAGACCCCTGGTTCTGGACTTCCCCAACATTGGGAACATTCTTCCTGCATCTAACCTATCTAAACACGTCAGAATTTTAAACGTTTCTATGAGATCCCCTCTCATTCTTCTGAACCCCAGTGAATACAAGCCCAGTTGATCCAGTCTTTCTTGATATGTCAGTCCCGCCATCCCGGGAATCAGTCTGGTGAACCTTCGCTGCACTCCCTCAATCTCAAGAATGTCCTTCCTCAAGTTAGGAGACCAAAACTGTACACAATACTCCAGGTGTGGCCTCACCTGTACAACTGTAGTAACACCTCCCTGCCCCTGTACTCAAATCCCCTCGCTATGAAGGCCAAAATGCCATTTGCTTTCTTAACCGCCTGCTGTACCTGCATGCCAACCTTCAATGACTGATGTACCATGACACCCAGGCCTCGTTGCACCTCCCCTTTTCCTAATCTGTCACCATTCAGATAATAGTCTGTCTCTCTGTTTTTACCACCAAAGTGGATAACCTCACATTTATCCACATTATACTTCATCTGCCATGCATTTGACCACTCACCTAAGTCACTCTGCAGCCTCATAGCATCCTCCTCGCAGCTCACACTGCCACCCAACTTAGTGTCATCCGCAAATTTGGAGATACTACATTTAATCCCCTCGTCTAAATCATGAATGTACAATGTAAACAGCTGGGGCCCCAGCACAGAACCTTGCAGTACCCCACTCGTCACTGCCTGCCATTCTGAAAAGTACCCATTTACTCCTACTCCTTGCTTCCTGTCTGCCAACCAGTTCTCAATCCACATCAGCACACTACCCCCAATTCCATGTGCTTTAACTTTGCACATTAATCTCTTGTGTGGGACCTTGTCGAAAGCCTTCCGAAAGTCCAAATACACCACATCAACTGCTTCACCCTTGTCCACTCTACTTAAAACATCCTCAAAAAATTCCAGAAGATTTGTCAAGCATGATTTCCCTTTCACAAATCCATGCTGACTTGGACCTATCATGGACTCAGTTCCACTTCCCTGCCCGCTCTCCATATCCCCTTATCCCCTTATCATTTAAGAAACTGCTTATTTCTGCCTTAAATTTATTCACTGTCCCAGCTTCCACAGCTTTCTGAGGCAGCAAATTCCACAGATATACAACACTCTGAGAGAAGAAATTTCTCCTCATCTCTGTTTTAAATGGGCAGCCCCTTATTCTAAGATCATGCCCTCTAGTTCTAGTCTCCCCCATCAGTGGAAACATCCTCTCTGCATCCACCTTGTCAAGCCCCCTCATAACCTTATACATTTTGATAAGGTCGCCTCTCATTCTTCTGAATTCCAATGAGTAGAGGCCCAACCTACTCAACCTTTCCTCATACCCATTATCCCCAGAATCAAACTAGCGAACCTTCTCTGAACTATCTCCAAAGCAAATATATCCTTTCGTAAAAATGGAAACCAAAACTGCACGATGTATTTCAGGTGTGGCCTCACCAATACCTTGTCTAGCCGTTGCAAGACTTCCCTGCTTTTATACTCCATCCCCTTTGCAATAAAGTCCAAGGTGCCATTGGCCTTCCTGATCACTTGCTGTACCTGCATACTATCCTTTTGTGTTTGATGCACAAGTACCCCCAGGTCCCGCTGTACTGTGGCACTTTGCAATCTTTCTCCATTTAACTAACAACTTGCTCTTTGATTTTTTCTGCCAAAGTGCATGATCTCACACTTTCCAACATTATACTCCAGCTGCAAAATGTTTGCCCACTCACTTAGTATGTCTATATCCTTTTGCAGATTTTTTGTGTCCTCCTCACACATTGCTTTTCCTCCCACCTTTGTATCATCAACAAACTTGGCTACATTACACTCAGTCCCTTCTTCCAAGTCATTAATACAGATTGTAAATAGTTGGGGTTCCAGCACTGATCCCCACAAGTTACTGGTTGCCAACCAGAGAATGAACCATTTATCCCGACTCTCTGTTCTCTGTTAGTTAGCCAATCCTCTATCCATGCTGATATATTACCACCATCCCCGTGGGTCATTGAATAAATTTAAGATAGAGATAGACATTTTCTTAACCAATAAGGAAAGAAGGGGTTATGGGGAGCGGGCAGGGAAGTGGACTTGAGTCCATAATCAGATCAGCCATGAGCATATTAAATGGTACAGCAGGCTTGAGGGACCATATGGCCTACTCCTGCTCCTATTTCTTATGTTCTTATGTTCTTCTGTTATGTTCTTATGAACCCTTCCAAAATGGATTTTTCAGCGGTGTGGCTGTCTTAATTTGAGCATAATCACCACTGAGAAATTCAGCATGCAGGTAAGGGTTTCTAACGAGCCAGTTGCTCCCTGGCCTATTTAAAGGCCAGAGTTTGCAGCAAGGCTCTGAGGGGGGAAGGAGTCTGGAAGGATGGCTGGTGCAAGAAGAGCCAACAGGTTCACTCATATGGAGCTGGAGACACTGATGGATGGTGTGGAGGACAGAAGAACAATACTGTTTCCTGACGTGGGGCGACCTGGCAGTCAGGCAGTACATAACACATGGAGGGAGATTTCAGGGGAGGTGTCAGCTGTTAAGTATGGAAGAACTCCACAAGACTGAGTACTGTGAGCTAAAACTGATGTGACCTTAGTCTCTTTAATACAATTCCAGAGTGCATAAGCAGCATGGCAGACAACCTTTTATACTCCCTTGCATGAGGTGTGCAGGTGACCCTTGGGCCTCTAACAGTTGTGCCCTCTGGTGGCAAGTCTTACACAGTTACAATGTTTACAGACATAACATCACTCCCCCCGCCCCAAAGTCTTTGATACAAATTATTTACAAGTTGAGACGATCCGGAGCCCAATATCCCTGATTGATCGTCTGAGTTCAAACTCTGGCATGGGTGAGTTGGTCAGATCATTGCTACACTGGTCTGACAGGACTGTTGGGAATGGTGGGGTCATCTTCTTGATTGACAGCGAGGTCGATTACTGGTTGGGTGTGTGTTGGTGGGTCGATGATGGTGGTGTGAAGACAAACGTAGGTTCCTTGCAGTTGGATTCAGGTGAATTTATAATGGGGAACAAAGAAATGGCAGACCAAATGAACAAATACTTTGGTTCTGTCTTCACGAAGGGAGACACAAATAACCTTCTGAATGTACGAGGGGACAGTGGCTCTAGTGAGAAGGAGGAACTGAAGGATATCCTTATTAGGTGGGAAATTGTTAGGGAAATTGATGGGATGGAAGGCCAATAAATCCCTGGGGCTTGATAGTCTGCATCGCAGATTACTTAAGGAAGTGGCCCGAGAAATAGTGGATGTATTGGTGATCATTTTCCAACAGTCTATCGACTCTGGATCAGTTCCTATGGACTGAAGGGTAGCTAATGTAACACCACTTTTTAAAAAAGGCAAGGGAGAGAGAAAATGGGTAATTATAGGTGGTTAGCCTGACATCAGCAGTGGGGAAAATGTTGGAATCAATCATTAAGGATGAAATAGCAGCGCATTTGGAAAGCAGTGACAGGATTGGTCCAAGTCAGCATGGATTTATGAAAGGAAAATCATGCTTGACGAATCTTTTGGAATTTTTTAAGGATGTAACTAGCAGAGTGGACAAGGGAGAACCAGTGGATGTGGTGTATTTAGACTTTCAAAAGGCTTTTGACAAGGTCCCGCACAAGTGATTGGTATTGGGGGTAATGTACTGACGTGGATAGAGAACTGGTTGGCAGACAGGAAGCAGAGAGTTGGGATAAACGGGTCCTTTTCAGAATGGCAGGCAGTGACTAATGGAGTGCTGCAGGGCTCAGTGCTGGGACCCCAGCTCTTTACAATATACATTAATGATTCAGATGAAGGAATTGAGTGTATTATCTCCAAGTTTGCACATGACACTAAACTGGGTGGTGGTGTGAGCTGTGAGGAGGATGTTGAGAGGCTGCAGGGTGACTTGGACAGGTTAGGTGAGTGGGCAAATGCATGGCAGATGCAGTATAATGTGGATAAATGTGAGGTTATCCATTTTGGGGGCAGAATATTATCTGAATGGAGGCAGATTAGGAAAAGGGGAGGTGCAACGAGACCTGGGTGTCATGGTTCATCAGTCATTGAAGGTTGACATGCAGGTACAGCAGGCAGTGAAGAAGGCAAATGGTATGTTGGCTTCATAGCTAGGGGATTTGAGTATAGGAGCAGGGAGGTCTTACTGCATTTGTACAGGGACTTAGTGAGACCTCACCTGGAATATTGTGTTCAGTTTTAATCTCCTAATCTGAGGAAGGACGTACTTGCTATTGAGGGAGTGCAACAAAGGTTCACCAGATTGATTCCAGGGATGGCTGGACTGACATATGAGGAGTGACTGGATCAACTGAGCCTTTATTCACTGGAGTTTAGAAGGATGAGAGGGCATCCCATAGAAACATATACGATTCTGACGGGACTGGACAGGTTAGATGCGGGAAGAATGTTCCCGATGTTGGGGAAGTCCAGAACCACGGGACATAGTCTTCGGATAAGGGGTAGGTCTTTTAGGACTGAGATGAGGAGAAGCTTTTTCACTCAGAGTTGTTAACCTGTGGAATTCCCTGCCGCAGAGAGTTGTTGATGCTAGATCATTGGATATATTCAAGAGGGAGTTAGATATGGCCCTTACAGCAAAGGGGATCAAGGGATATGGAAAGAATGCAGGAAAGGAGCACTGAGGGACTGATCAGCCATGATCTGATTGAATGGCGGTGCAGGCTCGAAAGGCCGAATGGCCTACTCCTGCACCTATTTTTCTATGTTTCTTCAGGTTGTGCCTGGTTGTTGGTGAACCACAGTTTGGTCTGATCCAAATGCTTTCTGCACGTTTGTCCATTCAGTAGTTTGACGATAAACACTCTATTCCCCTCCTTGGCCAAGACAGTGCCAGCGACCCACTTCGGACCATCACCGTAATTAAGGACAAACACAGGGTCGTTAACATCAATGTCACGTGATACAGCCGCGCGATCGTGGGACGTGTTTTGCCAGTGATGCTGGGTTTCCACATGAGCATTTAGATCCGGATGGTCGAGGGAGAGCCTGGTTTTGAGTGCTCTCTTCATTAACAATTCTGCAGGGGGAACACCAGTGAGCGCGTGGGGTCGCAGCCGGTAGCTGAGCAGAACCCGAGATAAGCGGGTCTGCAAGGAGATTTCCGTCATGCGTTTCAAGCTCTGCTTGATAGTTTGGACTGCCCATTCTGCTTTACCAATGGATGCGGGCTTAAATGGGGCAGACCTGACATGCTTGATGCCATTGCAGGTCATAAATTCGTTGAATTCCGAGCTGGTGAAACACGGTCCATTGTCACTGACAAGGACGTCGGGCAAGCCACGGATGGCGAACATAGCCCGGTGGCTTTCAATGGTGGCATAGAAACATAGAAACATAGAAAATAGGTGCAGGAGCAGGCCATTCAGCCCTTCTAGCCTGCACCGCCATTCAATGAGTTCATGGCTGAACATGAAACTTCAGTACCCCCTTCCTGCTTTCTCGCCATAACCCTTGATCCCCCGAGTAGTAAGGACTTCATCTAACTCTCTTTTGAATATATTTAGTGAATTGGCCTCAACTACTTTCTGTGGTAGAGAATTCCACAGGTTCACCACTCTCTGGGTGAAGAAGTTTCTCCTCATCTCGGTCCTAAATGGCTTACCCCTTATCCTCAGACTGTGACCCCTGGTTCTGGACTTCCCCAACATTGGGAACATTCTTCCTGCATCTAACCTGTCTAAACCCGTCAGAATTTTAAACGTTTCTATGAGGTCCCCTCTCATTCTTCTGAACTCCAGTGAATACAAGCCCAGTTGATCCAGTCTTTCTTGATAGGTCAGTCCCGCCATCCCGGGAATCAGTCTGGTGAATCTTCGCTGCACTCCCTCAATAACAAGAATGTCCTTCCTCAAGTGAGGAGACCAAAACTGTACACAATGCTCCAGGTGTGGCCTCACCAAGGCCCTGTACAACTGTAGCAACACCTCCCTGCCCCTGTATTCAAATCCCCTCGCGATGAAGGCCAACATGCCATTTCTTTCTTAACCGCCTGCTGTACCTGCATGCCAACCTTCAATGACTGATGTACCATGACACCCAGGTCTCGTTGCACCTTCCCTTTTCCTAATCTGTCACCATTCAGATAATAGTCTGTCTCTCTGTTTTTACCACCAAAGTGGATAACCTCACATTTATCCACATTATACTTCATCTGCCATGCATTTGCCCACTCACCTAACCTATCCAAGTCACTCTGCAGCCTAATAGCATCCTCCTCGCAGCTCACACTGCCACCCAACTTAGTGTCATCCGCAAATTTGGAGATACTGCATTTAATCCCCTCGTCTAAATCATTAATGTACAATGTAAACAACTGGGGCCCCAGCACAGAACCTTGCGGCACCCCACTAGTCACTGCCTGCCATTCTGAAAAGTACCCGTTTACTCCTACTCTTTGCTACCTGTCTGCCAACCAGTTCTCAATCCACGTCAGCACACTACCCCCAATCCCATGTGCTTTAACTTTGCACATTAATCTCTTGTGTGGGACATTGTCAAAAGCCTTCTGAAAGTCCAAATATACTACATCAACTGGTTCTCCTTTGTCCACTCTACTAGTTACATCCTCAAAAAATTCCAGAAGATTTGTCAAGCATGATTTCCCTTTCACAAATCCATGCTGACTTGGACCTATCATGTCACCATTTTCCAGATGCACTGCTATGACATCCTTAATAATTGATTCCATCATTTTACCCACTACTGAGGTCAGGCTGACCGGTCTATAATTCCCTGTTTTCTCTCTCCCTCCTTTTTTAAAAAGTGGGGTTACATTGGCTACCCTCCACTCCATAGGAACTGATCCAGAGTCAATGGAATGTTGGAAAATGACTGTCAATGCATCCGCTATTTCCAAGGCCACCTCCTTAAGTACTCTGGGATGCAGTCCATCAGGCCCTGGGGATTTATCGGCCTTCAATCCCATCAATTTCCCCAACACAATTTCCCGACTAATAAAGATTTCCCTCAGTTCCCCCACCTTACTAGACCCTCTGACCCCTTTTATATCCGGAAGGTTGTTTGTATCCTCCTTGGTGAATACCGAACCAAAGTAGATGTGCTGGATGGCATGATTATGCATTCAATCCATTTCGAGTAAGTGTCCACTACAACTAAAAACATCTTTCCGAGAAAGGGGCCAGCAAAATCTGCGTGCATCCTAGACCACGGTTTGGAGAGCCATGACCACAGACTCAATGGAGCCTCCCTTGGTGCATTACTCAATTGTGAGTACATGTTGCACTGCTGTGCGCATGACTCTAAGTCCGAGTCACTGCCGGGCCACCAAATATGCGACCTGGCTATAGCCTTCATCATAACTATGCCTGGGTGGGTATTGTGTCGGTCGCGTATAAACGTTTCCCTGTCTTTTTTGGGCAAAACCACGCGATTACCCCATTAGAGACAATCCGACTGGATGGACATTTCACCTTTGCATCGTTGAAATGCCTTAATTTCATCTTGCATTTCCCAAGGAATGGCCCACCAGCTCCTATTGAGGACGCAACTTTTTACAAGTGATAGCACAGGATCCTGGCTTGTCCAAGTCCTGATCTGGCGAGCAGTGACGGGGACCCCTCGCTCTCAGAAGCATCCATGACCAGAAGCAAGTTGGCGGGCTGCGCCATTTCCATCCCAGTAGTGGGCAATGGTAGCCGACTGAGGGCATCAGTACAGTTCTCCGTGCCTGGTCCGTGGCGGATAACATAGTCATAGGCGGACAATGTTAGTGCCCATCTTTGGATGCGTGATGAAGCATTGGTGTTTATACCTTTGCTTTCTGAAAACAGCAAAATGAATGGCTTGTGGTTGGTTTCAAGCTCAAACCGATGTCCAAATAGGTATTGGTGCATTTTCTTTACCCCATATACACATGCTAACGGCTCTTTCTCAACCAAACTGCAGGCTCTTTCAGCTTTTGACAGACTTCTTGACGCGTATGCAACCGGTTGAAGTTTGCCCTATACATTGGCTTGCAGTAACACACAACCGACCCCGTACAAAGATGAATATGTGGCTTGAGGAGTGGTGCAGAAGGGAGGGATTCAAATTCCTGGGACATTGGAACCGGTTCTGGGGGAGGTGGGACCAGTACAAACTGGATGGTCTGCACCTGGGCAGGACCGGAACCAATGTCCTTGGGGGAGTGTTTGCTCGTGCCGTTGGGGAGGAGTCAAACGAATATGGCAGGGGGATGGGAACCTATGCAGAGAAACAGAGGTAAATAAAATGGAGTCAGAAGCAACATATAGAAAGGAGAATAGTAAAAGTGGAGGGCAGAGAAACCCAAGGCAAAAAACAAAAATTCTAAAGGGGCAAAGTGTGTTAAAACGACTCTGTGCCTCAATGCGAGGAGTATTCGGAATAAGGTGGATGAATTAACTGCGCAGAGAGCAGTTAACGGATACGATGTGATTGGCATCACAGAGACATGGCTCCAGGGTGACCAAGGCTGGGAACTCAACATCCAGGGGTATTCAGCATTTAGGAAGGATAGACTGAAAGGAAAAGGAGGCGGGGTGGTGTTGCTGGTTAAAGAAGAAATCAATGCAATTGTAAGGAGGGACATTAGCCTGGATGATATGGAATCGGTATGGGTGGTGCTGCGGAATTCCAAAGGGCAGAAAACGCTAGTGGGAGTTGTGTATAGACCACCAAACAGTAGTAGTGAGGTTGGAGACAGCATCAAACAAGAAATAAGGGATGTGTGCAATTAAGATATAGCAGTAATCATGGGCGACTTTAATCTACATATTGATTGGGCTAACCAAACTGGTAGTAATGCGGTGGAGGAGGATTTCCTGGAGTGTATTAGGGATGGTTTTCTCGACCAATATGTTGAGGAACCAACTCGGGAGCTGGCCATCCTAGACTGGGTGATGTGTAATGAGAAGGGACTAATTAGCAATCTTGTTGTGCAAGGCCCCTTGGGGAAAAGTGACCATAATATCGTAGAATTCCTTATTAAGATGGAGAGTGACAAAGTTAATTTGGAAACTAGGATCCTGAACTTAAGGAAAGGTAACTTCGACAGTATGAGGCCTTACTTGGCTAGAATAGGCTGGCAAAGGATACTCAAAGGGTTGATGGTGGATAAGCAGTGGCAAACATTTAAAGATCACATGGATGAACTTCAGCAATTGTACATCCCTGTCTGGAGTAAAAATAAAACTGGGAATGTGGTTCAACCATGGCCAACAAAGGAAATTAAGGATGGTGTTAAAGCCAAGGGAGAGCCATATAAATTGGGTAGAAAAAGCGATAAACCTGAGGACTGGGAGAAATTTATAATTCAACAGAGGTGAACTAAGCGTTTAATTAGGAGGGGGAAAATAGAGTATGAGAGGAAGCTTGCTGGGAATATAAAAACTGACTGCAAAAGCTTCTATAAATATGTGAAGAGAAAAAGATTAGTAAAGACAAACGTAGGTCCCTTGCAGTTGGATTCAGGTGAATTTATAATGGGGAACAAAGAAATGGCAGACCAATTAAACCAATACTTCGGTTCTGTCTTCACGAAGGAAGATACAAATAACCTTCCGAAGGTACTAGGGGACAGTGGGTCTAGTGAGAAGGAGGAACTGAAGGATATCCTTACTGGTGGGAAATTGTGTTAGGTAAATTGATGGGATTGAAGGCCTATAAATCCCCGGGGCCTGATAGTCTGCATCCCAGAGTACTCAAGGAAGTGGCCCGAGAAATAGTGGATGCATTGGTGATCATTTTCCAACAGTCTATCGACTCTGGATCAGTTCCTATGGACTGGAGGGTAGCTACTGTAACACCACTTTTTAAAAAAGGCAAGGGAGAGAGAAAACAGATAATTATAGGCGGTTAGCCTGACATCAGCAGTGGGGAAAATGTTGGAATCAATCATTAAGGATTAAATAGCAGCGCATTTGGAAAGCAGTGACAAGATCAGACCAAGTCAGCATGGATTTATGAAAGGGAAATCATGCTTGACGAATCTTCTGGAATTTTTTGAGGATGTAACTAGCAGAGTGGACAAGGGAGAACCAGTGGATGTGGTGTATTTGGACTTTCAAAAGGCTTTTGACAAGGTCCCGCACAAGAGATTGGTGTGCAAAAACAAAGCACATGGTATTGGGGGTAATATACTGACGTGGATAGGGAATTGGTTGGCAGACAGGAAGCAAAGAGTCGGGATAAATGGGTCCTTTTCAGAATGGCAAGCAGTGACTAGTGGAGTGCCGCAGGGCTCAGTGCTGGGACCCCAGCTCTTTACACTGCCCCATTGTTTCGCAGCCTTTGCACACATAGTGCTTGACTCGACATTGTTGGGCTCAAATATTACCCCCGCAGTGCCAACATGGTGCTAATGGATTTGCATTCATGCCTGATGGCGACTCTGAGTCATCCTAGGTCTTGCAGCTGCAGACGTGTAGGCCCTGCCATGTGCAGTTCTGCCTGCTAGCGACGTTATTTTATGCACAATACTTGCCAGTGAGCTTCAATGCTGGGAAACTATCTGTCTGGTATTATCGCTCGTGGATATGAATGCCTGAGCTACCGTGATGGCTTGATGCTGAATTCTCGGGGTTCGGCAGACAGCAGTTTGAGAAGAATGACGTCGTAGCCGATGCCAAGCACAAAAAAGTCCCACAGCATTTCCCCCAAAAATCCAGCAAATTAGCAAGTTCCCGCAAGGCGTCTCAGGTCGGCGACATAACTCGCCACATCTTGGGCCTCGAAGCGGTGGTGGGTGTAGAAGCGATACCTGGCCATTAAGATGCTCTCCTTCGGCTTGAGGTCGTTCCAAATCAGCGTACACAACTCTGTATATATCTTCTCCGCTAGTTTCTCCGATGCTAGCAGATTCTTGATAAGGCCATATGTTGTGGATCCACACACGGTGAGGAGAATCGCCCTGCGCTTGATCGCTTTATTGTCCACATCCAGCTCGTTGGCTACGAAGTACTGTTCGAGATGCTCAACGAAGGCTTCCCAATCATCACCCTCTACTAATCTCTCTAAATTACCAACGGCAGCCATAACCACGTGAAAGTTCGTAATCTGTTACTCGTCGCTGATTGTTAAGTATGGAAGAACACCACAAGACTGAGTACTGTGAGCTAAAAATGACGTGACCTTAGTCTCTTTAATACAACTCCAGAGTGCCTAAACAGCATGGCAGACAACATTTTATACTCCCTTGCACGAGGTGTGCAGATGACCCTTGGGTCTCCAGCAGTTGCGCCCTCTGGTGGCAAGTCTTACACAATTACAATGTTTACATACATAACATCAGGCACCTCGATCTATGTGAGGAGGGTGCTGCCCGGTCTGCATCCGGCCCTTCCAGTGTGGCGATGGGTCAACGCATCCTAGCTCTGGGGCGATGGGGATCCTCCTCATCATCATCATCCTCCTCATGCACCTCCCCCTTCTCCTTCTGCGCCTCCTCCTCCTCCTCCTCCTCAGGTGGTACTGCTGGCTTGACCTCCAGCAGCCTTCCTCTCATGGTGGCCAGGTTGTGCAGCATTCAGCAGATCTCGATGATGAAGGAGACTCATTGGGAAGAGTACTGCAAGGTGCCACCAGAACAGTCCAGGTACCGGAACCTTTGCTTAAGGATGCCCATGCACTGCTCGATGATGCACCTGGTGACACAATGAGCGGCATTGTATGCATGCTCTGATGCTGTCCTGGGATTCTGCAGTGGAGTGAGCAGCCTAGTGTACAGAGGATATCCCTTGCCCCCAAACAGCCAACCACAATCCTGATTCGGGCCAATGAAGACGGCGGGCACACTCGTCTGGCACAGAATGAACAAATCATGGCTGCTTCCTCCCTTGTCCGCTGCCTGTCTGCACAGTGCTGACGGCGATGCCTTCTCCTGCGTGCTGCCCTGCTTCTGAGCAGGTATACCAGGTGTCGCCCTCCCAACACTCCTCCCATCCTCAGGGTGAACCCTGCTAAGCAGGTCTCTGCAGCGCACAGGACGCCACTAAAGAGTCAGACTTGAAAGTTGTACAAAAGTATGTGTAAACCTCTGAGCAGCAATCAGCAGGTTGAATGCTGCCAAAACATTTAATAAAACTATTAAAAGATAAACACAGTGGATGTTGTAATCTTAACTAAAAATACTAAAATTACTAAAACTATTTCCCTATCAAAGGGCCCCGATCGTGGCAACACTCCAGCAGTGTCCCATTCGAGCACCGACTCGAATACCTCGCAGGGACACTACTGGGAACAGGCTTACCTTTTAGCAGCTGAAAATCCCGGTCCTGGTGGCTTTTCAGCGACCTGCACACTGCAGAGCTCTCCGCTGGAAAGTCTCTTTTACAGCGGCTTCACTGCGCCGTTTCTGCCAGAAGTGAACACCGCTTAAATCCCTCCAGAGCTGAATATGCTCAGGGAGGAAAAAATCATCCGACCGCTGCATCCGATCGATTTTATCGGTCGCCCGTCCAAACTCTGCAGTTGCCATCCCTTCAGGGACAGTGAATTTCAGCCCCAATGTCTTTAGGTGAATTTCTGTGCCATCATTGTCATCTAGCCATATCTCAGAAATACGCAATATGTCTAAATTCTCCACCACAGCATAGGATTGCAGTTCTAACAATTTGCTTCCAATACTCCTTGCATTTACATAAAAGCAACTTAAAGGTCTCCCATCTAATTTCTTAAAGTTATTAATTCTATTTTGCTTCCTACCTGGTTCATCTTCCTGCTTAGCATCTATGTAGTTATCACTAACTTTGAAATATTCCCCTTCTGACTTAGTTTAAATGCTTTCTGAAATCATGCTCAAAACCCTCTGCCAGCCTGTTTGCTCCCACGTAGTTAAGATGGAGGCTGGTGTGTCTTTGAATAAAGAGTCAGACTAGATACTGCAAGTTCAAAGTAAGCTGTGACCGCAGTCCTTTATTACAGATCTCAGAGTCTCTCCAGCCTGTGAGGCCTTCTTATATACAGGTGCTCCCAAGGGATTGTGGGACTCCAAGGAATAAGACCTGTTATGTATGTAAACCTGTAAATATCATGTTATTTAGACATGGTATTTACAGGCTTACATACATAACAGAGGCCATCCCTCCTAAACAACTTACCTTGTCCAGCGAACACCTCCCAATTATTGATGAAGTGAAGCTTCTTTTTACAAAGGTACTGAAGCCAGATGTTGAATCCTTTGATTCGGCTATTCCTCTCCATCGATCTGATCTGGACATGACTGGTAATAGCCTGGAAACTACTACCCTTGCACCCCTTTGCTGAATTTTATTTAAATATTTCTTTGTCACTCATATATTACTTTTATTTTATGATTGTACAGTAAAGATTCAACACCCACCATATTAGATTGAATTTAAAATTTAATGTGGCCAGGGTCCCTTTAAGGATCTTGGCTTAGAACATGTCATGAATGACTTCACCAGACCTGTTCCATTTCATTGGGCCAGGTAACGTACTGGGGGGCTTAATAGGTCCCATTAAGGTAAGTTCATTCTGTACAGCGGGATGGAGCCAGCAGTGATTTCGGGACACACCATGGACACTGGTAAGGTAAGGTAAGATAAGGTAAGTAAAATTCCAGCCCATAGTACCTTGTAAGGGGAAGTAGATAAATATTTGGAAAAGTAAAATTTTAAAGGATATGAAGAAATGGCAGTGGAATAGGACTAAGGCTAAAGAGCTAACATGGCACACTAGGCCAAATGGCCTCATCTGTGCTAAGAAGAGTTAATTTAATTAAAAATTCAAAATGATTATGTTTGCATACTCAGTCCTTTTGAAAAGACAATAGACTATGATGAAGTGCAATGTACTAACCAGAAGGTTGTTCAAAGGACATATCCTTTAACTCAAAGCATCTATATCTCCAAAGTTGTTTTATTAAATAGATTTAGAATAAGATTAAGAGATAGCTATTTTAATTGCACAAATATCCGCTGCTCTTAATCCAATTAATATTGCTGCAATCTGGTTCTCAAAGCTTGTCTCGATTACACAACCAAGGAAATGAGCATTTTATTTGCCTTTAACTTAACCTTGTATTCAGTTAGTGCACAATATGCTTATTCATTTCTCTACTTTAAGTTTATATTGTTTTTAACTATTTGAGAGGAAATTAGATAAGAAAACAACAGTTTTTACAGCTGGATTTTAATGAAGAATCATAAAGAGTTTTATTAAAATGAACATCTTAAAAACTAACATTTGCAGAAGCAAATAATAACTCCATTACATGCTGTTGAGTAAGTTTGACAATATTTATCTATAGTTAAGGCATAGATTTAATCCCCCCAAAAAGCTGATAAAAGTGGATATGTTCCTTTGTATTTCTGGTGCTTTGATCTCCCATGCTCAATATACCCATGTTTGTCCATATCCTGATTAAATGAGAAAGTGTACAATTATCAGCAGAGTGCTAATCTGCACTTATTTGCTTTGCTCCTGCCCAATGTTCAAAAGCTAAGATTTGATTAACATCAGTTAATTACATAATTATTGGTTAGTTTTGATGTATTCTGTCAAGTAACATTTCAGAGAAATTGATCATGTCCGAAGATGTAAATGTTTTAGTCTGTCGAAGATGGTTGGGCAAGGCAAGAGGGGAAATGAACAGAAATGAAAGGGGTAAAGAGTGGATGGCAATGAATGAGGAGGTGGAAGTCGATTTCAGTGAAAAGGGAGAATGGATGGCAATGAAAGGGCGATGGAAGAATGGATGGGGTGGAACCCCATTAGAAATAAACCACCAATTATGTGCCTTCAAGATTTGGATTTTGCTTTCAGGTTTTCATGTAACTAAGTTATTTTTTCCTTCAGTACAAATAAAGAAATCTTATGTATACATACAGCTTATGTTACAAAACCAATGGGACTATTTTGTTTTCTCGTGTCAGATAACTTTAGGAGTTACGTTAAAGATTCTGTTCGAGTTCTGAAAAAATGGTTTGTTTGATTCAAGCAGAACTGAGCCAACAAACTGAACCTAATCGCTCACTCCCAGAATAAGGAACAGAAGTCTAGAAATTAATTTGTGCAATATTAGTACAGGATTGCTTAATATTTAAAATGTTTATACTCTAATATTGCATACAGTAATTTCAAGGCAATATTAGCCCTCACACAACCCGGTATTATGTTTTTTTTTAAGAAGTGCAGACATATTACTGCACAAGTTCAAATAAAAGAAAAAAGAGAAAAAGAACTTTCATTTCATGACCTCAGGCTATTTCAAAGCACTTCACAGCCAATTAAATACATTTGAAGTGTAATCACAGTTGTAATGTAGGAAATGCGGCAGTCAATTTGCGCACAGCAAACTCCCACAAACAGCAACTAAAATAAATTGTTTGTGTTATGTTTTTTTTAGTTTTTGTTTTTGTTTTTATTTTTTACTTCAGATTTTCAGCATCCGTAGAATTTTGCATTTGCATTTGTTTTATGTGTTGGTTGAGGGTTAGATATTGACCAGGGCTTCGAGAGAACTCTCTGCTCTTCTTTGAATGGTGCGGTGGGATCTACCTGAGAGGCCTTGGTTTAACATCTCATCCGGAAGATAGCTTCTCTGAAAATGCGGCACTTCCTCAGCACTGCATAGACGTATCAGTCTAGGTTATGTGCTCAAGTGGAGTGCAACTTGAACCCTCAACCTGAAAAGATGACAATTGCTTTATTAAAGTAAAATCGCAATTCAATATTCAATAATCTGCTTGAATTATCACAAAGGGTTTCTGCCACATGGTGCTGGCAATATTAATTTTTCTTAAATGTTTTTGGTGAATGCTTGTGTTCATGAAGATGAACCTATGCCCAGTCTACTGTCAGCCAGAAACAGTTTGTCAATGATACCTGGGATGAAGGGGAGCACTCTATTAATCCCTCAACATCTGCTCTGCAAGGATTTCTTGGGGAATAGCCATTTGCTTTCACCTCTTTGATGATTTGAAAGGGAGTACCTGGACCTAAAAAATAAGCGGATTAGGGTTGCCAACTTTGGTTGGACACATTCCAAGTGGTTGCATCATTTGACTTCTCACATTTCAAGCAATTATACTTCAGAATGTTTGTGCCTTTAAAATTAATAATTGAGTATAAAATAATTTTATGAAAGCATTCTTATTAATAAAATGTAAACAAGCACTGCTACTGAAAAAATAACAAACAAGTCCTCATTTTAAAAAGCTACAACAACCCTTGAATTAATGATTCAAGAGCAGTCACTCGCCATTCATTTTGTTGAGGACAGCATGGAACACTATCATTGGACGAACAGTCCCTGGACTTATTGTAATAACAACTACTCGCAGGTCCCACACTCTTCGCTCTGCAATCAACCTCCCACCAAGTAGGCATCACACACTCTGGGCCACGGCAGGTGTGCGCTGTATGTTTCTGACTTGGTCTGGTCACGGTTGCTGCACTATCACTGCCATTCAAAAAGCACTTCTGGAAGAAGGTGGCCAAGCGAGTGAGAGCTAGGGTTGCTAACTCGACTGCCAACTCCTGGGTTGCTTAGAGGACGAGACCAGGGAATTAGTAATGGGGAACATGGAGATGGCAGAAACTCTAAACAAGTATTTTGTATCAATTTTTACGGTAGAGGATACTACCAATATTCCAACAGTGGACAGTCAAGGGGCTATGGGGGGGAGGAACTTAACACAATCACAATCACTAAGGAGGCAGTGCTCAGTAAGATAATGGGACTAAAGGCAAATAAAGCCCCTGGCCCTGATGGCTTGCATCCTAGGGTCTTAAGAGAAGCAGCGGCAGAGATTGTGGATGCATTGTTTGTAATTTACCAAAATTCCCTGGATTCTGGGGAGGTCTCAGCAGATTGGAAAACTGCAAATGTAACGGCCCTATTAAAAAAAAGAGGCAGACAAAAAGCAGGAATCTATAGACCAGTTAGCCTAACATCTGTGGTTGGGAAAATGTTGGAGTCCATTATTAAAGAAGCAGAAATAGGACATTTGGAAATGCAAATTTGGTCAGGCAAAGTCAGCATGGATTTATGAAGGGGAAGTCATGTTTGACAAATTTGCTGGAATTCTTTGAGGATGTAATGAACAGGGTGGATAAAGGGGAACCAGTGGATGTGGGGTATTTAGACTTCCAGAAGGCATTTGGCAAGGTGCCACACAAAAGGTTACTGCACAAGATAAAAGTTCACGGGGTTGGGGATAATATCTTAGCATGGATCGAAGATTAGCTGACAAACATAAAACAGAGAGTCAGGATAAATGGTTCATTCTCTGGTTGGCAATCAGTAAGGAGTGGGGTGCCGCAGGGATCAGTGCTGGGACCCCAACTATTTAAAATGTACATTAACGACTTGGAAGAAGGGACTGAATGTAACGTAGCCAAGTTATCTGATGATACAAAGATGGGAGGAAGGGTAATGTGTGAGGAGGACATAAAGAGGCTGCAGGAGGACGTAGGCAGACTAAGTTAGTGGGCAAGAATTTAGCAGATGGAGTATAATGTTGGAAAATGTGAGGTCATGCACTTTGGCAGAAAAAAATCAAAGAGCAAGTTATTATTTAAATGGAGAAAGATTGCAAAGTGCTGCATTACAGCGGGACCTGGGGGTGCTTGTGCATGAAACACAAAAGGATACTATGCAGGTATCAGGATGGCCAATGGAATCTTGGCCTTTATTGCAAAGGGGATGGAATATAAAAAGCAGAGAAGTCTTGTTACAGCTGTACAGGGTATTAGTGAGGCCACACCTGGAATACTGCGTGCAGTTTTGGTTTCCATATTTACGAAAGGATATACTTGCTTTGGAGGCAGTTCAGAGAAGGCTCACTAGGTTGATCCCGGGGATGAATGGGTTGACTTTTGAGGAAAGGTTGAGTAGTTGGGCCTCTACTCATTAGAATTCAGAAGAATGAGAGGTGATTTTATCGAAACGTATCCGCTTATGAGGGGGCTTGACAAGGTGGATGCAGAGAGGATGTTTCCACTGGTGGGGGAGACTAGAACTAGAGGGCATGATCTTTGGATAAGGGGCCGCCCATTTAGAACTGAGATGAGGAGAAATTTCTTCTCTCAGAGGGTTGTGAATCTGTGGAATTCGCTGCCTCAGAGAGCTGTGGAAGCTGGGGCATTAAATAAATTTAAGACAGAAATAGACAGTTTCTTAAACTATAAGGGGATAAGGGATTATGTGGAGCAGGCAGGGAAGTGGAACTGAGTCCACAATCGGATCAGCCATGATCTTTTTGAATGGCGGAGCAGGCTTGAGGGGCCTTATGGCCTACTCCTGCTTCTATTTCTTATGTTCTTATGAGATCAATCTTAAGTTCCTGGAGTCTCCAGGACAGTCCATGGCAACCTTGATCAAGTAAGAGTGGGGCATTTATATGACAAAGCTAATTTTGTGCTAATATTTTTCAATTAATACCATATTGTATGTTATGTTAGAAATAAGCACTATTTTAATTAATTGACAATACATTAATTTATATTAAAAGAAACCTGTGTTAGTTTGTAGATAATGTCTCATCTTTATCTCATGTCAGTCTTTGTATGGCTGGTTTCTTTCTTTGCAGTTATCTTCTCAAATGTTCAAAATCTAAACTCCACTCTCTGTCAGTGATATTCCTTTGCATATTTGAGGTAATATGTGTGTGAAGTAATGTTAATATGTAGCAATTTAATGCTTTAACATAAAATACAGCGCATTAGTGCTCCTAAAATTCTTTAAGGGCAAAATTGAAGTAATAAATATTAACACACAGTGCACATGTGTCAAAGTTCTTGGGGCCAAAATTGATGGACATACCGCTGCATACCAAATGCAGACCGCTGACACACCGCCCAAAATCACGAAATTGCTCAAAAAATACCTACATACCACCCACATATCGCCCGCAGGAAATTCATCAGCAACATACTGCCGGGCAGAATGCATACCGTCCGCCCACATGGAGCACCCTACAGACCAACATTGGTAGCATACTGCCGACATACCAACTGAAAAAAGGTGGTTTTATGCCGATGGTATGTCAGCGTTATGTAAACTACAATGTTCCTCCCCCGCTCAGTGATCTAGTTCTCTCCCCTGACCCCTCAGAGATATAGTCATATAGTCCTCCCCCCAGCGATTCAGTCCTCCCCCAGAGATCTAATCACCCCAGAGATCTAATCCCACCCCCCAAGAGATCTAGTCCTCCCCCCAGATGTCTAATCCCCCGCAGAGAGATTTAATCCCCCAAAGACTTAATCTCACCCCCAGAGATCTAGTCCTCCCCTCAGAGATCTAATCCCACCCAGTGATCTATTCCCCTCCCAGAAAACCGTGAAAACAAACAAACAAACAAATAAATAAGTAGACAAATAAATAAATAAATAAATAAATAATATAAGTATTATAAATAAATCAAAAACACTGCACAAAACAATTAAAAATCTACAATTCCCTGCGATCTGACGCCGCAGTCTCTGGACTCTGGACTGCTCTTCTCGGAGGTGTAGTGGGCTGGGGCGGGGGGCGGTATGGGGGTCGATGGAAGAGCACGCGTGCGCAGAACTCTGGATGCAAAGTGTCCCGAGTCCCAGAAAAATTGCCCTGCACCGCAGCAGCCCGTCCATCCGCTGACACACCGCTCAGGACCGCCCGGACCAATGTTGCCAGCACTCCACCCCAGCGGTACTGGGCAATGAAGATTGACCGACCACTTAAGCCAGCCGAAAATTGGGCGGTCCAGCAATTTCGGCCCCTTATGGCTTATTAGCATTTTCCCTACTACTGACATCATAGAAACATAGAAACATAGAAAATAGGTGCAAGAGTCAGCCATTCAGCTCTTCGAGCCTGCACCACCATTCAATAAGATCATGGCTGATCATTCCCTCAGTACCCCTTTCCTGCTTTTTCTCCATACCCCTTGATCCCCTTAGCCGTAAGGGCCATATCTAACTCCCTCTTGAATATATCCAATGAACTGGCATCAACAACTCTCTGCGGCAGGGAATTACACAGGTTAACAACTCTCTGAATGAAGTTTCTCCTCATCTCAGTCCAAAATGGCCTACCCCTTATCCTAAGACTGTGTCCCCTGGTTCTGGACTTCTCCAACATCAGGAACATTCAACCCGCATCTAACCTGTCCAGTCCCGTCAGAATCTTATACGTTTCTATGAGATCCCTCTCATCCATCTAAACTCCAATATACCAAGGCCCAGTTGATCCAGTCTCTCCTCATATGTCAGTCCCGCCATCCTGGGAATCAGTTTGGTGAACCTTTGCTGCACTCCCTCAATAGCAAGAATGACCTTCCTCAGATTAGGAGACCAAAACTGAACACAATATTCCAGGTGCAGCCTCACCAAGGCCCTGTACAACTGCAGTAAGAACTCCCTGCTCTTATACTCAAATCCCCTCGTTATGAAGGCCAACATGCCATTTGCCTTCTTCACCGCCTGCTGTACCTGTATGCCAACTTTCAATGACTGATGAACCATGACACCCAGGTCTCGTTGCATTTCCCCTTTTCCTAACCTGTCGTGATTCAGATAATATTCTGTCTTCGCGTTTTTGCCCCAAAAGTGGATAACCTCACATTTATCCACATTATACCGCATCTACCATGCATTTGCCCACTCACCTAACCTGTCCAAGTCACTCTGCAGCCGCTTAACGTCCCCCTCACAGCTCACACCGTCACCCAGTTTAGTGTCATCTACAAACTTGGAGATATTACACTCAATTCCTTCATCTAAATCATTGATGTATATTGTAAAGAGCTGGGGTCCCAGCACTGAGCCCTGCGGCACTCCACTAGTCACTGCCTGCCATTCTGAAAAGGACCCGTTTATCCCGATTCTCTGCTTCTTGTCTGCCAACCAGTTCTCTATCCACATCAATACATTACCCCCAGTAACATGTGCTTTGATTTTGCACACCAATCTCTTGTGTGGGACCTTGTCAAAAGCCTTTTGAAAGTCTAAATGCACCACATCCACTGGTTCTCCCTTGTCCACTCTACTAGTTACATCCTCAAAAAATTCTAGAAGATTTGTCAAGCATGATTTCCCCTTCATAAATCCATGCTGACTTAGACCGATCCTGTCGCTGCTTTCCAAATGCGCTGCTATTTCATCCTTAATAATTGATTCCAACATTTACCCCACTATTGATGTCAGGCTAACTGGTCTCTAATTACCCGCTTTCTCTCTCCCTCCCTTTTTAAAAAGTGGAGTTACATTAGCTACCCTCCAGTCCATAGGAACTGATCCAGAGTTGAGAGACTGTTGGAAAATGACCACCAATGCATCCACTATTTCTAGGGCCACTTCCTTAAGAACTCTGGGATGCAGACTATCAGACCCCAGAGATTTATCGGCCTTCAATCCAATCAATTTCTTTAAAACAATTGCCCGCCTAATAAGGATATCCTTCAGTTCCTCCTTCTCACTAGACCCTCGGTCCCTTAGTACTTCCGGAAGGTTATTTGTGTCTTCCTTCGTGAAGACAGAACCAAAGTATAGGTTCAATTGGTCTGCCATTTCTTTGTTCCCCATTATAAATTCACATGAATCCGACTGCAAGGGACCTACGTTTGTCTTCACTCATCTTTTTCTCTTCACATATGTATAGAAGCTTTTGCAGTCAGTTTTTATGTTCCCAGCAAGCTTCTTCTCTTACTCTATTTTCTCCCTCTTAATTAAACCCTTTCTCCTCCTCTGCTGCATTCTAAATTTCTCCCAGTCCTCAGGTTTGCTGTTTTTTCTGACCAATTTATAAGCCTCTTCCTTGGATTTAACACTATCCTTAATTTCCTTTGTTAGCCACGGTTGACCACCTTCCACATTTTATTTTGACTCCAGACAGGGATGTACAATTTCTGAAGTTCATCCATGTGATCTTTAAATGTTTGCCATTGCCTATCCACCACCAATGCTTTAAGTATAATTTGCCAGTCTGTTCTCGCCAATTCACCCCTCAAACCATCGAAGCTACCTTTCCTTAAGTTCAGGACCCTAGTTTCTGAATTAACTGTGTCACTCTCCATCTTAATAAAGAATTCTACCATGTTATGGTCACTCTTCCCCAAGGGGCCTCGCACAACATGATTGCTAATTTATCCTTTCTCAATACACATCACCCAGTCTAGGATGGCCAGCTCCCGAGTTAGTTCCTCAACATATTGGTCTAGAAAACCATCCCTAATACACTCCAGGAAATCCTCCTCCACTGCATTGCTGCCAGTTTGGTTAGCCCAATCAATATGTAGATTAAAGTCACCCATGATAACTGCTGTACCTTTATTGCATGCATCCCTAATTTCTTGTTTGATGATGTCCCCAACCTCACTACTACTGTTTGGTGGTCTGTACACAACTCCCACAAGCGTTTTCTGCCATTTGGTATTCCGTAGTTCCATCCATACCGATTCCACATCATCCAAGCTAATATCCTTTCTTACTATTGCATCAATTTTCTCTTTAACCAACAATGCCACCCCGCCTCCTTTTCCTTTCTGTCTATCCTTCCCTGGATGTTGAGTTCCCAGCCTTGGTCACTCTGGAGCCATGTCTCCATGATGCCAATTACATCATACCCGTTAATTGCTATCTGTGCAGTTAATTCGTCCACTTTATTATGAATACTCCTCGCATTGAGGCACAGAGCCTTCAGGCTTGTCTTTCTAACACACTTTGCCCCTTTAGAATTTGGCTGTAATGTGGCCTTTTTTGCTTTTTGCCTTGGGTTTCTCTGCCCTCCACTTTTACTTTTCTCCTTTCTATCTTTTGTTTCTGCCCCCATTTTACTTCCTTCTCTCTTCCTGCAAAGGTTCTCATCCCCCTGCCATATTAATTTAACCCCTTCCCAGCAGCACTAGCAAACACTCCCCCTAGGACATTGGTTCCGGTCCTGCCCAGGTGCAGACCGTCCGGTTTGTACTGGTCGCACCTCCCCCAGAACCGGTTCCAATGTCCCAGGAATTTGAATCCCTCCCTTCTGCACCACTCCTTAAGCCATGTATTCATCCTAGTAATTCATACAGTAGTAGGAAAAATGCTAGAAACTATTATTAAGGTAACAGGGCAATTACAAAATAGTAATAGAATTGGATGGAGTCAACACAGATTTATGAAAGGGAAATCATGTTTGACAAATCTGTTTAAGTTTTTTGAGTTTGTAACTAGATGAAAAGATAAGGGGAAACCAGTGGATGTGGTAAAGTTGGATTTTCAGAAGGCATTTCATAAGATGGCATGCAAGAGATTATTAAACAAAATTAGGGCTCAAGGGATTGGGGGTAATATACTAGCATGGTTTGAGGATTCATTAATGGACAGAAAACAGAGAGTAGGAATAAATGGATCATTTTTGGGTTGGCGGACTGTAACTAGTAGGGCACCGCAAGAAACAGTGCTTAGGCCCCAGCTATTCACAATCTACATCAATGATTTCGATGAGGGGACCAAATGTGATATATCCAAGTTTGCGGATGATACAAAGCTAGGTGGAAATTTAAGTTGCGAGGATGATGTAAAGATGCTTCAAGGGGGTATAGACAGGCTAAGTGAGCGGGCAAGAACATTACAAATGGAATATAATGTGGGGAAATGTGAAGTTATCTATTTTGGTAGAAAAGCAGAATATTTTTTAAATGGTGAGAGATTGGGAAATGTTGCTGTTCAGAGGGACCTGGTTGTCCTTGTACACGAATCATTGAAAGTTTATATGCATGTACAGCAAGCAATTAAGAAAGCAAATGATATGTTGGCCTTCATTACAAGAGGATTTGAGTATAAGAGTAAAGGGGTCCGACATTCACCATCCCCGAAGGGCAGCTACCGCGGAGTTTGGGCGGTCCATCGAAAAAAAACGATCGGCCACCGCAGTCAGGTACTTTTCTCTCCCCGAGACATATTCAGCTCGGGGAGTATTTTTGTTCACTTCAGCTAAAAATGGCGCGGTGAAACCACTGCAAAGGAAGGTTTCCAGCGATGAGCTCTGAAGCGTGCGGGCCGCTGGAAAGGGGCTACCACAGCGAAATTCACCGAGGAAAAGGTAGGACTTTTCCCGGCGGTGCTCCCGCGAGGTTTTCGATGAGATGCTTGAAAGCAACACTGCTGGGGCCCTTTGGTAGATAAATAGTTTTATTACTTGTTCGTGTTTTTATTTCATTTTCCAGCATGCATTCCCCAGTATTTATGTCTTGATATTGTTTTATTAATTATTAATGTTTTTATTTCATTTTCCAGCATGCATCTGCAGTAGTTATCTTTTCATATCGTTTTATTAATTGTTTTGGCTCCATTAAACCTGCTGAGTGCTGCTCAGAGGTTTGCACATACTCCTGTACGTTTGTACAATTTTCAGGTCTGTCTCTTTAGTGGAGGCCTGTGGGCTGCAGAGACCTGCTTGGCAGGGTGCACCCTGAGGATGGGAGGAATTTTGGGAGGACGACACTGGTGCACCTGGTCAGAAGCAGGGCGGCACGCAGGAGAAGGCGTCGCCATCAGCAACATGCAGACAGGCAGTCGGCAAGGGAGGCAGCAGCCATGATTCGTTCATTCTGCTCCAGACCAGTGCGCCTGCCATCTTCACCAGCCCAAATCAGGATTGTGGTTCGCTGCTTGGAGACAAAGGATATTCCCTGTCCACTTGACTACTCACTCCTCTGCGGAACCCCAGGACAGCGCCAGAGCATGCACACAATGACGCTCATTGTGCCACCAGGTGCCTCATCGAGCAGTGCATAGGCTTCCTTAAGCAGAGATTACAGTGCCTGGGCTGCTTTAGTGGCACCTTGCAGTACTCTCCCCAATGGGTTTCCATAATCGTCATGGTCTGCTGCATGCTGCACAACATGGCCTTTATGAGGGGACAGCCATTGGAGGTTAAGCCAGCAGTACCACCTGAGGAGGAGGAGGAGGAGGAGGAGGAGGATCCATGTCACCCCAGAGCTAGGAGGCGGCGACCCATCGCCACCCTGGAAGGGCTGGGTGCAGACTGGCCAGCACCCTCCTGGGATGGTGCGTCCTCACATATATGTAGGTGCCTGACAGCTCCCCTGCAATCTCGCTCAATGCATTATGTACTGCCTGACTGCCAGGTCTCCCCACATCAGGAAACAGTATTATGTTCTTCTATCCTCCACACCGTCCATCAGTGTCACCAGCTCCATATCAGTGAACTTGTTTGCTCTCCTTGCAACTCTTACACCAGTCATCCTTCCAAACTCCTTCCAAACTCCTCCCCCAATCAGGGGCTTGCTGCAAGCTGGGGAGCTGGCTCATTAGAAACGCTTACCTGCGTGCTGAATTTCTCAGTGGTGATAACGCTCAAATAAGGACAACCACACCGTTGAAAAATTGACTTTGGAAGGGATCATTAGTGCTGGAACCAAATTGTTCACTTTTGGAGCTGAATATGGGGTGGCCCAGCCACGAAAAAATGTTGGCACTAATGGCCCCAAAAAGCTCAGAAACACCAGCTTTCCAACGGTACTTATTTTCGGACCCAAGATGTCTGACTGCTATTATATAGAAACATAGAAAATAGGTGCAGGAGCAGGCTATTTGGCCCTTCGAGCTTGCACCACTATTCAATATGATCATGGCTCATCTTCTAAACTCCAGTGAATGAAGGCCCAGTCGATCCAGTCTCTCCTCATATGTCAGTCCTCCCATCCTGGGAATCAATCTAGTGAACCTTCGCTGCACTCCCTCAACAGCAAGAACGTCCTTCCTCAGTTAGGAACCTGTACACAATATATTCAAGGTGTGGCCTCACCAAGGCCCTGTACAACTGCAGTAAGACCTCCCTGCTCCTATACTCAAATCCTCTTGCTATGAAGGCCAACATGCCATTTGCCTTCTTCACCGCCTGCTGTACCTGCATGCCAACTTTCAATGACTGATGTACCATGATACGCAGGTCTCATTGCACCTCCCCTTTTCCTAATCTGTCACTATTCAGATAATATTCTGCCTCCCTGTTTTTGCCGCCGAAGTGGATAACCTCACATTTATCTACATTATACTGCAGCTGCCAGGCATTTGCCCACTCTCCTAACCTGTCCAAGTCACCCTGCAGCCTCTTAGCATCCTCCTCATAGCTCACACTGCCACCCAGCTTAGTGTCATCTGCAAACTTGGAGATATTACATTCAGTTCCGTCATCCAAATCATTAATGTATATTGCAAATAGCTGGGGGCCCAGCACTGAACCTTACGGTACCCCACTAGTCACTGTCTGCATTCTGAAAGGACCCGTTTATTGCTGCTCTTTGTTTCCTATCTGCCAGTTCTCTATCCACGTCAATACATTACCCCCAATAACATGTGCTCTAATTTTGCACACTAATCTCCTGTGTGGGACCTTGTCAAAAGCCTTTTTAAAGTCTAAATACACTATATTCACTGGTTCTCCTTTGTCCACTCTAATAGTTACATCCTCAAAAAATTCTAGAAGATTTGTCAAGCATGATTAGCCTTTCATAAATCCATGCTGACTTGGACCGATCCTGTCACTGCTTTCCAAATGCGCTGCTATTACGTCTTTAATAATTGATTCCAACATTTTCCCCACCACTGAGGTGAGGCTAACCGGTCTATAATTCCTGTTTTCTCTCTCCCTCCTTTTTTAAAAAGTGGGATTATATTAGCTACCCTCCAATCCATAGGAACCGATCCAGAGTCTATAGAATGTTGGAAAATGACCTGCAATGCGTCCACTATTTCTGGGGCCACTTCCTTAAGAACTCTGGGATGCAGACTATCAGATCCTGGGGATTTATCGGCCTTCAATCCCATCAATTTCCCTAACACAATTTCCTGACTAATAAGGATTTCCTTCAGTTCCTCCTTCTCGCTAGATCCTCGGTCCCCTAGTATTTCCAGAAGGTTATTTGTGTCTTCCTCAGTGAAGACAGAACCAAAGTATTTGTTCAATTAGTCTGCCATTTCTTTGTTCTCCATTATAAATTCACCCTGATCCTGACTGCAAGGGACCTACATTTGTCTTCACTAATCGTTTTCTCTTCACATACCTATAGAAGCTTTTGCAGTCAGTTTTATGTCCCCTGCAAGCTTACTCAGCCATGATCTTATTGAATGGTGGTATAGGCTCGAAGGGCCGAATGGCCTACTCCTGCACCTATTTTCTATGGTTCTATGTTTCTATGTTACTCCCATACTAATTAAACCTTTTGTCCTCCTCTGTTGAATTCTAAATTTCTGCTAGTCCTCAGATTTGTTGATTTTTCTGACCAATTTATATGCCTCTTCCTTGGATTTAACACTATCCCTAATTTCCCTTGTTAGCCAGTTGAGCCACCTTCACCGTTTTATTTTTACTCCAGACAGGAATGTACAATTGTTGAAGTTCATCCATGTGATCTTTAAATGTCTGCCATTGCCTATCCACCGTCAATCCTTTTAGTATCATTCGCCAGTCTATCCTAGCCAATTCACATCTCATACCATCGAAGTTACTTTTCTTTAAGTTCAGGACCCTAGTCTCTGAAATAATTGTGTCACTCTCCACCTTAATGAAGAATTCTACCATATTATGGTCACTCTTTCCCAAGGGGCCTTACATAACAAGATTGCCAATTAATCCTCTCTCATTACACAAGACCCAGTCTGGGATGGCCTGCTCTCTAGTTGGTCCCTCGACATATTGGTCTTGAAAACCATCCCTTATACACTCCAGGAAATCCTCCTCCACCCTATTGCTACCAGTTTGATTAGCCCAATCTATATGCAGATTAAAGTTACCCATGATAACTGCTGTACCTTTATTGCACGAATCCCTAATTTCTTGTTTGATGATGTCCCCAACCTCACTACCACTGTTTGGTGGTCTGTGCACAACTCCCACAAGCGTTTTCTGCCCTTTGGTGTTCCGCAGCTCTACCCATGCAGATTCCACACCATCCAAGCTGATGTCCTTTCTTACTATTGCATTAATCTCCTCTTTAACCAGCAACGCTACCCCGCCTCCTTTTCCTTTCTGTCTATCCTTCCTGAATATAGGGCCCTGGTGAGACTGCACGTGGAGTATTGTGTATATTTATGGTCTCCTTGTCTATGGAAGGATATACTTGCCATAGAGGGAGTGCAACGAAGATTCACCAGACTGATTCCTGGGATGGGGGGATTATCCTATGAGGAGAGATTGAGTAGACTAGACTATATTCTCTGGAGTTCAAAAGAATGAGAGGTGATCTCATTGAAACATACACAATTCTTACAGGGCTTGACAGGGTAGATGCAGGGAGAATGTTTCCTCTGGCTGGGGAGTCTAGAAACAGGAGGTCACAGTCTCAGAATAAGGGGTCGGCCATTTAGGATTGAGATGAGGAGAGATTTCTTCACGCAGATGGTGGTGAATCTTTAGAATTCTTTACCCCACATGGCTGCAGAGGCTGAGTATATTCAAGACAGAGATCGATAGATTTTTGGATATTAAGGGAATCAAAGGTTATGGGGATCGTGCAGGAAAGTGGAGTTGAGGTAGAAGATCAGCCATGATCTTATTGAATGGCGGAGCAGGCTCGAGGGTCGGAATGGCCTATTCCTGCTCCTCTTTCTTATGTTATTATGTTCTTATGTTAAGGGCTTATTAAGTACCAACTAAAGCTGAATGTCAAAATTTGCTCATGCTTGCATACCAATAGATATGTTAATGGTGTCTTGCAAAATGTCAGGAGTAAGGCAGTGGGAAGAATCAGTGCCAAGCATGGAGTAAAGTGGAAGTCTGTACATTGCAAGCAACATGGCTACCTACACTTCAATGAAGGGATATCTATCAGTAAAGATGCTATAGATGCCACATGCAATCTCCTGGAACCAAACCTGCAGTCTCGAAGCAATTGTGTTGTCACTGGTAAAAGTGATGGTGCCACTCAACTTTTTCACCACAGGCAACAGGGGACATGCCAAGGATCTTTGGGGGAGAAATTGAATAAACGCGCCCTTAAGGCGCAAATATCATTGGGGCGCTAATTTTAGCGGCGGAAGTTTTGAAGCGCTGGCGGTAACAAAATTGATTGTTAGTGCCCTAAGAGTGGAATGCTAAGGGAAGCATTCCACACTTCTCTTAGGGCACTAAGCCGGTAGCACTACTGAAGTTCTAGCGCTAATCAAAACGGCAACATAGCGCTCTAATTAGGGCTGGATTTTGACCTTTTAGCATTTCGGGGCACAAATTGCGGTGGTGCGCAAAAGTTTGCACCGGGAAATAGTTTGAACGTAACATAAGAACATAAGAAATAGGAGCAGAAGTAGGCCATTTGGCCCGTCGAGCCTACTCCGCCAATAAATAAGATCATGGTTGAGCTGATCTTGGGCTCAGCTCCATATCCCTGACCGTTCACCATAACCCTTCACTCCCTTATCGTTAAAAAAATCTGTCTATCTCCACCTTATGGGCCCAAATTTGCCCAAGAGTTGCCCCGTTTTTTTTTGGAGTAAGTAGCTTTTTTTGGAGTAAGTTAAAAATCGCAAATTCCCCATTTAACTTGCTCCAATGTAAGTCAGTTAGTTAGGTTTTTTTTAGTTTAGTTTGTTCTCTCCAAAATGGGGAGTGGCAAGCCACTTACATCTCTTCTGGCCATAGAAGCAAATTTGGCCAGCTGAAAGTTACTCCAAACTAACTTGGACCAGTGTATGTGGCCACTTTTGTAGGCACAGAAAAACCTTACCTACAATTAAGAAATCACGCAGGTAGCCAGATATAGGAGGCGGGGGAGTGCGGGGGGAGGTGAGTTATTGGATTCCAAAGCTCTAAAGACCTTCACAACATCAGCACAACATTACAACATCTTCAGCACAACAGCTGCACAACATTATCACAAATAAATGAAAGATAAATCAGCTGCAGAAAATAGAGCAGTCCTATCTTGCCGACTGTAGAACGCATCGGCTAGCCCTCCCACTGGGGCTAGGGGCGGCAGGCACGCACGACTGTAGTGGTGAGGGATTTTTACTTTTTACAGTTGACCCTAGATGTTGCGTGGTCCTAATGGAGGATGATTCAGTTTTAATGCAAAATATCTTTGAATGTAAATTTTATAGTGCACTTCAACAATACCAACAACAACAACAACAGCCACAACAGGAAAGAAAGTCTGCACTCATCCTTCACCCACATCTCGGGGAAAGTGCACTTCCTTATAGGGTCAGTGATGGTGGTGGCGGGGGTTGGGGGCCCGGCTTGTGTCTGACCGGTGGCTGGTGCGTGGAGTGAATTGGGAGTGGCATTTGAGTCTCCGGCCCTTATTGCAGAAGCCAGCTCTCTCATGGCATCTGCCATCATCTACACACCCTCTGAAATGCCCACCCTGACTTCCCATCTTAGTGCAGAGATTTCACCCGATAGTGTCGCGACCTCATCACGCATCCCACTGGCGGCCGCCACGAGTGATCTTGTGAAGGCATTGGTCTCCTCACCTAATGAAACAACCTGATTAACTCTGCTGAGGTGCAGGCTGGGATGGTGGGGGACTGGGTGTCCCAAGATGCATTTCCCGACCGCCATTCGGACCCGCGACCCATGGAAGGTTGCCGAGGAGCTAATGGAGGGTTCTGGCAGTGTGATGCCCTGTGATATGTCCTGATCCATATCGCGGTCAGCATTCTCCTGAGCACACATTTCCATGGACCGCTCCTGCCCCCACCCAGCTTGGTCTGGAGCGCACGCATCTGGATCCTCAGGATCTTGAGGAGTGTCGACTTCTTCTGCAAAAGACAACACAACAGTCAAATGGTTAGCAGCACAGGAGGGGGCAGGATGGGTGGCATGAGTAGTCTCATGCATAGCAGGCCAGTCATCAGGTTGATTTGAAGGGCCACTATGCATTTTAATAACTCACCCTCACCCTCACCCTCGCGTATTGGTCCAGCTTGTGCAGAGCTGATTCTTTTTCTGCAGGTGCGAGTCAGCAAGGCAGCAACTCTCTGTTTCAGGGGTGTCTGTTGGTGCAGATTTGGCGGCCCTCCTCCTGTTCTAGTTCTCTCCCTCTTGTTGTGGGCCAATTTCTTCTGCAAAGATGAAAATATTAATTGTCAGACATGGTGCGCTTCTGATGGGTGGGACACATACAGATGCTCACATTTTCCACTGCAATTCAATTTAAAGATGAAGATATTACTTACACTCACTACTTGACCAACGTCCTGCCATTTCTTCTTGCACTGGCTTCCAGATCTTGCGGTGTTGACCCCAGCGGAGAAATCTTCTGCAACGAGGTTCCATCTTTTTCTCATTTCCTTGGGTGAGACCTTTGTCTGACCACTCTTGCTGATATCCAGCTCCAGCCATTTCTCCTCAATTACAGTCGCTAATTTCTCCACTCCTCATGGAGGAAATTCTTGGTTCGTCTTGCACACTCTTGCGCCATTCGTCTATTGGACTCAAACGCAGGTAATGTTCAAAAATCACACTTATACCTCTCTTACACCTATCCAGCACTCCTGTCCACTGCCTCAACCACACAAAAATCAATATTCAGACTCACCTTTATATATGCTCCATAACCAATTAATCTGATGACGATCTCCCTTTAATTGGCCGATTGCCAAGCTTCCTGTTACACTGCGCATGCGCGCAAACCGAAACGCCCATTGCGCATGTGCGCACGCTCAAACAGTCATGCGTGCCCCTGCCGGCACTCCACAACACGCTGGGCCCAAGCCCCACCACCCTGCCGGCCGCGCTGAGGAAGGGCGGCCAAAGCTCCACCGCACCCCCGCCCCCCCCCAGGCTCTGCTGTGTGACACCGATGGATCCGGACAACGAGGGAGCGGCCAAATTCACAGTTAGATTTTTAGCACTTTTTTTCCCCCAGGAAGTCAGCGCACCATATCGAAATACATCGCTCTAAGCAACTGGGGAAATTTGGGGCCTAAATATGTTCAATGATCGTGCCTCCACAGCTCTCTGAGGCAGAGAATTCCACAGAGTTACAACCCTCTGATAGCAGAAATTTCTCCTCCTCTCAGTTATAAATGGGCGGCCCCTTATTCTTAAACTATATCCCCTGGTTCTAAATTCCCGTACGAGTGGAAACATCCTCTCTGCATCTACCTTCTCGAACCCCCTCAGTATTTTATATGTTTCAATAAGATCACCTCTCATTCTTCTAAACTCTAATCAGTTTTTTCCTTTACATGTTGTTCACTGCAGAATGCAGTTTTTTGTTTCTTTAGATGTTGTTGATTGCAGGAATCAGTTATGTGTCCATAAGTGTTTAAGCATTGTATTATTTAGGGATTTGTGGGGCGGAGGGGCGGGGCATATTGAGACTGTTCAATGTTGGTAAAAATTGTTCTTTTCCCTTTGACATTGTGCAAATGAGACATAAGACAGCAATCAGTTGTAGAATAGCCAGCATGGTGGCATAGAGTGGCGAGGCAACGCTCAAACCTCCCGTTCCCCGTTCAAGCAGACCGGTTAATGATAAGCTGATGGCATAAGGCTCTTGCACCCGTCACATACCCATGCTGCCTCCCCCGTGGATATGGTCATTGCGGTATGGATTACTTGGCAGGCTCCTCTTCCTCATCCTCCTCCTCCTGACGTGGTCCTGCAATCTCCACTGGCAATGCCTGTCCCCTCATGATGGCTAAGTTGTGTAGCATTCAGCACACAACAATGAACTGGGAGACTGGCTGAGGGGAGTACTGAAGGCGGCACCCAGAGTGGACCAGGCATCGGAAGCGCTGCTTCAGCATGCCAATTGTCTGTTCAGTGATGTTGCAGGTGGCTGCATGGCTGTGACTAGTCACTGTTTGCCAACCAGAAAATGACCCATTTATCCTGACTCTCTGTTGTCTGCTGCTCGGCTTCTGTGGCAGGGTTCCGGAGGGGGGTCATGAGCCAGGTGGCTAAGCTGTATCCTTTGTCGCTGATCAGCCAGCTCTGACCTTGTCTTTGTCGCTGAAACATGTGTGAGACACTGCTCTCATGCAAGATGAAAGCAGTATGTGTGCTTCCTGGATAGCAGGCATTGATTGTGAGGATGCACTGAGTGTGGTCGCAGAGCAGCTGATCGTTTAGGGAGTGATATCCCTTTCTGTTTCAGAAGACCTCAGCATTCTGTGTTGGTACTCACAGGCCAACATGTGTACATTCAATGGCACCCTGAACCTTGGGGAAGCCTACAACTCATCCAAACCCTAGAGCCCTCTCATTCTCGCTCTCCCTGGTCATTGGGAACTTTATGAAATCCATTGTGCGTGCATGCAGTGTCCTTGTCACCTGGCGAATGCAGAAATGTGTAGCATGCTGCGAGATGCAGCATATGTCACCTGCTGCTGTCTGAAAGGATCTGGAGGCATAGAAGGCCATCGCCACTGTAATATTCACCTCAACGGGTAACACAGTCCTGTTAGCGCTGGTCGGCTGTAGATCTGCCTGTAGGGGCTGGCATATCTCTGTCAACACTTCTTTTCTGAAACACAGTCTTCGAATGCACTGCGCATCAGAAATGTGGTGATATGAGTGATAAGAAACATAAGAAACATAAGAAATAGGAGCAGGAGTAGGCCATACGGCCCCTCGAGCCTTCTCCGCCATTCAATAAGATCATGGCTGATTTGATCATGTACTCAGCTGCACTTCCCCGCTCTCTCCCCATAACCCTTTACTCCTTTATCGCTCAAAAATCTGTCTATCTTCACCTTAAATATATTCAATGACCCAGCCGCCACAGATCTCTGGGGCAGAGAATGCCATAGATTTACAACCCTCTGGGGGAAGAAATTTCTCCTCAACTTAGCTTTAAATGGGTGGCCATTTATTCTAAAACTATGACCCTTAGTTTTAGTTTATCCTATGAGTGGAAATATCCTCTCTGCATTCACCTTGTCGAGCCCCTCTCATTCTTCTGAACTCCAATGAGTATAGGGCCAACCTACTCAACCTATCTTCATCAGTCAACCCCCTCATCTCCGGAATCTATCTCGTGAACAGCCTCCAATGCAAGTATATCCTTCCTTAAATACGGAGACCAAAACTGCATGCCGTACTCCAGGTGTGGCCTCACCAATACACCATACAGTTGTAGCAGGACTTCTCTGCTTTTATACTTTATCCCCTTTGCAATAAAGGCCAACATTCTATTTGCCTTCCTGATTACTCGCTGTACCTGCATCCTAACTTTTTGTGTTTCATACATAAGGACCCCCAGGTCTCTCTGTACTGCAGCACTTTGCAATTTTTCTCCATTTAAATTATAATTTGCTTTTCTATTTTTTTTCTGCCAAAGTGGATAACCTCACATTTCCCCACATTATACTCCATCTGCAAAATGTTTGCCCACTCACTTAGCTTGTCTATATCCCTTTGCAGATTTTTTTGTGTCCTCTTCACAATTTGCTTTACCCCCATCTTTGTATCATCAGCAAACTTGGCTACATTACATTCGGTCCATTCATCCAAGTCATTAATATAGATTGTAAATAGTTGATGACCCAGCAAAGATCCCTGCGGCAGCCCACTAGTCACTGTTTGCCAACTGGAAACTAACCCATTTATCCCGACTCTCTGTTTTCTGTTAGTTAGCCAATCCTCTATCCATGCTAATATATTACCCTCAACCCCGTGAGCTTTTATCTTGTGCAATAACCCCTTATGTGGCACCTTATCGAATGCCTTCTGGAAATCCAAATATATCACATCCACTGGTTCCCCCTTATCCATCCTGTTTGTTACATCCTCAAAGAACTCTAGCAAATTTGTCAAACATGAGTCTCCTTTCATAAAACCATGCTGATTCTGCTTGATTGAATCATGCTTTTCCAAATGTCCCGTTAATGCTTCCTTAATAATGGACTCCAGCATTTTCCCAATGACAGATGTTAGGCTAACTGGTCTACAGTTTCCTGCTATTTGTCTGCCTCTTTTTTTAAATAGGGGCGTTACATTTGTGGTTTTCCAATCCACTGGGACCTCTCCATAATCCAGGGTAGATTACAACCAATGCATCCACTATCTCTGTAGCCGCTTCTCTTTTGATCCTAGGATGTAAGCCATCAGGTCCAGGGGATTTGTCTGCCTTTAGTCCCATTATTTTACCATTACTACTTCATTAATGATAGTGATTGCATTAAGTTCCTCCCTTCCTATAGCCCCTTGATTATCCACTATTGGGATGTTTTTAGTGTCTTCTACTGTGAAGACCGATATATTTGTTCAACGTCTCTGCCATTTCTCTGTTCTCCATTATTAATTTCCCAGTGTCATCCTCCAGGGGACCAACATTTACTTTAGCCACTCTTTTCCTTTTAATGTACCTGTAGAAACTCTTACTATCTGTTTTTATATTTTGTGCTAGTTTACTTTCTTAATCTACCTTCCTTCTCTTAATAATTTTTTTAGTTGTTCTTTGCTGGCTTTTAAAAAATTCCCAATCCTCTGGCCTCCCACATTGTATGCCTTTGTTTTCAATTTGATACCCTCCCTTATTTCCTTAGTTAGCCACGGATGGTTATCCCTTCTTTTACAGTCTTTCCTTCTCATTGGGATATATTTTTGTTGCGAGTTATGAAATATCTCCTTAAATATCTGCCACTGCTCATCAATCATCCCATATTTTAGTCTATTTTCCCAGTCCACTTTAGCCAACTCTGCCGTCATATCTTTGTAGTCTCCTTTATTTAATAAATAATGTTCCCTGTAAACCCATGGTGGTTACCGCTTCGTCCCAAACATCTGCGACCTCTTCAATTCCATTGCAAACCATTTCAATAAGCCTTCTTCTAGCTTGAAACCGCCTGCTACTAGATACTTTGCTGCCGAACTAGCATTACCCCCATTGAACTCTCTTACTGACCTTGAAAACAAAGGGTTAAATCTCATAAAAGTGTCGCTTTAAAATGTACACTTGCAGCATTCTCCACGCAATCATGGTAGTCACTGACAACTGCGATATAAGATCCTCCAGCCTCCCTTTAAATATGGCGCCAATTGCACTTGCTGCACCCTGTTTTTTTCGGTCGGGTCGTGGGGTGGCCGCTAAATCAGGCGTGAGGCCCGATAGTTCCACCTGGGGCGCTAGCGCAATCTTGCACGATGATTTAAGTCATCCTGATGTTCAAAACAGAGGGTGAGGCGCCGCCACAAAACTTGTGCCGAAAATTCAGGCTTGGCGCTAAATCCTGGATGTCCCATTTGACGTCCAGAAGCACCATTTGCCGCACCACCGAGGCACAAAACGGGGCTCAAATTAACGGAAAACCCAACCCCAAAAGTAGGATCACTGGAAAAGAAAAATATTAAAGTAAATTACAAATCACATGTTTCAAACATCAAACATCCCAAATAAAGTTATATCATATGAAATAATGAAGTAAATCACTAAAACTTACCTGCTTCACACATTAGTGCCCCAGGACAGCTCTGCACGCCAGCTTTCACTAGTGAGATTAGCGCCGGGTGCTAAGGCTGGCGAAAAAATTGAAGTTAGCTTCCTTGGCGCTACCGGGGCATTCCACACAGGAGCAACATTCCCTGGTGCTAATTATTAGCACTGCCGCTAAACCCCAATCAAGTTGGCGAGTGGTGCTAATATCAGCTCCCTTGTAGCACCCAAATGGCTCTATTCAATTTTAAGTCCCATCACTCTTTTCCTTTCCACCTATAGTTTATTCACATAGGCTTATGAAACTGTTGTGCCCAAAAGGACTATCATGGGGGCCAAGTTCCGGCCTGAGATGCTCCTGTTATTTTGGAGCAACTGATTTAGAATGGAGTATCTTAGAAATTGCAATTCTCGGCATTTAGTTTGCTCCAGTTCTAGTCAGTTAGAACAGTTTCAGTTTGGAACAGATTTTTTTTTTCAAAAAGGGGCATGTCCGGCCACTTACGCCCGATTTGAAAGTTTAGGCAGTGAAAACATACTCCAAACTAACTTAGAATGGAGTAAGTGTAGATTTTTGTACACTCACAAAAACCTTGTCTACACTTAGAAAATCAGGCATAGGTTACAAATCAGGCGTAGGGAATGGGGGCGGGGCGGGGGGGAAGTTTAAAGGGAAGTTTACAAACATTAAACACTTCAGTTTTACAAATAAAGAGCCATCAATAATAAATGATAAATACATCAATAAATCAACCAATAAATCAATCAAAAAAAATTAATAAAAATAAAAAAAATTAAAAAATCAATAAATAAAACATTTTCTACTTACCGACTACAGCACCGGGAGCCCTCCAACAGCGTGCTGGGACAGCCCCCCCAAGTGTGTCTCTGTCAGTGTCTCTATCTCTCTGTCTGTATGTGTGTGTGTTTCTTACTCTCTGTCTGTCAGTGTCTGTGTTTCTGACAGCGAGAGGAGGGGGAGAAGGGGAGTGGGGGAGGAAGGAGGAGGGAGGTAGATGTGGGTGGGGGAGGTGGGCGGGGTGGGAGGAGGGGGAGAGGAGAGAGGGGAGGGGGGAGAGGGGGGAGGGAGAAAAGGGGGGAGAGGGGAGGGAGGGGGGAAAGGGGAGGGAGGAGGGAGGGCGAGGGGAAGGAGAGGGAGGGAGGGAGGGAGAGGGGAAGGAGGGGAGGGGAGGGGGGGAAGGAGGGGGAGGGGAGGGGAGAGAGGGGGAGGGAAGGAGAGGGGGGAGGGGGGGAAGGAGAGGGGGGAAGGTGGGAAGGAGAGGGAGGGGGAGGGGCGAAGGAGAGGGGGGGAAGGAGAGGAGAGGGGAGGGAGAGGGAGGAGAGGAGAGGGGAGGGAGGAAAGGAGAGGAGAGGGGAGGGGGGGGAGGGAAGGAGGCTCAACGGCCAGGCCCAAGACTTAAGGCTGGATTTACAGGTAGGCGTCGGGTCTCGGGTCTCGGGTCTGGAGGGGGGGTGGGGGGGGTTGCGGAGATCGGGGGGGGAGGGGGGGTCGCGGAGATCGGGGAGGGGGGTCGCGCAGATTGGGCGTGGGTTGCGGAGATTGGGCGGGGGGATCGCTGAGATCGGGGGGAGGTGAGAGAGTCGCGGAGGTCGGGGGAGGGGTGGAGAGTCGCGGAGGTCGGGGGAGGTGGGAGAGTCGCGGAGGTCGGGGGAGGTGGGGAGAGTCGCGGGGGGGCGGGAGTCGCAGAGGTCAGGGGGAGCGGAGGTCGGGTCGGGGGGGAGAATCGCGGGGATCGGGGGGAGGGAGGAGGAGAGTCTCGGGGGGGAGGGGGGGAGAGTCGCGAAGGTCGGGTCGGGTCGGGGGGGAGAATCGCGGGGAGGGGGGAGGAGGAGAGTCTCGGGGGGGAGGGGGGAGAGTCGCGGAGGTCGCAGGGGGAGAGTCGCGGAGGTCGGGTCGGGAGGGGGAGCGGAGGTCAGGTCGCCGGGGGGCGGGGGGGAGCGGAGATCGGAGGGGCGGGGGGAGTCGCAGAGGTTGGGAGTCGCAGAGGTCGGGTCACCGGGGCGGGTGGGCGGGGGGGGGAGGGAGGGGGGGGAGAGTGGGGGTCGGGTCTGGTCCGGGGAGCGGGAGTCAAGTCGGGTCCGGTCGGGTGGGAGGTGAGCCTTATCCACGCAGCCCCAGTGAGGCCATTCGGCCAGAGCTAGGGGCTGCGTGATTTGGGCCCCTCCTCCACAGTTTTGGGCGCCTGGAGCTACTGCACATGCGCGCCCACTGTAGCGCGCATGTGCAGAGGTCCCGGCACTGTTTTCAGCACAGGGACCTGGCTCCGCCCCCCACAGCTCGTGCTGCGCCGCGCCCAGCTCCAGAGGACCTGCAGGGAGCCGGATAATAGGTGAGTTTTTTTTAGGCGCACTTTGTGGCGCGAAAAACGGGCGTCCAACGGCGCAGCCCGAAACTTGGGCCCACGGTGTTGTTATATATGAGCCTGGCAGCCACATAATCCATGTTTCACCTTATTTGTTTCAGCCTGTCACCAGCTAATTGTTATCTTCTGACAGGTTGACAATAATGCCATGCAGTGTTACTATGCTCGACAAAGTGAAACAAGAAACAAAAGATTCACAGACCGACTTGGCAGTGAAATAAAGAGTTTTCTAAGCTACCAGGGAAACTGGCATACATAACTGTGATAATAGTCCTATCATCACAGACTGCCTGCTAATAGAATGGAGCAATGCCTTTTTAGTTAAGAATTATTAGCAAATGCACATCCGTAACACCAGGTATATCTGTGAATGGAGCGATAATAATTGCTTCCTTCACGCTTTTTTGGTGCTAAAATTATGTTAGGAAACTGATATAGTGGATTTTCTTTGAAGTAAATTCGTGGTGACTTTCGAAATGATATTGGTCAGAGGACAGGATGAAATACTTCGTAACATCTGCTCAGGTGTTATAGTTTCCTCGAGTGGACTGCTGCTCTACCAAGTGGACTAGTGATGTACTGCAACTACTGATGTAAATAATAAAGGATCATGTGACACAGTCACACGCTGACAAGTTTATGTGTTAAGAGCCATCTTGGGTAGAGTATGTTTATTAGTGGTGTATTAAGAATATATCATATTGGTGTTGAAGATAAGATATTTTCAATCCCTAGGTGAAATTTTTGTTGGTGGATAATCTAGCCAACCAACTGAGAAACTTGGAGAGATTCTTTGTTTTGCAGAATAGCTAAAAATCCACGGTAAATTACAAGCACTCTTGCCTGAACTGTTGACGTTGCCAGAGACCATGTGGCCACACCTATGGGAATAATAAGGCATTTGGGTGAGCTCCATCATGACCGAGAGACTTTTGGAGCCTATGTGGAGCAGCTAGAAATGTTTTTCACCATGAATAGTATCATCGAAGTTCCCGATGATGAAAACCATAACCAGGTGGTTTTAGAAAGAAAATTGGCTATTTTCTGGAGATACATGCCATCAGGAGCACAAAGGTAGCTCACAGAGGTTCGCGAAATATCATCATCCAAGTCGATGTCACAGGAACCAGGATACCCATGGAAATCGACACTGGTGTATCCGTCAGCGTAGTACCGGAATCACTATATCTCATCAAGTTGAGTGATTTTCCACTAGAGAAATCGAAAATAGAGCTGCAAGGCTGCTCAGGAGAGAAAATTCCTGGGGTAAGACGTAAGACCATACTGGCGAAATACAATAATTAGTTTCAGTGCTTGCCTCTCATAGTAATGGCAGGAGACAAGCCTGCCTTGATCGGTAGAAATTCGTTGGGATCACTGAAGCTGGATTGGAATGAGATTTTTCATGTTGAAGCGAAATTTGCATCAAAAGATAACATCATCAAGTTTTATCCGAAGGTGTTGCACAAAACAGGCAGTCCGATCCTGGACTTCAAGACGAATGTCAGAGTGTAGAAGAACACAAGACCAGTTACTGCAAGCCATGTCCCATACCATACACACGCAAGGAGAAAGTTTGATCAGGAAAAGGTTAAGTTTGTTCACATTGATCATATTTTACCGAGAGATGTGGAAGGAGTTGAAAGTTGTAATGATTCGATTATTTCTGATGAGTCAAATAGCCTTGTTACAAGCAGAGCAACAGTAGCAGATCCTACATCAGATATACTAGAAACAAGTCAAAGAGAATGTCAGAATTTAATTTTGAGTCTGAGTCAGGCAGACAAACAGTCTGAAGATGTAGAGAATCCAAGTGTAGATCAAGGGTTACCCTTGGAGAAAAACACTCCTCTGGCTCAGAAAATCCATCCCAATATCAGGGTCTATTATCCAAGTAGTATGTGGCTTCCTTATAAGAACATAACATAATAACATAAGAAATAGGAGCAGGAGTAGGCCACACGGCCCCTCGAGCCTGCTCCGCCATTTAATATGATCATGGATGATCCGATCATGGACTCAGGTCCACTTCCCTGCCCACTCCCCATAACCCCTTATTCCCGTATCAGTAAAGAAGCTGTTTGTCTTAAATCCATTCAATGCCCCAGCTTCCACAGCACTCTGAGGCAGCAAATTCCATAGATTTACAACCCTCTGAGAGAAGAAATTCCTCCTCATCTCAGTTTTAAATGGGAGGTGGTATGTCTTGAATAAAGAATCTGAACAGGTACTGTAAGATTAAAGTAATGTGTGACCGTAGTCCTTTATTACAGGTTTCCAGAGCGCCTCTCCAGCCTGTGAGGCCTCCTTATGTAGAGGTGCTCCTAAGGGATTGTGGGATCAGCCCAACCAGCCCAACCAGTTGCAGACAAAGATAGAGGGGTGCGAAATCAAGAGGTGACGTCACAGCCAAGCTGGTAAGTGGTTGGCTGTTCGACTGGTAAGCATAACTCTCTTTTAGACTGGCTTTTAGATTGGTTTAATTGGCAGCCAATCAATAAGTAGCTGTTTGGTGTTTAAGTAAATTTTAGTAAGTAAATTAATTTAAGGGTTAAGTAATGGCAGGAGAGCTCGGACCCATGCCATGCTCCTCCTGTGCTATGTGGGAAGTCAGGGAAGCTTCCAGTGTCCCTGACTACTATGTATGCGGGAAGTGTGTCCAGCTGCAGCTCCTGACAGACCGCATGACGGCACTGGAGCTGCGGATGGACTCACTCTGGAGCATGCGCGATGCTGAGAATGTTGTGGATAGCACATTTAGTGAGTTGGTCACACCGCAGGTAAGGGTTAGAACAGATAGTGAATGGGTGACCAAGAGACAAGGCAAGAGCAGGAAGGTAGTGCAGGAGTCCCCTGCGGTCATCTCCCTCCAAAACAGATGTACCGTTTTGGAGACTGTTGGAGGAGATGACTTACCAGGGGAAGGCACCAGCAGCCAGGTTCATGGCACCGTGGGTGGCTCTGCTGCACAGAGGGATGGGAAAAAGAGTGGGAGAGCTATAGTGATATGGGGACTCTATTGTAAGGGGAATAGATAGGAGTTTCTGCGGCCGCAACCGAGACTCTAGGATGGTATGTTGCCTCCCTGGTGCAAGGGTCAAGGATGTCTCGGAGTGGCTGCAGAGCATTCTGGAGAGGGCGGGTGAATAGCCAGTTGTCGTGGTACATGTAGGTACCAACGCTATAGGTAAGAAGCGGGAAGAGGTTCTACAATCTGAATTTAGGGAGCTAGGAGTTAAATGAAAAAGTAGGACCTTAAAGGTAGTAATCTCTGGATTGCTACCAGTGCCACGTGCTAATCAGAGTAGCGGGAGCAGGGTAGTTAAAATAAATACGTGGCTTGAGCAGTGGTGCAAGAGGGAGGGATTCAAATTCCTGGGACATTGGAACCAGTTCTGGGGGAAGTGGGACCTGTACAAAAGGGACGGTCTGCACTTGGGCAGGACTGGAACTGATGTCCTAGGGGTAACATTTGCTAATGAAGTTCGGGAGTGTTTAAACCAATATGCTAGGGGGATGGGAACCTATGCAGCGAGATAGGGTGAAGTAATATGGAGTCAGAAACAGATGGTAGAAAGGTAAAAAGCAATAGTGGAAGGCCAAGTAAACAAAGGCAAGAAACAAAAAGGGCCACACAACATCATAATTCTAAAAAGGACAAAGGGTGTTAAAAAAACAAGCCTGAAGGCTTTGTGTCTTAATGCAAGGAGTATCCGTAATAAGGTGGGTGAATTAACTGTGCAAATAGATGTTAATAGATATGATGTGATTGGGAGTATAGAGACGTGGCTCCAGGATGATCAGGGCTGGGAACTCAACATCCATGGGTATTCAACATTCAGGAAGGATAGAATAAAAGGAAAAGGAGGTGGGGTAGCATTGCTGGTTAAAGAGGAGATTAATGCAGTAGTTAGGAAGGACATTAGCTTGGATGATGTGGAATCTATATGGGTAGAGCTGCAGAACACCAAAGGGCAAAAAATGTTAGTGGGAGTTGTGTACAGACCTCCAAACAGTAGTAGTGATGTTGGGGAGGGCATCAAACAGGAAATTAGGATTGCATGCAATAAAGGTGCAGCAGTTATCATGGGTGACTTTAATATGCATATAGATTGGGCTAAACAAACTGGAAGCAATACAGTGGAGGAGGATTTCCTGGAGTGCATAAGGGATGGTTTTCGAGACCAATGTCGAGGAACCAACTAGGGGGGAGGCCATCTTCGACTGGGTGTTGTGTAATGAGAGAGGATTAATTAGCAATCTCTTTGTGCGAGGCCCCTTGGGGAAGAGTGACCATAATATGGTGGAATTCTACATTAGGATGGAGAATGAAACAGTTAATTCAGAGACCATAGTCCAGAACTTAAAGAAGGGTAACTTTGAAGGTATGAGGTGTGAATTGGCTAGGATAGATTGGCGAATGATACTTAAGGGATTGACAGTGAATGGGCAATGGCAGACATTTAGAGACCGCATGGATGAACTACAACAACTGTACATCCCTGTCTGGCGTAAAAATAAAAAAGGGAAGGTGGCTCAACCGTGGCTATCAAGGGAAATCAGGGATAGTATTAAAGCCAAGGAAGAGGCATACAAATTGGCCAGAAATAGCAGTGAACTCGAGGACTGGGAGAAATTTAGAACTCAGCAGAGGAGGACAAAGGGTTTGATTAGGGCAGGGAAAATAGAGTACGAGAGGAAGCTTGCAGGGAACATTAAGACGGACTGCAAAAGTTTCTATAGATATGTAAAGAGAAAAAGGTTAGTAAAGACAAACGTAGGTTCCCTGCAATCAGAATCAGGGGAAGTCATAACGGGGAACAAAGAAATGGCAGACGAATTAAACAAATACTTTGGTTCGGTATTCACTGAGGAGGACACAAACAACCTTCCGGATATAAAAGGGGTCAGTGGGTCTAGTAAGAAGGAGGAACTGAGGGAAATCCTTATTAGTCAGGAAATTGTGTTGAGGAAATTGATGGGATTGAAGGCCGATAAATCCTCAGGGCCTGATGGACTGCATCTCAGAGTACTTAAGGACGTGGCCTTGGAAATAGCGGATGCATTGACAGTCAATTTCCAACATTCCATAGACTCTGGATCAGTTCCTATGGAGTGGAGGGTAGCCAATGTAACCCCACTTTTTAAAAAAGGAGGGAGAAAGAAAACAGGGAGTTATAGACCGGTCAGCCTGACATCAGTCGTGGGTAAAATGATGGAATCAATTATTAAGGATGTCATATCAGCGCATTTGGAAAGAAGTGACATGATAGGTCCAAGTCAGCATGGATTTGTGAAAGGGAAATCATGCTTGACAAATCTTCTGGAATTTTTTGAGGATGTTGTCCAGTAGAGTGGACAAGGGAGAACCAGTTGATGTGGCGTATTTGGACTTTCAGAAGGCTTTTGACAAGGTTCCACACAAGAGATTAATGTGCAAAGTTAAAGCACATAGGATTGGGGGTAGTGTGCTGACATGGATTGAGAACTGGTTGTCAGACAGGAAGCAAAGAGTAGGAGTAAATGGGTATTTTTCAGAATGGCAGGCAGTGACTAGTAGGGTACCGCAAGGTTCTGTGCTGGGGCCCCAGCTGTTTACATTGTATATTAATGATTTAGACGAGGGGATTAAATGTAGTATCTCCAAATTTGTGGATGACACTAAGTTGGGTGGCAGTGTGAGCTGCGAGGAGGATGCTATGAGGCTGCAGAGTGACTTGGATAGGTTAGGTGAGTGGGCAAATGCATGGCAGATGAAGTATAATGTGGATAAATGTGAGGTTATCCACTTTGGTGGTAAAAACAGAGAGACAGACTATTATCTGAATAGTGACAGATTAGGAAAAGGGGAGGTGCAACGAGACCTGGGTGTCATGGTACATCAGTCATTGAAGGTTGGCATGCAGGTACAGCAGGCGGTTAAGAAAGAAAATGGCATGTTGGCCTTCATAGCAAGGGGATTTGAGTACAGGGGCAGGGAGGTGTTACTACAGTTGTACAGGGCCTTGGTGAGGCCACACCTGGAGTATTGTGTGCAGTTTTGGTCTCCTAACTTGAGGAAGGACATTCTTGCTATTGAGGGAGTACAGCAAAGGTTCACCAGACTGATTCCCGGGATGGCGGGACTGACATATCAATAAAGACTGGATCAACTGGGCTTGTATTCATTGAAGTTCAGAAGAATGAGAGGGGATCTCATAGAAACGTTTAAAATTCTGATGGGTTTAGACAGGTTAGATGCAGGAAGAATGTTCCCAATGTTGGGGAAGTCCAGAACCAGGGGTCACAGTCTAAGGATAAGTGGTAAGCCATTTAGGACAGAGATGAGGAGAAACTTCTTCACCCAGAGAGTGGTGAACCTGTGGAATTCTCTACCACAGAAAGTTGTTGAGGCCAATTCACAAAATATATTCAAAAAGGAGTTAGATGAAGTCCTTACTACTAGGGGGATCAAGGGGTATGGCAAGAAAGCAGAAATGGGGTACTGAAGTTGCATGTTCAGCCATGAACTCATTGAATGGCGGTGCTGGCTCGAAGGGCCGAATGGCCTACTCCTGCACTTATTTTCATTGTTTCTATGAGCCCTCTGGTGGTTAAACAAGGTATTTACAGGTTTACATATATAACAGCACTCCCCCGCAAAGTCAATAGTGTGACTATTTACAATGTGAGTCGATGTGGGACCTTCCCTTCCCTGGTTGATCGTCTCGATGCAAATGCTGGTTTTGGTGAGTCGTTTGTTGGGACCTCGCTGGGCTGCTGGGTGTGGAGAGTCCTGCTGGGCTGCTGAAGGTGATGGGTTCTGCTTCGTGGTCAACCGCTGGGTTGCTTGCCACTTGTGTGTGTGTTGGGCGGGTAGGAAATGTAATGTTTATTGTGGGTTGTTCTGGATATTCCGTGAATCTGAGTTTGGTTTGATCCAAGTGTTTTCTGCAGATGAGTCCATTTGAAAGTTTGACCCGAATCACCCTTCTTTGGCCATGACAGTGCCGGGAAGCCACTTGGGACCTTGTCCATAGTTCACACAAATACAGGATCATTAATCTCGAATTCGCGTGATACATTTGCGCTATTCTGATATGTATTCTGTTGAAGCCGTCTTCTCTCTATCTGTTCGTGTCGATCAGGGTGTACTAATGAGAGCCTTGTCTTAAGTGCCCTTTTCATGAGCAGTTCAGCAGGGGGATCCCCAATGAGCGAGTGGGGTCTTGTGTGGTAACTAAGCAGGACTCGGGATAGGCGAGTCTGCAGTGAGACTTCAGTTACCCTCTTCAAGTTTTGCTTGATTGTTTGCACTGCTCGGTCTGCCTGACCATTGGACGCTGGTGTAAACGGGGCAGATGTGACATGTTTGATCCCATTGCAGGTCATGAACTCTTTGAACTCGGCACTTGTGAAGCACGACCCATTGTCACTCACAAGGACATCAGGCATGGCGTGTGTGGCAAACATGGACCGCAGGCTTTCAATAGTGGCAGCGGACGTGCTTGCTGACATTATCTCACATTCAATCCATTTGGAGTATGCATCTACAACCACAAGGAACATTTTTCCCAAGAATGGGCCTACATAGTCGACATGGACCCTGGACCATGGTTTGGAGGGCCAAGAGCATAAACTTAGTGGCGCCTCCCTGGGTAGATTGCTTAACTGTGAACATGTATTACATTTGTGCACACAGGACTCTAAGTCTGCATCGATACCAGGCCACCACACGTGGGATCTGGCTATCGCTTTCATCATTACAATCCCTGGGTGAGTACTGTGGAAGTTACTAGTGAAAGTGTCCCTGCCCTTTTTTGGCACCATTACCCGATTACCCCACAGGAGGCAATCTGCCTGTATGGACATTTCATCTCTGCACTTCTGGTACAGCTTTATTTCCTCCTGCATCTCTAACGGGACACTAGACCAACTCCCGTGGAGCACACAGTTTTTTACAAAGGAAAGTAAGGGGTCCTGGCTCGTCCAGGTTCTAAACTGTTGGGCAGTAACAAGTGATTGCTCACTCTCGAATGCTTCCATTACCATAACTAAATCTGCGGACTGTGCCATCTCCACACCTGTGGTGGGCAATGGCAGCCTACTGAGAGCATCGGCACAGTTTTCTGTGCCTGGCCTGTGGCGGATGGCAGGATTGTATCCTGACAACATGAGCACCCATCTCTGGATGCAGGCTGATGCATTCGTATTTATCACCTTACTTTCAGAAAAGAGGGATATAAGCAGCTTATGGTCGGTTTCCAATTCAAATTTGAGACCAAACAGATATTGATGCATTTTCTTTACCCCATAAACACACGCTAACGCTTCTTTTTTGATCATGTTGTAGGTCCTCTCAGCCTTAGACAGACTTCTGGATGCATAAGCAACCAGTTGCAATTTCCAAGATTAATTAGCTTGTTGCAATACACACCCGACGCATCACATGCTAGCACCAAACGCTTACATGGATTACAACACAAGCAATTTGTTTGAGCATAATAGTTTCCTAGCTTTCTCTAAGGCATTTTCTTGGCTTTTACCCCATACCCATTCATCTCCTTTACGCAGTAAAGAAAGCACTGGTTCTAACAGTGTGCTAAGACCCGGTAAGAAGTTACCAAAGTAATTCAGGAGTCCGAGAAACGACCACAGCTCTGTCATGTTCTGTCGTCTCGGTGCATTCTTGATTGCCTCCATCTTCGAATCGGTGGGCCTGATGCCGTCCGCCACGATTCTTCTCCCCAGGAACTCCATTTCAGGAGCCAGGAAAACGCACTTTGAACATTTTAACCTGAGTCCCACACGGTTAAGCAGACTAAGAACCTCCTCCAGGTTCTGCAGGTGCTCAACGGTGACCTATAACCAAGATGTTGTCCTGGAAGACGACGATGCGTGGGACCGACTTCAGCAAGCTTTCCATGTTCTTCTGGAATATCACCGCGGCTGACCGAATCCCAAATGGGCATCTTTTGTAAATGAAGAGACCTTTGCGCGTGTTGATGCAGGTGAGGCCCTTCGATGATTCCTGCAGCTCCTGCGTCATGTAGGCTGAGGTCAAGTCCAGCGTCGTGAACATTTTTCCTTCCACCAGCGTCACAAATAGGTCATTTGCCTTTGGTAGTGGGTATTGATCCTGCCAGGAGAAACAATTCATAGTTATTTTGTAATCACCACAGATTCTGACGGTGCCGTCTTCCTTGAGGACTGGAGCAATCGGACTGGCCCACTCATTGAATTCGATCGGCGAAACGATGCCCTCTCATTGCAGCCGGTCCAACTTGATCTCCACTCTCTCTCTCATCATGTACAGGACCACTCTCACCTTGTGATGGATGGGTTGCGCCACCGGAATCAAGTGGATCTGCACTTTTGCTCCTTGGACCTTCCCGATGCGCGGTTCGAACACCGAGGGGAACTTGTTTAGGACCTGGGCACGTAAAGTGTCGTCGAAGGATGAGAGCGCTCGGAGGTCGTCCCAGTTCCAGCATATCTTTCCCAGCCAGCTCCTGCCGAACAGTGTGGGGCCATCGCCCGGTACCACCCAGAGTTGTAAATTGTGTACCGTTCCTTCATAGGAGACCTTTATGGTGGCGCTGCCAATTACGGGAATCAGTTCCTTTGTGTACATTCTCAGTTTAGTATGAATGGGAGTCAGGGCTGGCCTTGAGACCTTGCTGCACCACAATTTATCGAAAGTCTTTTTGCTCATTATGGACTGGCTCGCACCCGTGTCCAGCTCCATCGACACCGGGAGTCCATTTAATTCAACCTTTAGCATTATCGGGGGCCACTTTGTGGTAAATGTGTGCACCCCATACACCCCTGCCTCCTCAGTCTGAGGCTCTGGTTCGTCATGATCCACCGTGGATCTGTCCTCCTCTGCAACATGGTGGTTTGCAGGATTGGCAGGGTTTGCAGCTCGCCTGCACATACATTGGAGGTGTCCCATTGTTCCACAGCCCTTGCAAACATAGCCTTTGAAGCGACATGAATAGAAATCATGATCACCTCTGCAGCACCAAAAAGGTGTTAACGACCTTGCATTCACTACCATTGATGGTGGACTCTGCGACATCTGCGGACATGCAGCTGCAGGCATGTGAGTCCTGCCCTGTACGTTATGATTCGAAAACAATATTACTTTGTTCACAGTACTTGCAGTAGCACTGGTGAGCTGAGAGATTTGTTTGGTATTGTCACTGATGGCGATGAACGCCTGGACTATCGCTATGGCTTTACTCAAGGTTGGGATCTTTACAGTCAAAAGTTTGTGAAGTATTACGTCATGGCCAATGCCAAGTACAAAGAAGTCCCTGAGCATGTGCTCCAAGTGTCCTTCAAATTCGCAATGTCCTGCAAGGCGTCTTAGCTCGGCGGCATAGTTCGCCACTATCTGGCCTTCAGACCTCTTGTACATGCAGAGCCGGTACCTCGCCATCAGAATGTTTTCCTTCGGGTTTAGATGCTCCCGGATCAGTGTGCACAAATCATCGTATGACTTCTCTGTGGGTTTCGCTGGAGCAAGCAGATTTTTCATCAGGCCGCAAACAGTGAGGAGGATCACTCTTTGTTTCGCTTCTCCTTCCAGCTCATTGGCCACGATGTATTGGTCGAGTCGCTCCACGAAGGTTTCCCAATCATCTCCCTCCGAAACTTTCTCCAGGTTGCCCACGGTTCTCTGCACTGTTGCGGTGGGGTTCGTCATCTGCATCTCGTCGTCAGTTGTTATGTCTTGAATAAAGAATCTGACCAGGTACTGTAAGCTGAAAGTAATGTTTGACTATAGTCCTTTATTACAGGTCTCCAGAGTGCCTCTCCAGCCTGTGAGGCCTCCTTATGTATAGGTGCTTCCAAGGGATTGTGGGATCCCTTGGGACTCAGGGGATGAGATCTCTGATGGTAAAACAAGGTATTTACACATTTACATATATAACAGGCGGCCCCTTATTTTAAGATTATGCCCCCTAGTTCTAGTCTTCCCCACGAGGGGAAACATCCTCTCTGCATCCACCTTGTCAAGCCCCCTCATAATCTTATACTTTTCGATAAGAACACCTATCATTCTTCTGAATTCCAATGAGTAGAGGCCCAACCTACTCAACCTTTCCTCATAAGTCAACCCCCTCATCTCAGGAATCAACCTAGTGAACCTTCTCTGAACTGCCTCCAAAGCAAGTATATCCTTTCTTAAATATGGAAACCAAAACTGCATGCAGTATTCCATGTGTGGCCTCACCAATACCCTGTATAACTGCAGCAAGACTTCCTTGCTTTTGATAAAGGACGGAATCACAGCAATGGTAAGAAATGATATTGGTTCAAATGATAAGGGTGTTGAAACAGTTTGTATGGAGATAAGAAACAATAAGGGGAAAAAATCACTGGTGGGTGTAGTCTATAGGCCCCCTAACAGTAGCAACTCTGTTGGTCGGAGCATAAACCAGGAAATAGTGGGTGCTTGTAAAAAGGGAACAGCAATAATCATGGATGATTTTAACCTCTATATTGATTGGACAAATCAAATTGGTTAGGGTAGTCTTGAGGAGGTGTTCATAGAGTGCGTAAGGGATGGGTTCCTTGAGCAGTATGTAACGGAATGAACCAGGGGGCAGGCTATCTTAGATCTGGTCCTGTGTAATGAGACAGGATTAATAAACAATCTTCGAGGAAAGGATCCCCTCAGAATGAGTGATCATAGCATGATTGTATTTCAAATTCAGATGGAGGGTGAGAAAGTTGGATCTCTAACCAGCGTACTAAGCTTAAATAAAGAAGACTATGAAGGTATGAGGGCAGAGTTGGGTAAAATGGACTGGGCAAATAAATTAAAGTGCAGGACGGTTGATGAACAGTGGTGTACATTTAAGGAGATATTTCACAACTCTCAAGAAAAATATATTCCAGTGAGGAGGAAAGGGTGTAAGAGAAAAGACAGCCATCCGTGGCTAACTAAAGAAATAAAGGATGGTATCCAATTAAAGACAAGGGCATAAAATGTGGCCAAAACTAGTGGGAGGACAGAAGATTGGGAAGCATTTAAAAGCCAAGAAAGAATGACTCAAAAAATGATTAAGAAAGGGAAGATAAACTATGAAAGTAAACTAGCACAAAAAAAAAGATAGCAAGGGTTTCTATAGGTATATAAAAAGGAACTGAGTGACTCGAGTAAATGTTGGTCCCTTGGAGCACAAGACCAGGGAATTAATACTGGGCAACAAGGAGATGGCAGAAACGCTAAACAAATATTTTGTATCAGTTTTTACGGTAGAGGACACAGAAACATAGAAACATAGAAAATATGCACCATATAAAAGGTTACTGCACAAGATAAAAGATCACGGGGTTGGGGGTAATATATTAGCATGAATAGAGGATTGGCTAACGAACAGAAAACAGGGAATAGGGATAAATGGTTCATTCTCGGGTTAGCAATCAGTAACCAGTGGGGTGCCGCAGGGATCAGTGCTGGGACCCCAATTATTTACAATATATATTAACGACTTGGATGAAAAGACTGAGTGTAACGTAGCCAAGTTTGCCAACGATACAAAGATGGGAGGAAAAGCAATGTGTGAGGCGAACACACAAAATCTGCAAAAGGACATAGACAGGCTAAGTGAGTGGTCAACAATTTGGCAGATGGGAGTATAATGTTGGAAAGTGTGAGGTCATGCACTTTGGAAGAAAAAAATCAAAGAGCAAGTTATTATTTAAATGGAGAAAGATTGCAAAGTGCTGCAGTACAGCGGGACCTGGGGGTACTTATGCATGAAATACAAAAGGTTAGTATGCAGATGCAGCAAGTGATCAGGAAGGCCAATGGAAGCTTGGCCTTTATTGCAAAGGAGATGGAGTATAAAAACAGGGGGTTCTTGCTACAGTTGTACAGGATATTGGTGAGGCCACATCTGGAATACTGCGTGCAGTTTTGGTTTCCATATTTAAGAAAGGATATACTTGCTTTGGAGGCAGTTCAGAGAAGGTTCACGTTTGATTCCACAGATGAGGGGGTTGACTTGTGAGGAAAGGTTGAGTAGGTTCGGCCTCTACTCATTGGAATTCAGAAGAATGAGGGGTGATCTTATCGAAACGTATAAGATTATGAGGGGGCTTGACAAGGTGGATGCAGAGAAGATGCTTCCGCTGATAGGGGAGACTAGAACTAGAGGGCATAATCTTAGAATAAGGAGCCGCCCATTTAAAACTGAGATGAGGAGAAATTTCTTCTCTCAGAGGGTTGTGGATCTGTGGAATTCGCTGCCTCAGAGAGCTGTGGAAGCTGGGACATTGAATAAATTTAAGAAAGAAATAGACAGTTTCTTGAACGATAAGGGAATTAAGGGTTATGGAGAGTGGGCAGGGAAATGGACCTGAGTCCATGATCAGTTAAATGGCGGAGCAGGCTCGAGGGCATTATGGCCTTCTTCTGCTCCTATTTCTTATGTTCTTATGTTCTTAAGTATAGTTCCCCCTGTGCGTCACAGTCTTTACTGAGTACTGATCGACCTGTTATCAGCATTACACCTATCAGTCTGTCCTTTGACCTGCAAAGCTACATTATAGATATCAGTTCCTCAGTTACCTGCATGCTCACAATTGTCCCAGTGGTCTGACGGGTTCATGGAGCACAACTTCTGATGACTGACCACGTCACCTTTCTCTGACAACTGCAGGCTGTTGTCCCCTCGTCTGTATGTTTATCCCTGCCTTTTCTGAGGTTTTGTTTCCATGGTTACCGAATCCTTACTGAATCCTTCCTTTGATCCATCGATGATCTACCTCTTTTGTGAGCATGCATTTAGCACTTCAGAAACTGGCCTATTGTCTCGTCTAGCGCTATCATGGAGCTCACTATGTTCAGTATCGGTGTTTATGTTTCTAACCTGCTCAACCTTCGCCATCTCCAGGCCAGGTCCAAGACCACCCTAACCTCTGTCGTCAAGCTACAGTATGCGGATGATGCCTGCATCTGCGCACATACAGGGGCCGAACTCCAGGACATAGTCGACGTATTTACTGAGGCGTACGAAAGCATGGGCCTTGCGCTAAACATCTGTAAGACAAAGGTCCTCCACCAGCCTGCCTTGCAGCACAGCACTGCCCCCCAGTCATTAAGATCCACGGCGCTGTCCTGGACAATGTGGACCATTTCCATTACCTCGGGAGCCTCTTATCAACAAGGGCAGACATTAACGACGAGATTCAAAACCGCCTCCAGTGCGCCAGTGCAGCCTTAGGCCACCTGAGGAAAAGAGTGTTTGAAGACCAGGCCCTCAAATCTACCACCAAACTCATGGTCTACAGGGCTGTAGTAATATCCGCCCTCCTGTATTACTCAGAGACATGAACCATGTATGGTAGACACCTCAAGTTGCTGGAGAAATACCACCAATGATGTCTCTGCAAGATCCTACAAATCCCCTGGGAGGAAAGACGCACCAACATTAGCGTCCTTGATCAGGCCAATATCCCCAGCATTGAAGCACTGACCACACTTGACCAGCTCCGTTGGGCGGGCCACAAAGTTCACATGCCAGACACCAGACTCCCAAAGCAAGCGCTCTACTCGTATCTCCTTCACGGCAAACAAGCCAAAGGTGGGCAGCGGAAACGTTACAAGGATACCCTCAAAGTCTACCTGATAAAATGCAACATCTCCACTGACACCTGGGAGTCCCTGGCCAAAGAGTGCCCTAAGTGGAGGAAGTGCATCCGGGAGGGCGCTGAGCACCTCGAGCCTCATTACGGAAAGAGCATGCGGTAAACCTGTCCGACCCTCCCTTACCGTCAATGACTCTCTGTCCCACCTGTGACAGGGATTGTGGTTCTCGTATTGGACTGTTCAGCCACCTAATCATGGGTGGAAGTTCAGAGCAGGTTCACTAGGTTGATTCCAGAGATGAGGAGGTTGACTTTTGTGGAAAGGTTGAGTAGGTTGGGCCTCTACTCATTGGAATTCAGAAGATTGAGAGGTGATCTTATCGAAACGTATAAGATTATGAGGGGGCTTGACAAGGTGGATGCAGAGAGAATGTTTCCGCTGATGGGGGAGACTAGTACTAGGGGCATAATCTTAGAACAAGGGGCCGCCCATTTAAAACTGAGATGAGGAGAAATTTATTTTCTCAGAGGGTTGTAAATCTGTGGAATTCGCTGCCTCAGAGAGCTGTGGAAGCTGGAACATTGAATAAATTTAAGACAGAGATAGATAGTTTCTTAACCGATAAGGGAATAAGGGGTTATGGGGAGCGGGCAGGAATGTGAACCTGAGTCCATGATCGGATCAGTCAAATCATATTAAATAGCAGAGCAGGCGCGAGGCGCCGTATGGCCTACTCCTGCTCCTATTTCTTATGTTTTAAGGACTCATTTTAAGAGTGGAATCAAGTCTTCCTCAATTCGAAGGGACAGCCTATGATGATGATGATTACATTTCTACAAAGGTTTGGTCGGTATCGGTGTTTTCATGTCTACAAAAGGCTTCTCACCAGTCAGTATCGTTTCCATTGTGTTGGGGTTTCTCTTGCAGTTTGTTTGGTTTTACATGTCCACAAAAGGTTTCTTGCAGTCCCATTTGTTATAAATGTAAACTTGTATTTACTCTGTGCAGCCACCAGAGGGCTTATCCCCTGGAGTTCCAAGGGATCCCATAATCCCTTGGGAGCACAGGTATTTAAGGAGGCCTCACAGGTTGGAGTGGCACTCTGGAGACCTGCAATAAAAGACTAAGGTCACACTTTATTTTGAGCTCACAGTGTTCAGTCTGACTCTTTCTCCATACATAACAACTGGCGATGAGATACAGATAGAGAACCCAAAGATGCAGAGAACAGTGGATTCCTGGAGAAATTCTTGGAGGGAGATGATTGGGAAACTTTTGTGGAGCGACTCGACCAATACTTCGTAGCCAACGAGCTAGATGGAGAAAAGAATGCTGCTAAACGAAGGGCGATCTTCCTCACCGTCTGTGGGGCACCAACGTATGGCCTCATGAAAAATCTGCTCACTCCAGCGAAACCCATGGAAAAATCATACGATGATTTGTGCACACTGGTCCAAGAGCATTTGAACCCGAAGGAAAGCGTTCTGATGGCGAGGTATCGATTCTACACCTACAAAAGGTCTGAAGGCCAGGAAATGGTAAGTTATGTCGCCGAGCTAAGACGCCTTGCAGGACATTGCGAATTTGAAGGACATTTGGAGGACATGCTCAGTGACTTTTTTGTAATCGGCATTGGCAACGAACCCATACTTCGCAAACTTTTGACTGTAGAAACCCCAACCTTGAGTAAGGCCATAGCGATAGCTCAGGCATTCATTGCCATCAGTGACAATACTAAGCAAATCTCTCAGCACACAAGTGCTGCTACAAGTACTGTGAACAAAGTGATGTTGTTTTCAATTCGCAACGTACAGGGCAGGTCACATGCCTGCAGCTGCACGTCCGCAGATGTCTCAGAGTCCACCATCAAGGGTGATGAATGCAAGGCCATTAACACCTTGTTGGCGCTGCGGAGGTGATCATCATTTCCATTCATGTCACTTCAAAGAGTACATTTGCAAGGGCTGTGGAACAATGGGACACCTCCAACATATGTGCAGGCGAGCTGCAAATCCTGTTAAACCTGCAAACCACCATGCTGCAGAGGAGGACAGATCCACGGAGGATCACGACGAACCAGAGCCTCAGACCAAGGAGGCAGAGGTAAATGGGGTGCACACATTCACCACAAATTGTCCCCTGATAATGCTGAATGTTGAACTAAATGGACTCACAGTGTCAATGGAGCTGGACACGGGCACGAGCCAGTCCATCATGGGCAAAAAGACTTTCGAGAAATTGTGGTGTAGCAAGGCCTCAAGGCCAATCTTAACTCCAATTTGCATGAAACTAAGAACTTACACAAAGGAACTGATTCCCGTAATGGGCTGTGCTACCGTAAAGGTCTCCTACGATGGAGCAGTGCACAAGCTACCACTCTGGATGGTACCGGGCAATGGTCCCACGCTGCTCGGCAGGAGCTGGCTGGGAAAGATACGCTGGAACTGGGACGACGTCCAAGCGCTATCACCCGCTGATGACACTTTGTGTGCCCAGGTCTTAAACAAGTTCCCTTCGCTGTTCGAACCAGGAATCGGGAAATTCCAAGGAGCAAAAGTGCAGACCCACCTAATTCCGGGGGCACGACCCATCCATCACAAGGCGAGAGCAGTACCGCACATGATGAGAGAAAGGGTAGAGATCGAGCAAGACCGGCTGCAAAGAGAGGGCATCATCTCACCGATTGAGTTCAACGAGCGGGCCAGTCCTATTGTCCCAGTCCTCGAGGGAGACGGCACCGTCAGAATCTGTGCCGATTACAAAGTAACTATCAATCGTTTCTCCCCGTGGGACCAATACCACTACCAAAGGCCGGCGACCTCTTTGCAATGCTGGCAGGAGGAAAGACGTTCACGAAGTTGGATTTGATTTCAGCCTACATGACGCAGGAACTGGAGGAATCATCGAAGGGCCTCACCTGCATCAACATGCACAAAGTTCTCTTCAATTATAACAGATGTCCGTTTGGAATTCGATCAGCAGCGGCGATATTCCAGAGAAACGTGGAAAGCTTACTGAAGTTGGTCCCACGCACCGTGGTCTTCCAGGACGACATCTTGCTTACAGGTCAGGACACAGTCGAGCACCTGCAGAACCTGGAGGAGGTTCATAGTTGATTCAACTGCAAGGGGCTCAGGTTAAAACGTTCCAAATGCGTTTTCCTGGTGACTGAAGTGCAGTTCCTGGGGAGCAGAATCGCGATGGACAGCATCAGGCCCACTGATTCGAAGACGGAGGCAATCGAGAATGCACCGAGGCCACAGAATGTGACGGAGCTGCGATCGTTTCTAGGACTCATGGACAGCTTTGGTAACTTCTTACCGGGTCTCAGCACACTGTTAGAACCACTGCACGTCTTACTGCGTAAAGGGGACGAATGGGTATGGGGCAAAAGCCAAGAAAATGCCTTTGTAAAAGCGAGAAAATTGTTATGCTCAAACAAATTGCTTGTGTTGTATGATCCATGTAAGCGTTTGGTACTAGCATGAGATGCGTCATCATATGGCGTCGGGTGTGTATTGCAACAAGCTAATGATTTCGTGAAATTGCAACTGGTTGCTTATGCATCCAGGAGTCTGTCTAAGGCTGAGAGAGCCTACAGCATGATTGAAAAAGAAGCGATAGCGTGTGTCTATGGGGTAAAGAAAATGCATCAATACCTGTTTGGGCTAAAATTCGAATTGGAAACTGACCATAAGCCACTCATATCCCTGTTTTCCGAGAGTAAGGGGATAATTACTAATGCATTGGCCCACATCCAGAGATGGGCGCTCATGTTGTCCACATACAACTATGCCATCCGCCACAGGCCAGGCACAGAAAACTGTGCCGATGCTCTCAGTCGGCTGCCATTGCCCACCACGGGGGTGGAAATGGTGCAGCCCGCAGATCTAGACCTGGTTATGGAAGCATTTGAGAGTGAGCAATCACCCATCACTGCCCAGCAGTTCAAAACCTGGACAAGCCAAGACCCCTTATTGTCCCTAGTCAAAAACTGTTTGCTTCATGGGAGCTGGTTCAGTGTCCCAATGGAAATGCAGGAAGAGATAAAGCCGTTTCAGCGGCGCAAAGATGAAATATTTATACAGGCAGACTGCCTTCTGTGGGGCAATCGAGTAGTGATTCCCAAGAAGGGCAGAGACACCTTCATCAGTGACATCCACAGTACCTACCCAGGCATCGTAATGATGAAAGCGATAGCCAGATCCCACGTGTGGTGGCCCGGTATCGAAGGGAACTTAGAGTCCTGCATGCACAGATGTAATACATGCTCTCAGTTAAGCAATGCACCCAGGAAGGCGCCGCGAAGTTTATGGTCTTGGTCCTCCAAACCATGGTCGAGGGAACATGTCGACTATGCACACCCGTACTTGGGTAAATTGTTACTTGTGGTTGTAGATGCGTACTCCAAATGGATTGAATGTGATATAATGTTGGATCGCATATCTGCTGCCATTACTGAAAGTCTGAGGGCCATGTTTGCCACACATGGCCTACCCGATGTCCTGGTGAGCGACAACGGGCCATGTTTTACCAATGCTGAGTTCAAAGAATTCATGACCCACAACGGGATCAAACATGTCACATCTGCCCCGTTTAAACCAGCGTCCAATGGTCAGGCAGAGAGAGAGCAGTGCAAACCATCAAGCAAGGCTTGAAGAGCATAACGGAAGGCTCACTGCAGATTCGCCTATCCTGATTCCTGCTTAGCTACCGCACGAGACTCTATTCGCTCACTGGGATCGCACCTGCTGAACTGCTCATGAAAAGAGCACTTCAGACAAGGCTCTCGTTAGTTCACCCTGATCTACATGAACAGGTAGAGAGCAGACGGCTTCAACAAAGTACATACCATGATAGCGCAAATGTGTCACGCGAGATTGAAATCAATGATCCTGTATTTGTATTAAATTATGGACAAGGTCTCAAGTGGCTTCCCGGCACTGTCATGGCCAAAGAGGGGAGCAGGGTGTTTCGGGTCAAACTTTCAAATGGACTCATTCACCGGAAACAATTGGACCAAATCAAACTCAGATTCACGGACTATCCTGAGCAACTCACCTTGGATCCTACCTTCTTTGACCCCCCAACATACACACCAGTGGCAACCGGCACCACGGTTGGCCACGAAACAGAACCCATCATCCACAGCAGCCCAGCAGGACCCAATATACCAGGCAGCCCAGCAAGGCCAACTGCACAGCAGCCTAGCGAGGGCCCAACAGTTGATTCACCAACACCAGCTTTCACACTGAGATGATCAAACAGGGCAAGAAGGGCCTCAGATCGACTCACCTTGTAAATTGTTACACTGTTGACTTTGGTAGCCGGGGGGGGGTGGGAGTGTTGTTATATATGTAAACTTGTATTTACTCTATACAGGCTCCAGAGGGCTCATTCCCTGGAGTCCCAAGGACTCCCATAATCCCTTGGGAGCACAGGTATTTAAGGAGGCCTCACAGGTTGGAGAGACACTTTGGAGACCAGCAATAATAGACTAAGATCACATTTTACTTTGAGCTCACAGTGTTCAGTCTGACTCTTTCTCCATACATGACACCATGGTGTTGCGGTAGATTAATATTAAGCATTTTAAACAGGAGTCTCCAAGAATTCTTACATCATACAGGAAGTCAGTATTTACAGCTTTTGTTTAATGCATTTTATATAAAATGTTTAAAAAGGTTTATGACGGATTTTGATTTCCTGGGCCTTACACTGGGTTCAAGCCTTACATGCCCCTGAATTGATGGCTCTGGGCTGGTGCTTGGGAGGGAGCAATTGATTGACTGCATTGGAGACATGCATTAGAGAATGAGCCACAGAGTAATGCACAGAATAATGCACAGAGCATGATTGGCAAGAGGAGCTGTGATAGAACATGAGGAAGATATTGCTGACACAAGGGTCAGGAGATATCATCCCTCAGCTGAAGAGCCTGTGAACCTAGATGTCATGATTTGCTTTTAAATCAAGGAAGCTTGAAGATTATGAAATATATGTGCAGGCAGTAAAGATGTGCAGCAGATGGTGGGTCAATTAGGGAAGTCCATTATCTGCACAAAAGAACATAAGAACATAAGAAATAGGGGCAGGAGTAGGCCATGTAACCCCTCGAACCTGCTCCACTATTCAATAAGATCATGGCTGATCTGATCATGGACTCAGCTCCACTTCCCTGCCCGTTCCCCATAAACCCTAATCCCCTTATCATTTAAGAAACTGAATATTTCTATCTTAAATTTATTCAATGTCCCAACTTCTACAGCTCTCTGAGGCAGCAAATTCCACAGATTTACAACCCTGAGAAAATAAATTTCTCCTCATCTCAGTTTTAAATGGGCAGCCCCTTATTCTAAGATTATGCCCCCTAGATCGAGTCTGCCCTATCAGTGAAAACATCCTCTCGGCATCCATGTTGTCAAGCCCCCTCATAATCTTCTATGTTTCGATAGGATCACCTCTCATTCTTCTGAATTACAATGAGTAGAGGCCCAACCTCTTCAACCTTTCCTCATAAGTCAACCCCCTCATCCCCGGAATCAACCGAGTGAACCTTCTCTAATCTGTCTCCAAAGCAAGTATATCCTTTCTTAAATATGGAAACCAAAACTGTACGCAGTATTCCAGGTGTGGCCTCACCAATCATCGTCATAGGCGGTCCCTCGAACGAGGATGACTTGCTTCCACAAGAGTTCACAGATGTTTCAATGAAGGACCCGATGTTCCAGTCCTGAACTCCAATTGAGGGGGTGGAAGATGCTGTGTGTGGATTTTTTTTAACGTGTGGTGACCGTTGCACATCAGCCACCACACGGGCTCGACTTTACGAGCCTTTATCTAGTGGCAAGGGTTGAACCAGGAGACTGGAGACCTGCTCTGCTACACGGACCTAGTGCGCACACCTGTCGCAGTGTGAGCTGGCCCGTGCTGCCTCTGGGGTCTCGACTCTTCTGGGGCCCGTACCCTCATTCACCACACTTTCACCCACGATGTTCCAGGGCCTGGCGCTCCAGCTCTATCTATAGCTCCGACCTTCACATAGGTCGGGGAGCATGATCACGCGGTGACCCACCGACTCAATGGAAACCTTGCATGACCAGTGGGCACCGCAGTATGTGACTCGTCTAATATAATGAAGAGAATAATATTTTAGTTGACTGGATCAATTTGTTTTGTTTAGCGATGGCCTAAACTTGGGAATCGGACACTTGTAGAGATATCTGTTCTGGTAGCCTTGACCAACAGAGATGTGGAGGCTTTAATCAATGCTCTGTATAACTGTAGCAAGACTTCCTTGCTTTGATACTCCATCCCCTTTGCAATAAAGTCCAAGATTCCATTGGCCTTCCTGATCACTTGCTGTACCTGCATACTATCCTTTTGAATTTCATGCACAAGTACCCCCAGATCCCATTGTACTGCAGCACTTTGCAATTTTTCTTGATTTAAATAATATTTGTCTGGATTGCAGTCCACTCTGGCATATGTGGCAGCTGAAGCGAAAGGCGCCATGACAGAGGCAATAAGGACAGTTTGACTTGAGATTGGAGAGGATAGTCTCTTCTGGTCTCCAAGTGGCTGAAGCTGGGTTATAGAAAAGTAGAAAAGTATCTTTCAAGACTCGCTAATCTCATTGGTAACATTAGACCTGCTTTCTCACAGATCAGCAGCCAAGCAGCACCAGTGCCAGTACCAAATGCATGGCAGGAATGTGCTCACGCTGACATGAAACCAGACCTATTTCAGTTCGAAAAGGCTTATATTCAGAGACGGCAGCGAGCCACTTCACACATTCCTGCATTTTTGGTAACACCTAGCAAGAACATGAGATTTCACAGCTGGAAGCTCATGCATTCAAACCAAGAGGAAGTGCAATGGCATGAAGCAGATACTCATACAGTATGAGATGTAAGTAAAATTATGGTAATATTGGCTACATGCAGACATTTAGAACTGGCTTGGATTTGGATAAAAATAAAAGGTTGTGAGTTGCCGTGCATGTTGGGTCTGTAGATGATGTTACATCTGTGGTAAGAAGGTGGAAGATATAGACAGGACTGTTTGTGCAGTGACTAGGGGCTAGATATTCCACTTTTTTTCCATGCTTAACGCCCACTTAACATCCATTTGACCGCTGAAATGAAGTATAATGCCCATATACCGCCCATTTAGCCACAAAATGGAAACTGACAGGGATTTTTCAGAAACTTATCGCCGAACGTTGCTTTCCCCCATGTGCTTAACGCCGGGAAAAAATAATACTGCCCGCCCACTTTTTTGGGGCGGAATCATCAGAATAGGCGAAATCAACACCCATCATATCGCTCAGCGTTACTTTCCGCACGGAATTACCGCCAAGATTCAATAATACTGCCCTCCCATTTTTTTGTTGTTGTAAAGAGCACATTTGCCAAAACTAATGCCCAGGAGATCACCCACTGTCATTTTCACCACCTCACAATATCGCTTGCCCAATAAACTGCCTGGAAAAAGTGGAACTGTTCTGAACTAAAGACAGTGGTGTGGCTGCCATTTTTTAAATTGCAGGTCGCTTCATTCAAAAGGCTGCTTCAACTTTGGGGGGATTTGGGTTAACTCTGGAGTTCTTATCAGGTGAAGTGACCATCTCAACAGACATATTTTCAGACTCCAGGCTATTGGGGTTTTACTCTAGGTGTACTTTAGGAAGGAAATTATTGCTTCTGATCAATCGCTATTATATTTTCATTGCAATGGGGCCAGCCATTTCTCAGCCTGCATCGATTAATACGCAGATGCTGCAGAGTGCAGATGGCTCAATGTGTGATGCACATCATTATGTGCCCAATTTAAGATGTGCAAGAATGAGGAGGAGGGCCAGACCATACACACCCTGCACTTATAGGGAAAAGAAGTCTTACTTCAACGTGTCTGACCACCCCTGCCTTTGGAGACTGCGCTTCCACAAGATGGTGATCAATGAAATATGTGAGCTCATCAGGTCACATATGCAGCGTGCCATCAGGACATCAGTGTCGGTCGAGGTCAAGGTCACCGTGGCACTGT